>NC_092338.1:3570000-3901250 GCF_046630445.1 Rutidosis leptorrhynchoides | reverse complement strand
CTTGCTCGCCAAAACCCACCCGTTTAATCACCTAATGGACACAAACCAATTACCACTTCGGGTGGTAATTCAAACCAACACAACAAAGTACGATTTAACCCAAATCATACTTTACACCAATTAGAACAAACCTAGGTCTTAACACTAAATTACTACTTAGGTAGTAATCATTTCAAACGCCAATTACACCAAAACCCCACACGTGCAATATTGACCCATATTGCATTTGACCGCGTTTGAATTTTTGTTAAAATGTCATTTTAACCCAAAAACAATTCCCACGATTACTTTCATTCAAAAACGCCATTTAACACTTAACAAAAGTGTTTAACATCCATTTAATCCAAATTAGTGTCATCATCAATTTTGACCCAATTTCAATTACCCATTTTGACCAAAGTCATAAAAACGCCCAAACTAACCAATAATCACTAACACAAGTGAAAATGGCCCTAATACACCAATTAAATCAAATCACAAGTGCTAAACACTTAACTTACCCAATTTGACACATAAACCCTAATTTTGACCCATTTCAAAATTAGTCAACCAAATACACTCAAATGTGTTTCAATACTTCCATAATCACTAAACTAAGTGATTACACCCAAAATCAAAGCCTAATCATGGCCAAAACATCAATCAACCCAAAACCCGTCATGAATCAAAAATAACTAGTTTTCATAAACTCATTTCATCATCTAAATGGGTTTTACCACTAAAAAGCTCAAAACCCTAACTTGAATATCAAAACATAAAGATGAATTTCGGAGTTATAACTTACCGCTAGTATCAACTTGTAGCTAAGAACGAGGAGGACAATGTTGCCTCTTGCACCAAAGATCGAATCACAAATCTTCCTTTCCAAATTTCACTTTGAATCAAATGGGGTTTTGAAGTTTTGAGAGAAAATGAAGAAGAAAAGGAAAAAGAAATGAAGAAATGAAATGAGTGGATGAGATTAAGATCTCAAATCTGGCTCACACACGAAAAGACCAAAATGCCCTTGAACCTTATTTAAAATTACTAAAATCTGGTATCAGTTCGCCCAGAACGCCGCGTCGCGGCCCTCATCGTCACGCCGCGAGAATACGCGTGTTTTAATGCTTGTTTGTCAAGCCACCTGAAATTGAAATCAGCGAAACACCGCGCCGCGACGAGACTTGTCGCGCTGCGACCTTGGCCGTGGTCTGGTGCCTTTTATCCAAGCTACAAACATTCGCATAAAAACCCATTAAAACGCTTAAACAAATCCTTCGATCACCCGCGTACTCTATTTACATACATGTAACATGTATATACCTTCTCAATATACCTATAATCATATATGGGGAAAACGGGGTGTTACAACTCTCCCCCACTTAGATTCGATCACGTCCTCGTGATCCTAGTCACTTAACCAATCCGAACGTACACGCTATGGTTCTCAAACAATCGTTTCGATCCAACTTCTACCACATTACTCATTATCCCGAAGATCAATCCATTAATTAAATACACACTTGCACGCACTCCAAGACGTACAACACACACAACATCCGAAGTCTACAACGATCACTTAGAATACGCAGAATCACCTTGTATTCTTCTAACTCCTCTAGGCAATTCTCCTCAAAGAGTCATCTCCAACAACTAAATCGTCACCCGCGATTTATCAAAATCCACAAATCCGAGCACTAACACTTGCTCAATTTCTCACATTGGAAAAACTCAACCAATCTCACACTGAGATATCAACTCCTAGGGTACCATACCAAGTACATCGCTAGTAACAACCACATACCAAAATAAAGTCAACACCCAAACAAACTGTTTAGGAACACCACTTTCCCATCAATCGATCCGCATACGACCATCCATTACTGGATTAATCCAGGATGACAACAATACACCACGCGCTAAACAAATCATCAACACTCGCCACAGGGTTTCTCCTTCAAACCCTACAACACAACCACACAAGACAGCCCCCTAGTACTAGCATGGAAACTATTCGTGTACTAGACTCCCGTCAACGGCGAATTATCATCACAACAAATTCGCAATTCGCCACACGACCCACAAATATTCACCATCCCCGGGTGAATCCTCTTACCTATGAAAGGACCCGTTCATATACATTATAAATGATTCACAATAGTTGATTACATCGCGAGGTATTTTGACCTCTATATGATACATTTTACAAACATTGCATTCGTTTTTAAAAGACAAACTTTCTTTACAACGAAAGTTGACGGAATGCACACCATTTCATAATACATCCAACTATAATTGACATAATAATAATCTTCATGAACTCAATGACTCGAATGCAACGTCTTTCAAAATATGCAATGAATGACTCCAAGTAATATCCTTAAAATGAGCTAATGCACAGCGGAAGATTTCTTTAATACCTGAGAATAAACATGCTTTAAAGTGTCAACCAAAAGGTTGGTGAGTTCATAGGTTTATCATAATAATCATTTCAATATATTAATAGACCACAAGATTTCCGTTTATAAATATATGTACACTCGCAAGTGTATAAAAGTATTCTATAAGTTGTAGGCACCCGGTAACAAGCCTTAACGTTCATGTTTTACCCTCTGAAGTACACCAGATCAGGTGTGTTTAAAATAACCTCGAAGTACTAAAGCATCCCATAGTCAGGATGGGGTTTGTCAGGCCCAATAGATCTATCTTTAGGATTCGCGCCTACCGTACATAGACAAGTAGTTTAATGTTACCAAGCTAAGGGTATATTTCTGGTTTAAACCCACGTAGAATTAGTTTTAGTACTTGTGCCTATTTCGTAAAACATTTATAAAAACAGCGCATGTATTCTCAGTCCCAAAAATATATATAAAAGGGAGCAAATGAAACTCACCATACTGTATTTCGTAGTAAAAATACATATAACGTCATTTAACAAGTGCAAGGTTGGCCTCGGATTCACGAACCTATATTAATTATATATATTTATATGTTGGTCAATATTTGTCTAACAATTTTTGGTCAAGTCATAGTGTACCACAATCCTAATGCTCGAGACTAATATGCAAAAGTCAACAAAAGTCAACTTGACCCAAAATGGCTTCTAAAATTTATACGTGTTTATTATATAACTTAGCTATAGTCGTTTTATATATTTAAATATATTTATTAGATTTTATAATAATAAAAGTCATTTATTAATAAAAATTTATATTAACGTTTATATATGATAAAATATACTTTCATATATCTTAAGTAGTAAAATTTATAAAGTTCACTTAATATCGTAAAACTATAGTGGTAAGTATTATTAATGTAATTATATTACGCGTGGTGAAAAATATTTTTGTATCCCCTATTTATTTGATAAAATAATATTGATCATAATAATAATAAGTAAAGGTTGTATTATTTTGTAATAATAATTATTATTATTCTATAAAAAAATAACAATATTTATATTTACTAAAAATGTTATTATGATAAAATGATAATACTAACATAATAGTAATAATGATATTTTATAATAAAAATGATATTTCTATTAAAATAATAACGACGATAGTAATAATAATCATTTTAACAATAATACTAAAATTCAGTTGACTTTAACTTCAAATCCATTCATCGAAACCATTCGATATCTAAATGAAAAGTTCTTAATTTTTCGCTAGCTTTCCAATGACATGCATATCATATACCCTATCTCAGTAGCATATGTATCTAATTCAGGATTCAACAAACCTATCTAAGGACCATATCGAATGTACAAGCATGCATAATCCTATATACTCGAGCACTAGTCAGGGATACACTATTGATATATAAAAGTTAAGTTATGAGTGCTCACGTATCAATATTGAGATTCAATATTACAGGAAAGTACGTAGACGCAACGGAGATGATAAACACTAGATTGACCTCACGAGCATACCCATGAACCATACCCATCACCTCCATATTTATAACCCATAATTTCCTTAGCTTCGACTCATTCAAAAAACTATTTTGAAATCACTCGGACATCACTCCGTCGTAATATTTTATGTATACTAATAATATCTTGAAATAATATAGAGCAAATATATATATATATATATATATATATATATATATATATATATATATGTAAATCGATTGAGAGAGTTTAGAGAAATATATTTTCAAGTTTCTATGAAATAATGAAACCTATTGAATTCTATTTATAATAGATTTTTGAATTATTAAAGTGAATTATTAAAGTATGAATTATTAAAGGGAATTATTAAAGTATGAATTATTAAAGTGAATTATTAAAGTATGAATTATTAAAGTGAATTATTAAAGTATGAATTATTAAAGTGAATTATTAAAGTATGAATTATTAAAGTGAATTATTAAAGTTAAAGTAAAGTAAAAGTAAAGTAAATGTAAAGTTAAAGTATAGTAAAAATATAAAAACTATGTATGTATAATACGTGTATAAATATATATAATATTAATTTAAATCGTTATATATATTTAATGAAATAAAATATAAATATCGTTATATTTATTATACTGGTTAAGTAATGAGTTGTCAAAAGTGATTCTAGATATTTATAAAAGTTATATACGTTTTAATAATAAAGTTCTTTTTAAACTGAAAACGTTTTTGTACGTTTGAAAATAGATTAATAGAATATTATGGAAACCAATTCTCTAATAGCTTTTGTCTAACTTTCGTAAATGACACTTTTTATTTTTATTTATAAATAGCTTTACAAATTATTCCGAATATCGTTAAGAGGAATAGATTTCTCAAATCATAGTGGACCTCTCAACAGAGACTTGTAATCATAATTCAATGTTTCTGATAATTCAATCATTTAATATATATATAAATATATTTTTTTTTTAATTTCGTCGATAATCATATTGAAACAAATACATTCATATAAAGCATTATACTTTTAAATACTTTGTTGATATTTTCAATTTATAACATATACACATATACATACATATTCATATATGTTCATTTAATGGTTCGTGAATCATTGGAATTTGGTCGAGGTTTAAATGAATGTATAAACATAGTTTAAAATCCTTGAGATTTAACTTAACAAACATTGCTTATCGTGTCAGAATAATATAAAGATAAAGTTTAAATTTAGTCGGAAATTTCCGGGTCGTCACAACCTAGACCGTCCATTAAGGATGGCCTCGACATTTCAATGCAACCAACAGGTCACATCACTAGGGAAAACACCCTCGCAACCAAACAACAACCCCGTGTCTCTATGTAAGACAATCGGAACCGGCACTCCCCTCCTCATAATCATCCATAAAGTGGAATAATCCACTGAAAATTTCCACGAACACGTTTCCCGATAGGGAAAATACAGTATCCATCACAAATTCGAACCCGTACCTACTCAACAGTACTATCCGGGTTTCACACCAACCCAAATTTACATCACGAGAGCACCCGCAACGACAGTTACATTCTCTCACTTCGGAATCTCAAGTTTCACATTTGGTCTCATACCGCACATTGGTACTACACGACCACCTTACATAGGAAGACTTACACTTCATTTGATCCCGTCATCACAACTCCACACATAACATTCCAGAATCGTAACTCACAATCGTAACACACGATCTCGAGTCAACATCGACAACCCGTCACTCTTCCTTGTTAGGAACTCTGAATCCCTATTGAGGCCTAGCACGGTACACTCTGATACTTCGGTATACAATACACCATCGGATCTTCCTCGGACGGCAGTAAAAACTCCCCCACTTAGGATTCATCTCCACATTCTCACCGCCAAGATGATAACATCCCGCGGAATTGTCATTCCATGCCACACATGACCATTCCCATCGTTGGTCATAAACACCATACACCGCTAATTCACTTTAGGCCCTCAGAGCCAACATACACATTCACTTGAAATGCCGTACACGCGACAACATAGCACCTTCATACCACAAATCACAATCAACCGGCTTAATCGTTCGCAAAGCGAACTTCACCAAAGTCCTACATACGCCTCTAAGCATAGGCATATGCCACTCCGCTTAATCAGTCGTGCATCTCAGTCGAGATCACCCGATCTTCCACGCAACGTACCTTTATCAACAATTGCTCACTCTCATGGAGAAGAGTGACCAATCCGACACAATAATTCCATCAACCGCAATATTGACACTTCATCATAACCTTCGATCTAACCGACCATTAAGCCTATCATCGGCTCACCGGTCATCTTTACCCATCTATCACTTAAGAGCAATAAGATTCACTCATCCGTCACTTCATAAGAAGTATTTACCACAGTGCTCTTAAACTTCGACTTTCGCAACCGTCGAATTACTATCACCCGTTGATCACTATCACAATCTCCGATGCTTCCAAGGGTATCTCACGGGCACCCTAAGCACAAAGTGATCACACCATCACCGGAGTTGAACATCACACTAGCAGGTATAAGGGGGCACCTGACACAGTGTCATGTAGATTCCCACCACAATCTACCAAGATTTAGAAACTCAATCTTTGGGTTACATAAACCCGAATGTCACCCATCTCTCGAAAATAATGACCCGAAGTCATACCTACCCGACAAACCTTACGGATTATTGTCTCATCAAAAGTTACTAACAATCACACGCTACCCGTAATTTCCACAAGGCCAAAACGACATAGCCTAACGAAACCTTTCATCCAATACTAAGGGGATGCTTGGAAACACCAAGTCTTACATCCTTCCACACCTCGATAAAACCCACCAATACAAGGGATATTCCATTAGGAATGTTACCCCATTAATCCAAAATACACTAACACAATCATTGTCATATGGGTCCCACTCACATGAGTTTAACGACCCGAAGACTCCTCGATTCGCCAATTTCAAGGTGACCCACAACTAGAATCCTTACATGATTCTCTAACCACACACTCTACCAAGTGTAACCCAATTCTACAATCATTAGACTCATTACATCCCATTACAGAATTCAAGTCCTCGACGCACACACGCACACATTAATCGGTCATCCAAGTTACGATGGGTAACTACAACTAATCACAATCTCAACAATGCACTCGCTACCTAGGGTGACTAAGCATGCACTAAACTCGTGAGTTTGCTCACTCACCTTAACTAACCGAGTCCACCGTAACACTTCCCGACTCACAAAGAACATGATGTGACAACAAGCACATCACCCGAGACCACTATATCGTAGGAACCAATAAAAGATTCCTAACTTGTCCCGATTCTACCCCAACCATGCCACGTTTCCTCCGCTCGGTACTTGTCATGTCATGCTTGGTGTCAAGATACACGGTTGTAATAATGGTGATCAGTCACTATTACAATTGCGTACCTTACGATTTTCACATGATCACGCAAAGTACTTTACCCGGACTGACGCGACATTCACACAAAATAACACGCGATAACTCCTAGTACCCGAATGACCATAGTCCTTACCGCGAACTTGATCACTCAACCGCCAAATATCCGAATCTCTCCGATAGATTCGTCCCTAGGACATCGCACTAATAGATACCTGTATATATACACATATATACAATATAATAATAAATGTACACAAGTACACCACAACAACAAGTCAACCTACAACCTAGGTGACTATCACTAAAACAATGTCCAAGTTCGCTTACTTACATTAGGCACTAGCTATCTAAGGCACTAATTTACACGCGAAATAAGGCCCCACATAATCACATTTTGGACAAACACAAGTCCTAGTTAGTCAACTACTCTAAGGCACTAACAAATCTCAATCCGACCCGTATTCCTACAAGTCCCGCAAATAACGCACATCCGTCAAAAGTCTAAGACTAGGCACCTATCCCAAGGTCACCTAATTCCCTTAGACCATGCTCTGATACCACTTGAAACAACCCCAATCCGTTAAACCAAAAACGGAGTACATTTTTTTTTATAAGTTAGGTCCCATTAGTACATTACACTTCCAACTCTGTTTTAACCAAAAACATAATATCATATCGATACGTTTAACAAATTATAATGACCTTGGTACACAATTAACACATTACAAAAGCATTTGTAATAATGACTCAATCACACGAAATACGGGTTAATACTCAATAACCTAACCCGATACCAAGAGCATAATCCCGGGGACTACCAGATCCACGATCCGCTTCCGTTTATCCAAAAGCTACCCCATCGAGCCTAAGCGCTCCTACGCATCTAGTCTATCAACTAGCTAGCTGCACAATCACAATACCTGTAAAAAGGTAAACAACGAGAGGGGTAAGCTTAACGCTTAGTGAATGCAATAATTATACATATACATATATAATCTACTTAATTGCAATCACTTACACATTACCGCATACAAGCTAGCAATTCAACAACTATGCAAACATCATGCATAAACCAATATCCGCAATTCACAATAAGCTAGCAACACCAATAACATATAGTTCACAATTTAATATGCTAATACAATATTCACCCAACCATGGTTAACCAATCATACTAGGGAACGGTACTCGTAAAAGACCATCAGAGTTCATAACATCCATTAGTGTTACTTAATCACCGCGTAATCACTAATCCCACGGGTGATGTCTTGAACACCGCGACTAACTCACCCCCATGACAATGTGGCTTCTTGAACACCGCGACGATTCCACATGTCAATCAAAACAATGAGTGGTGTCTTGAACACCGCGACAATTCCACTCCCATGACAATGTGGTGTCTTGAACACCGCGACAATTCCACATGTCAATCAAAACAATGAGTGGTGTCTTGAACACCGCGACAATTCCACTCCCATGACAATGTGGTGTCTTGAACACAGCGACAATTCCACATGTCAATCAAAACAATGAGTGGTATCTTAAACACCGCGACAATACCACTCGTTACGTAGAATGTGGTGTCTTAAACACCGCGACAATTCCACATTCATACTACACAAATAAATACATTATATATGTACACGCATAATTATTCCACTCACCTTGGAATGCCCGCATAAGTCATGTACAACATGATCTTCGTCCTCAAATCCGAGCAAGTAACCACCTATATCACACATAGGTACAATGTACACATAAATAGCCATTCTCTAAAAGAGAACTCGACACAAACATCCCTTAGCTGAGGGATCACACCTTGCTCGCCAAAACCCACCCGTTTAATCACCTAATGGACACAAACCAATTACCACTTCGGGTGGTAATTCAAACCAACACAACAAAGTACGATTTAACCCAAATCATACTTTACACCAATTAGAACAAACCTAGGTCTTAACACTAAATTACTACTTAGGTAGTAATCATTTCAAACGCCAATTACACCAAAACCCCACACGTGCAATATTGACCCATATTGCATTTGACCGCGTTTGAATTTTTGTTAAAATGTCATTTTAACCCAAAAACAATTCCCACGATTACTTTCATTCAAAAACGCCATTTAACACTTAACAAAAGTGTTTAACATCCATTTAATCCAAATTAGTGTCATCATCAATTTTGACCCAATTTCAATTACCCATTTTGACCAAAGTCATAAAAACGCCCAAACTAACCAATAATCACTAACACAAGTGAAAATGGCCCTAATACACCAATTAAATCAAATCACAAGTGCTAAACACTTAACTTACCCAATTTGACACATAAACCCTAATTTTGACCCATTTCAAAATTGGTCAACCAAATACACTCAAATGTGTTTCAATACTTCCATAATCACTAAACTAAGTGATTACACCCAAAATCAAAGCCTAATCATGGCCAAAATATCAATCAACCCAAAACCCGCCATGAATAAAAAATAACTAGTTTCTATAAACCCACTTCATCATCTAAATGAGTTTTACCACTAAAAAGCTCAAAACCCTAACTTGAATATCAAAACATAAAGATGAATTTCGGAGTTAGAACTTACCGCTAGTATCAACTTGTAGCTAAGAACGAGGAGGATAACGTTGCCTCTTGCACCAAAGATCGAATCACAAATCTTCCTTTCCAAATTTCACTTTGAATCAAATGGGGTTTTGAAGTTTTGAGAGAAAATTAAGAAGAAAAGGAAAAAGAAATGAAGAAATGAAATGAGTGGATGAGATTAAGATCTCAAATCTGGCTCACACGCGAAAAGACCAAAATGCCCTTGAACGTTATTTAAAATTACTAAAATCTGGTATCAGTTCGCCCTGAACGCCGCGCCGCGGCCCTCATCGTCGCTCCGCGAGAATACGCGTGTTTTAATGCTTGTTTGTCAAGCCTCCTGAAATTGAAACCAGTGAAACACCGCGCCGCGACGAGACTTGTCGCGCCGCGACCTTGGCCGTGGTCTGGTGCCTTTTATCCAAGCTACAAACATTCGCATAAAAACCCATTAAAACGCTTAAACAAATCCTTCGATCACCCGCGTACTCTATTTACATACATGTAACATGTATATACCTACTCGATACACCTATGATCATATACGGGGAAAACAGGGTGTTACAACCCTTCTTCACCTTCATTCAAACTTATCAAACCCTAACAATATTAAAACTTAAAATATATCAAAATATCAAACAAGTCTTAATTCACAAAGAAAAAAACGTACAATCCATCAATTGAAAACCTAAAACATCAAACAATTTTCACATTTCTTAATTTATAAACCTAAAACATCAAAGAAATAAATCTTAATTAATAAAGAAAAGAACAAACAAATCTAAAGCCTATTTCTAATCGTGTCATTTACTCAACCTTCCATTTTTCATTGAACGCCCCTCAATCCATCGACGTAAACTATGAAATTTAGTAGAAATAGAAGAATAGCAGTAGCAGCAGTGGATCTACAATCCATCTGTTTAATCTAGATTCAATAAACAAACAAAACCCATCTATGTAATGGACCTAAGTCACTGTTCAACCAAGCCCTAGCATCATCGATTTGTTTTTGACGCGATGGTAACCACCACTAACAACCGTCGTCACCTTGGTGGTGGTTAATTTCAGATTGAATCTACCGAAACTACCAATTTAACAAGATCCGAAGCAACAACCGCCGTCGTGGATCTCAGCGGTGGTTGAAGGTAATGACAACGGTCCTGGTTGAAGTTGTTGATGAAGGCGGTTGTTGACCAGTAAGATTCGATTTTGAGATGGGCTTTAAAAACGTTTAGTTTCCAAAAACACAAGTGTTGGGGATTAATAAAGAAGAAGTTTTGAATTATTGTTTGATTTAAGTGTTGAAAGCTAAAACCGAGATAGGTTAGTTTCATGATAATTTCTTTATAATTTAGGTTGTAAAAGTATCTGTGAGTATATGGCCCTATTTTGTGCTTTTGTGCATTTTTCCCTAATTTAGGGTTTTCAAATTAGAGTTTTTATTTTTATTTAATTTTTTTTTTTTTTGGGTGATGGTGATGAAGATATGAGTGAAGGAGATTGAAGATGAAGGTATTCTTGAAGATGAAGATGAAGATGTTTTTGAAAATGAAGAAGGAAATGGTAGGATTAGATAAACTTAACGCAACAATTTAATGGACGTTAAGTCTAGGGACCAATCACAAAATTTATATATATATATATATATATATATATATATATATATATATATATATATATATATATATATATATATATATATATATATATATATATATATATATATATTACCTGATACCTTCTGTACAAGTTACTTACCACATACAATAGAAAAATTAAAATAGTTGAATAGATACAATAGAAGATTTGAAAGTTGGATGCATACAATAGGAATTTAGAAAAAGTTCAATGCATTTTCAAATACTTTTCCCTTATATTTATACATAATACATATTCGTTCCCTCACAACACCAATTTTCAAATAACCCCCTCAAACTATGTTGAATTTATAAATTTTTTAGGGGTCAAAAGCATAAAATCATTATTTTATTAAAAAACTCAAATAAACTCTACCCAAATTTTTAAGGGGTTATATCTCCCTGCTCGCTGAGAGTTAAATTTTCCCGACTTCACCGTTCAATTCGAAATAATTTTACGAACACAACGCAACTAGCTATGCGTGAAATGAACTGTTTTTAAAAAACGTCAAATATTTCGGAATATTTTTCTCATACATATACGTACGCGTATAATAAACGACCTAAACTAACCACATCATATCGATGGCTCTGTTCTTTTTTATGCGATTTTCTGGCGTTAAAAGCGTGGAGTCCTTAGGTATAGTAGGTACTAACCACGTGTTTCCAAACATACCGATAACAACATGTGTTTAATCCTATAAATACATGACGCTACGTTAAATATGAATACGCAATCTGAAAGGCCTTGCCGCATCGCGCGAGCCGGTATTTTTTTAGTTAAATACACAAATGAAGGTCGGGAACAACTAGTGGTTAATGGAATGGTGATTAATTTTGGCTTTAAACAATTTTGATCGATTTTAACAAACACAAAAAATAATTATTAGACTTTCAAATTAATATTAATATTAATATTAATATTAATTTTAATACTTTATATACTAAATGTGGTGTGAATTAATGTACTTTTAGTTATATGAGATTGTAGTTTTGAGTTTTTGTTCGCATTATAACTGGTCCATCAACTTCAACTATATTTACACAACGACCCCTCAATTTTACACATTTTCAGGGGTTAAAAGTGTAAATATATAATTTTATTAAAATAAAAGAAACTAATTCCACCCGAATTTATAACGGGCCCTATCTTCTCGCTCGGTGCGAGTTAAATTTTTACGAGATTACCGTTCAATTCGGAAAAATCTTACGAACCCAATGGGACTAACTATACTCGAAACGGACAATTTTTAAAAAAACATTAAACACAACGACAACCCGTATCTTCCCGCTCGCCACGAGTTAAATTTTTTCGACGGTAGCGTCAAACTCGAAATAATTTTATGAACAAAACGAAACTAACCACGTTCGAAACGGACACTTTTAAAAAAAAAATGCTAAACACAACGACAACCCGTATCTTTCTGCTCGCCGCGAGTTAAATTTTTCCGACAACACCTTTACACTAGAAAAAATTTATTGAACAAAACAAAACTAACTACGTTCGAAACGGATACTTTTAAAAAACGCTTAACACAACGACATCTAAAACGGCGCTTAACACATGGGCCGTGTTCCCCTCTGTAAATAGACAACACTACGTTGAATATGAATACGCAGCCCGAAAGCCCCCGCCGCGGGCCGGTCCGGACTAGTTAAAATAAAATCAACGTTAATACATCATTTTTTAGTTTTATTTTTTTTTAAACAGAATTCAAACACACAGATTTCATTTCATCAAGTAAATTTCTCAGTAGATCTTTTTATTCAAAAACACACAGTGTTTTAAATATAAACATTGGAAGATAAAAGGACTGATAAGCAAATACATCAACTGTCTTTCAAGTCCACGTGTTGTTTCAGCTCCTACTCACTCCATCTCGTAGCACATAGAAACCCAAACAACTGCTACTACCGCCACCGTCGGAAACTGTCAATAACCTCCGTTCGCCGCTATTCTTCTTCTTCTTTCCCTACTTCCGGATTTTGGCATCTGATGCTATTTATTATATTCAGTAAGCGTTAATCTAACCCTATATTTTTGCCATACTTTGTTTTATACTTATAGTCAATAAAAGTATCTGTGGATTTGTATATACCCAAACTTGCGTATAGCATAACAGTATTCTAATTTTTTTATTTGATTTATAGATTATAGATTATACTTTAAATCTCGAGGTTACAGATCAAAGGAAATCTTAAGCGGAGGTTGTAAGTTAAAGGAAGTTAGATCTTATAACTTCTATAAGTTAATAATTTATAAGCTAATGGTGCTAGTTCTATGTGCAATAGTTAATTGATCCATTAATTTTTGTTGCTACTCGGTAGCTAAAATTTTGAAGGCTTTATATGAGTGGTATTGGTATATGTCATAGATTTTGACATTTTGTGTAATACGTATATATGCTGGATTCCTCATAGTAGTGTGGATTTTGAGATGAAAGACATTATAGGGGAGTAAAAAAAAAAAAAAAACTTTATTTTACAATCTGGTTTTGGATTACAGATTACTTCTAACTGCATTGATATACAGCTTAACGGTGACTATCTACTCGATTTAGGTGAATAACCGTTTTTATTTATTGCGTTATTAATCTTACAAGAATTTATTTTAGGGGTTCTGTATGTAGACGTTGTTGTCACTAACAGCAGGCACTAGTTGCTTTTCCCTTCACTCATTCTTGTCACAACGTTAGCTGAATTTTTCCCGATTTTGAATTGTAAGCAAATTAATGAGGTGGGTAAGACAGGAATTTTACTTCAGTTTATACGTGCAGTTGTGCATGGCTGTGTGATTTTCACGTATGATTGTTGTTTCTGTTTGTGAGAGGACGCGTAGATGTGATGATAATTTTGAACTATTGACTGAAACTAGAGTGATGGTATAATGGGAGGATATTAAACTGCTATGGAAAATGCCTTACTTTTCACTTAAAATGCCCTTGTTTGTATGATCATATATCGATTTGAAATGCACCTAGTTGTCCCTGATTTATTAGTTGACGTCAAGGGGCGATTGTAAATTTGTAATCAGTGCAGTATCAAAAATGACTTGATATGTTAGTGTCATGAACTTCGTCATTCAGGTTTCATCTGATAGAAAAATTGGAAAACCTGAAGCCTGTTTTTTTAGCTGTTCTGTAGCGCAATATTGTCTTATTGATTTGATAGTTTCACTAGTTTGTTGAATATTTTGGATGGTCATTTGATTTAGCTTGAGTATTATGTTCAATACATTAGTTTAGAAGGGTGCTTATATTACTGGTTTCCTTAAATAAAGGAGTCTAAAAGGCAACATGGATTTGGAATCTGCTAAACCCGCTCCTCCTGTCAAAGGCGTGGATCTAGAAGCTTCTGTTCCTGTGGATAGTGAGCATAATAATAATAATGCTACAGAAAATACATCATCAAAGTTTTCTGCCTCTGGCCTAAGCAAATGGGCCAAAAGTTTAAAGTTTCCTCAACCTTTGGGAGGCACACAAACCGAGTCATCATCTGAAAACACTGAAAAATCATCCTTTGAACGTCTGGCTGGTGGGATTGGGTTGAGGTTGTCTCCAAAAGCTTCTCAACATATTGAAAGTCCTGATGGAACTTCAGATACAGCACAAACTGGCTTCATTGGGACCATCACCAAAGGTTTTGTTGACACATCTAAAAGTGCAGTGAAGGCTGTGCAAGTAAAGGCTCGCCACGTTGTATCACAAAACAAACGAAGATATCAGGTATTTTGTATATGACATCATTGCTTTCATCATTGAAATATTCCGAATCATATTTTTTAAGTCTTATAATATTTTAGTGCTTTCAAGTGTTCTATCCCTAACCTTTTTGTAGTGGTTTTGATGATATTGTTATGATGAACTATGCGTAGTACTTGTAAGAGTACGGAAATAGGGGGTGCAGTTCGACCCCTGAATAACACCATTGTGCTTTAAATAATTAGTAGCATGAACTTCAGAAGAGTCAAAAACAGTAAAATAATGTGTATAAATTAATGCTGCATGAGCTTAGATGAAGGCAAGTAGAAACCCTGACAGTGATAATGAAATGGTCAAATTTAGTGTTTTATTCAAAGCTTGATTAATAGTGATAATTCTCCCACCAAGAAGAAAGCGTAAGTAAAAGGTGGTGCTCATGATTTTCTGCTAAAAAAGCTATTGGTTATGTGATCATCTCAATTTAGATTTTTCACAAGTGAAAGGTCAACAATATGGTGTTTCATTGATAAAGTGTTGTGGGGCAATGTATTACTTATTCCACTTAGTGATGAATTTGTAGCTCGAGATATCGTTTTAGTTTTCATCTCAATTAGTTTGTCCCAAATTTGCATCACCTCAACTATGTTACAACTTTTGTTGATTCGGAGGTATTGTATGTATAACTTTCGCTAAAAGAAGTAGAAACCCTGATCAAAGTTTTCTTAGTTTGATTTACACTGATTCTGTAGCACGGATGGCAACATAATAAATTTTCTGAGGAGTCCAATAAGCTGATTACAATGTACTAAATATGTACTTGTTAACAAGTGAGGAGTCTTCCATGTTAATGTTTCCATTTGCCTTTTAAAACTAGTAACTATTGTTATTACGAGATATATTACATCACTTAACATCTGCGTATCGATTCCAACGATGTGTATATTGTTCTCATTGATTTTAGTTTCGTTGACGAATATTATCTTTATCTATATATTTTATTTGTGGTTTCAGGAAGGAGGTTTTGATTTAGATATGACATACATCACCGAAAATATAATTGCAATGGGATTCCCCGCTGGTGATATGAGCTCAGGTTTCTTTGGATATGTTGAGGTGAACTTTAGACATCTGTCATTACAACATATGTAAAATTTATCATTGCAATTGCAATTGTAGTTTAAACTCCATCTGTTCTAATATATTTAGTTGAAACTTGTCAATAATTCTTTGTAGGGATTTTACCGTAACCACATGGAGGAAGTAATCAAGTTCTTTGAAACCAATCATAAGGTAGCAACATCTGATCATTTATAATTTCATATACACAACAATTTTGTAATTATGTATGTCCAAGTTTATGTCAATTTAATGATAATTTTAAGATACCTATATACTATATTAGGCTTATGATTTTGGTAATGATGAATAGGTGAGAAGTTTTCCCTTTCTCACCGGCCACTAAAATAACTTACAGGTGACAAATTCCTCAATTCCGAACAAAACCTCACTTTCAAGCCAACAATTACTAGCTTGACAAAAATAACCATGACCATAAAAAAAATATTGTCTTGGTATATAGAACTTATGTTTTGTTTACCATGTTAGGGATCTGACACCTCACATTTCTTTATTTCACTATCAGGACAAGTACAAAGTATATAATCTATGCTCTGAGAGGCTATATGATGCATCACTATTTGAAGGAAAGGTATGTTCACTTACAACTTAACATATAACATATAACATTAACATTAACATACATTATTATAGGAAGATGGTTTGTTAATAAAATTATACCATTTTACCAGCTCTATATTTTAAGTTAACATATAATATATCTGTTAACCCCATATGGAGCTCGGGGTTAAAATCATGACCTTCAACTTCAATCTAGCGACTTTCCCACAGCTGTAGGTAGAAATGATTACCTTTCTTATTGTAGTTGCACCGGTGTATTCTGATAGGAAGTAGCATTAAAGAATATTAGAGATTAGAATCTTCAATTTCGAAACCTGTTCAAGTTGTACCTCAAAACATAGGATGAAGGGAAATACATAACCATTAAATAGGCACTGACCAACATGTTGCTCATTACATAGTAAAGTTTAAGGGTGTGGGTAGATGGGTAGTGGAGCTAGTTGGGCGTAACAGGTCAAAACGGGCCGGAGTGCCAAATCCCTTCCCATTTCTCAATTATAGGTAACTAATGTGTTATATATAAAGTATAAAATAATCTAATTTGTAGCTATATGGTTTGAATTGCCAAATGCCAACACTTGGCAACATATACCTTATGGCTGGTTTGACCCTGTTTCATATTCAGCAATTATTTTTGAAAATATCACTGAAATTGACACAATTTGTAGCCGAATGGCTGAATCGCCACCTATAGTTTTTTCAGCTCAATTTCACGTATCCCTTACATTTCGGGATTCTCATTTCTGTAATGCGAGGATAAACGGAAATTCAGCAAACAACAACAACAATACTCAATCCTATGAATGTGAAGCAAATATGCTTAATAATACCACTGAAGTTGACTTTCAACTTTTAGTTGAATGGTTGAATCACCACCTATAGTTTTGTCATTCACTTTCACGTATCCCTTAATTTTGGGGACTCTCAATTTCTTAATTGCGATGATAAAGGGAGAGGAGATCTAAAATATGGTGATCATAAATGGAAGTCTAATAGTTTGGCTAAGTGACCTTTATATATGTGGTTAAATACCGTATGTATCTTATAATACTGCCTATTATTATAATGTAATGTTTGTATTTGGTCTCGTCATCACTATCAGGTTGCTAGTTTCCCATTTGATGATCACAATTGTCCCCCGATTCAACTCATCATATCTTTTTGCCATAGTGCTTACTCATGGTTAAAAGAGGATATTGAGAATGTTGTGGTTGTTCACTGTAAGGCCGGAATGGCAAGGACAGGCTTAATGATCACAAGTCTGCTTATATACCTAAAGGTATAACTATAATCTGGTTTGGTTTGTCTTTACTTGAATTATTACTATTACTATTACTATTACTATTACTATTACTATTACTTTGTTAGGTATAATAAGTGCAAAATCACGTGTCGCAATGTCTTGCAGTTTTTCCCCACAGCTGAGGAATCTATTGACTATTACAACCAAAAAAGATGTGTTGATGGAAAGGGACTTGTTCTTCCAAGTCAAATTGTAAGTCTAAATTTATGCTTGGCTTATGTATATCTACTATCTAGAGGTGGCAGAACAGGCAGATTGGGCACAGCAGTTAAAAAACTTTTAGGTTGCGATTTGAACAGGTCAGGTGAACTGCAGTCTGCAGATACTCTGTCTACCTCTTTATACTTTATGATGATGATTAACCTAATTAACAAAACTACACAATTACATTAATAAGCGAACGTGTATGAGTAAAACGATTTAGGAGGCTGTATTATTATTAAAAGTACACATCTGAAGACCTTCAATCCATCTGTTGCGCCCAACCCATTTGGCCAATTCTGTTTTAAGCTAAGATTTTAAATTGATCTGTTTGGATAAAGCATAGCCCAAATTGATTCATTTAAAAGCAAATGCATTGAAATGCCACCTCAAATGATACGAGATTGGCCTTTACCTTTACCTTTACCCTTTTTTTTTTTTTTTTTTTTTTTTTTTTTTTTTAAAAGGTTATCTGACAGCCCTTTATTTTCCGTCTTGATTTCCTTTCCATGTAGAGGTATGTCAAATATTTTGAACGTGTTTTAAAACACTTCAATGGAGAAGATCAACCTGGGCGCAGGTATGGATTTATATTCATCTTTGAAACTTAAACGGTCCCAAAAAAAGAACTTCATTGTGGACCTTAAAGACTAGAAATTGCAGAATATGGTGTGATTGATTATTCCTGAGTTTTATATCAAATCACATTTTTTTGCAGCTGTATGCTTAGAGGCATTCGCCTCCATAGGTGCCCCTACTGGATAAGACCGTCTATCACAGTCTCAGATCACAATGGTATGTGATGATGTTTATTGGAGTATTATTTTTCAACAAGCTGCATGATTTCATATTCCATTGTTCTTTTCATGCAGGAGTTCTTTTTTCTACCAAAAAGCATCCTAGAACAAAGGACCTTTCGGTATGTATCTTCTTCAACAATTCATCGCATCATCTAATTTCTAACTTCCTGAGTTAATTGCTTTTTTGCATCATTAAAACTCAATTCATTTCATGCTCTGAAACATTTAATATGACGTGTTTGATCAACTAACAGAGATTTTATGGTTACAATATTCCAGCTTTACTAAAAACAGCAAACATTTTGCCATAAGCCCATAACTATATATTCTCTTGTTCCTTTGATGTTCAAATAAATAAATATATGATATGTGTAAGTTCCTAATTTAAAACTTATTGTGGCCAATCGTATGTTACAAGGTTGATTTTTTGTTAACTAATAGATCAATTGTGAAGTACAATAACAATTACCAGGAACTTGTCACTAAAGTATTCTATTTTTTTGGTTGGATTACGCAGCCTGAAGATTATTGGTTTGCTGCACCTAGAAAGGGTATAATGGTGTTTGCTCTTCCTGGTGAGCCTGGTTTGACAGAGTTATGTGGTGATTTTAAGATTCAGTTTCATGATCGTCAAGGAGACTTCTATTGGTATGTATAGCCTTGTTACAAAAATGTTCCCAACTATCGGGTGTATGTTTTGTTTCCTATATCATGCCATCTTCGTCTTACTGTTATTGTTGCTCGTTTCTGAAGTTGGCTGAACACGACAATGTTCGAGAACAGGACAGTTTTAACCACCAAAGATCTTGACGGCTTTGACAAGGTATCCATCCTAACAGCTGCTGATCATGCAATAAATGGAGACCAAAATATTTGTCTGCGATTAATTTCTCTGTACTGTTGGAGTAAAGTGTTTTCACCCGAGTGATTGTTAAATAAATGCTACAGTTCATAAATCAGGGGTGGCAGAAAGGGTTGGGGTATTCAATACGGTTTCAAGTAATCCAATGAGGTTAGGTTGGGTTGGGTTGACGAACAACCATTTTATCTCCTTTATTCTTGGATCATGTGATTGAGGGAGGTTGATGCATTAAAACTACACTTTCAAAGTCGTTTGACCCGTTTGAGTCATCAGGGATATAAAATAACCTAATTTGTTCCATTTGTATGTAAATCTGTCAATATTGCCACTTCTACCTGCAATCCTATATTTTTGGGTGTTAGATAGTAATTCATGACATTGTTTTATTGTGATATTAAACCCGCATTTGTATTTGTATTAGTATTACTACTTCATGAAATAGAGGTGTTTAAAAGTTGAGTATCTTTGCGTACTTGCACTTGAAATCAAATCAAATAGTTGCATAATAACAAGTGTGTTTTTCTGCAGAGGAAACTACCATCTCCGGGATTTCTAGTGGAGGTTGTGGTTGTGGACTATGATAACGCTACTCAAGCGGAAATGCAGGCTGAAAGTACTACTAAACCTGCTGAGAGTACAACCCCAAATCCTGACTCAGCTGCCCCTTGTGAGGACACCTCAACCATATTGCTACATAAAGATTCTGGGGGGTCTAATGAAAAAGATGACCAAGTGTTCTCTGACAATGAGTCAACTGGAACCTCTGCTACTAATAAATCTACCAAAACTGAAATTTTGACGAATGAAACCCAAAATCTGTCTCTAGAAAAAAATTCAGGTACGAAACAAACTGATACCACCAGTGGGTCCAAACAGGTTTCAACGGTTGGTGCTGTTAAATCGGGCCTTGATGCCCCCCCGAAACCTACTGGGGAGGAGGTAAGTGATTTTAAGGCAATGGCTGCTGATGCATCTGTATTCTCGTTTGGAGATGACGATGAAGACTACGAAAGTGACTGATCCAGAACAACAAGTGTTTGAAGATGTTGTACTTTGTGGCACAGATACTTGTACATAACATGTGCATTACGACTTACTTTTTACGTTAATTTGATTCATTCAGTAACATTCTACCCTAGCTACGTACGAGTTGCAAATGTTGCTTATAAGGCTGGGCTGTTTCGTGAGGTATGTTAAACACAAGCTTTAACATCTTTGTTCGTTTGATCAATGTAATAAATAAAAAATATATATTTAATAATATTAATTTGTTAAATAATTTCGTAAGCATCAACCTAGGAAATTACTACTGTAGTATTTAGCTGTCAAGGGAATTTTGGTGTTTCAAGCTAGAGGTTAGAAATCTATCGTACTTGTGTATGGAGCAACTATTTTTTTCTTTCTTCAAAATAAGAACAAAAATAAATCTATATTCCTACTGCTCTATTGATTACTATTGGAAATTTTCATGTATTAAATTAAAGAAACATAATAAAATGGACAATGTGAAATTAACATTCATATGAACTGAAATGTCCCGTTCATATTGATTATAAATGTTTCATATTAATTGATTTCGTTGCGAGGTTTTGACCTCTATATGAGACGTTTTTCAAAGACTGCATTCATTTTTAAAACAACCATAACCTTTATTTTATCAATAAAGGTTTCAAAAGCATTACGTAGATTATCAAATAATGATAATCTAAAATATATTGTTTACACACGATCATTACATAATGGTTTACAATAGAAATATATTACATCGACATATGTTTCTTGAATGCAGTTTTTACACAATATCATACAAACATGGACTCCAAATCTTGTCCTTATTTTAGTATGCAACAGCGGAAGCTCTTAGTATTCACCTGAGAATAAACATGCTTTAAACGTCAACAAAAATGTTGGTGAGTTATAGGTTTAACCTATATATATCAAATCGTAACAATAGACCACAAGATTTCATATTTCAATACACATCCCATACATAGAGATAAAAATCATTCATATGGTGAACACCTGGTAACCGACATTAACAAGATGCATATATAAGAATATCCCCATCATTCCGGGACACCCTTCGGATATGATATAAATTTCGAAGTACTAAAGCATCTGTACTTTAGATGAGGTTTGTTAGGCCCAATAGATCTATCTTTAGGATTCGCGTCAATTAGGGTGTCTGTTCCCTAATTCTTAGATTACCAGACTTAATAAAAAAGGGCATATTCGATTTCGATAATTCAACCATAGAATGTAGTTTCACGTACTTGTGTCAATTTTGTAAATCATTTATAAAACCTGCATGTATTCTCATTCCAAAAATATTAGATTTTAAAAGTGGGACTATAACTCACTTTCACAGATATTTCCTTCCTCGAAAATAAGACTTGGCCACAGATCGATTCACGAACCTATACAAATATGTACATATATATCAAAGTATGATCAAAATATAATTACAACCATTTTTATTATGTTTTAAAGATTTGAGTGTATTAAGTCAGCTGTCCTCGTTAGTAACCTACAACTAGTTGTCCACACTTAGATGTACAGAAATAAATCGATATATATTATCTTGAATCAATCCACGACCCAGTGTATACACATCTCAGGCTAGATCACAACTCAAAGTATATATATTTTTGGAATCAACCTCAATCCTGTATAGCTAACTCCAACATTACTGCATATAGAGTGTCTATGGTTGTTCCAAATAATATATATACATGGGTCGATATGATATGTCAAAACATTTGCATACGTGTCTATGGTATCCCAAGATTACATAATATATTAGAATACATGTATAATACAATATAAGTTAGCTAGGATATGATTTGTATAGATTTGTTAAACATTTCCCGTAGCTAAAAAGATCAAAAATATCCAATCTTGTTTTACCCATAACTTCTTCGTTTTAAATCCGTTTTGAGTGAATCAAATTGCTATGGTTTCATATTGAACTCTAATTTAAGAATCCAAACAGAAAAAGTATAGGTTTATAGTCGGAAATTTAAGTTACATGTCAATTACTAAAGAGGTAGTCATTTTCGTCGAAAGAACGACATCTTGATGACCATTTTGAAAAACATACTTTCACTTTGAGTTTAACCAAGATTTTTGGATAGAGTTTCATGTTCATATGAAAAATCATTTTCCCAGAAGAACAACTTTTAAATCAAAGTTTATCATAGTTTTTAATTATCCAAACCAAAACAGCCCCCGGTTTCACTACGACGGCGTATATCCGATTTTATGGTGTTCATCGTGTTTCCAGGTTTTAAATCATTAAGTTAGCATATCATATAGATATAGAACATGTGTTTAGTTGATTTTAAAAGTCAAGTTAGAAGGATTAACTTTTGTTTGCGAACAAGTTTAGAATTAACTAAACTATGTTCTAGTGATTACAAGTTTAAACCTTCGAATAAGATAGCTTTATATGTATGAATTGAATGATGTTATGAACATCATTACTACCTCAAGTTTTCTGGATAAAACTACTGGAAATGAGAAAAATGGATCTAGCTTCAAAGGATCCTTGGATGGCTTGAAAGTTCTTGAAGCAGAATCATGATACGAAAACAGTTCAAGTAAGATTTTCACTCGAAATAAGATTGTTATAGTTGTAGAAATTGAATCAAAGTTTGAATATGAATATTACCTTGTATTAGAAAGATATCTTACTGTAAATAAGAAAGATTTCTTGAAGTTGGATGATCACTTTACAAGATTGGAAGTAAGCTAGCAAACTTGGAAGTATTCTTGATTTTATGAAACTAGAACTTATAGAATTTATGAAGAACACTTAGAACTTGAAGATAGAACTTGAGAGAGATCACTTAGATGAAGAAAATTGAAGAATGAAAGTGTTTGTAGGTGTTTTTGGTCGTTGGTATATGGATTAGATATAAAGGATGTGTAATTTTGTTTTCATGTAAATACGTCATGAATGATTACTCATATTTTTGTAATTTTATGAGATATTTCATGCTAGTTGCCAAATGATGGTTCCCACATGTGTTAGGTGACTCACATGGGCTGCTAAGAGCTGATCATTGGAGTGTATATACCAATAGTACATACATCTAAAAGATGTTTATTGTACGAGTACGAATACGGGTGCATACGAGTAGAATTGTTGATGAAACTGAACGAGGATGTAATTGTAAGCATTTTTGTTAAGTAGAAGTATTTTGATAAGCGTCTTGAAGTCTTTCAAAAGTGTATGAATACATATTAAAACACTACATGTATATACATTTTAACTGAGTCGTTAAATCATCGTTAGTCGTTACATGTAAATGTTGATTTGAAACCTTTAAGTTAACGATCTTGTTAAATGTTGTTAACCCAATGTTTATTATATCTAATGAGATGTTAAATTATTATATTATCATGATATTATGATATATTAATATATCTTAATATGATATATATACATTTAAATGTCGTTACAACGATAATCGTTACATATATGTCTCGTTTCGAAATCATTAAGTTAGTAGTATTGTTTTTACATATGTAGTTCATTGTTAACACACTTAATGATATATTTAAATATCATTTTATCATGTTATATAAAGTGTATCAATATCTTAATATGATACATATGTATTTAGTAGACGTTATCATAACGATAATCGTTATATATATCATTTCGAGTTTCTTAACTTAGTAATCTCATTTCTTATGCATATCACACATTGTTAATATATTTAGTGAGATACTTAATCATCATAATCTTATGTCAACCATATATATATGTCTATATATACCACAACATGTAGCTTTTACAATTTTGTAACGTTCGTGAATCGCCGGTCAACTTGGGTGATCAATTGTCTATATGAAACTTATTTCATTTAATCAAGTCTTAACAAGTTTGATTGCTTAACACGTTGGAAACATTTAGTCATGTAAATATCAATCTCAATTAATATATATAAACATGGAAAAGTTCAGGTCACTACAGTACCTACCCGTTAAATAAATTTCGTCCCGAAATTTTAAGCTGTTGAAGGTGTTGACGAATCTTCTGGAAATAGATGCGGGTATTTCTTCTTCATCTGATCTTCACACTCCTAGGTGAACTCGGGTCCTCTACGAGCATTCCATCGAACCTTAACAATCGATATCTTGTTTTGCTTAAGTCTTTTAACCTCACGATCCATTATTTTGACGGGTTCTTCAATGAATTGAAGTTTTTCATTGATTTGGATTTCGTCCAACGGAATAGTGAGATCTTCTTTAGCAAAACATTTCTTCAAATTCGAGACGTGGAAAGTGTTATGTACTGCCGCGAGTTGTTGAGGTAGCTCCAGTTGGTAAGCTACTGGTCCGACACGATCTATAATCTTGAATGGTCCAATGTACCTTGGATTTAGTTTCCCCCGTTTACCAAATCGAACAACGCCTTTCCAAGGTGAAACCTTAAGCATGACCATTTCTCCAATTTCAAACTCTATATCTTTTCTTTTACTATCCGCGTAGCTCTTTTGTCGACTCTGGGCGGTTTTCAATCGTTGTTGAATTTAGATGATTTTCTCGGTAGTTTCTTGTATTATCTCCGGGCCCGTAATCTGTCTATCCCCCACTTCATTCCAACAAATCGGAGACCTGCACTTTCTACCATAAAGTGCCTCAAACGGCGCCATCTCAATACTAGAATGATAACTGTTGTTGTAGGAAAATTCTGCTAACGGTAGGTGTCGATCCCAACTGTTTCCGAAATCAATAACACATGCTCGTAGCATGTCTTCAAGCGTTTGTATCGTCCTTTTGCTCTGCCCATCAGTTTGTGGATGATAGGCAGTACTCATGTCTAGACGAGTCCCCAATGCTTGTTGCAACGTCTGCCAGAACCTTGAAACAAATCTACCATCCCTATCAGAGATAATAGAGACGGGTATTCCATGTCTGGAGACAACCTCCTTCAAATACAATCGCGCCAACTTCTCCATTTTGTCATCTTCTCTCATTGGCAGGAAGTGTGCTGACTTGGTGAGACGATCAACTATTACCCAAATAGTATCATAACCACTTGCAGTCCTTGGCAATTTAGTAATGAAATCCATGGTAATGTTTTCCCATTTCCATTTCGGGATTTCAGGTTGTTGTAGTAGACATGATGGTTTCTGATGTTCAGCTTTGATCTTAGAACACGTCAAACATTCTCCTACATATTTAGCAATATCGGCTTTCATACCCGGCCACCAAAAGTGTTTCTTGAAATCTTTATACATCTTTCCCGCTCCGGGATGTATTGAATATCTGGTTTTATATGCTTCTTTAAGTACCATTTCTCTCATATCTCCAAACCTTGGTACCCAAATTCTATCAGCCCTATATCGGGTTCCGTCTTCCCGAATATTAAGATGTTTCTCTGATCCTTTGGTATCTCATTCTTTAACTTTCCTTCTTTTACAACCCCCTGTTGCGCCTCCTTTATTTGAGTAGTAAGGTTAGTACGAATAATTATATTCATAGCTTTTACCCGTATAGGTTCTCTGTCCTTTCTACTCAAAGCGTCAGCTACCACATTCGCCTTCCCCGGGTGGTATCGAATCTCAAAATCATAGTCATTCAACAGGTCAATCCACCTGCGTTGTCTCATATTCAGTTGCTTCTGATAAAATATATGTTGGAGACTTTTGTGGTCGGTATATATAATACTTTTGACCCCATATAAATAATGCCTCCAAGTCTTTAATGCAAAAACAACAGCACCCAATTTCAAATCGTGAGTTGTATAATTTTGCTCGTGAATCTTCAATTGTCTAGACGCATAAGCAATCACCTTCGTTCGTTGTATTAATACACAACCGAGACCTTGCTTTGATGCGTCACAATAAATCACAAAATCATCATTCCCTTCAGGCAATGACAATATAGGTGCTGTAGTTAGCTTTTTCTTCAATAACTGAAATGCCTTCTCTTGTTCATCCTTCTATTCAAATTTCTTCCCTTTAAGCATTAATGCAGTCAAGGGTTTTGCTATTTTGGAGAAATCTTAGATGAATCTTCTGTAGTAACCAGCCAATCCTAAAAATTCACGTATATGCTTCAGAGTTTTTGGGGTTTCCCACTTTTCAACTGTTTTGATCTTTGCCGGGTCCACCTGGATACCTTCTTTGTTCACTATGTGACCGAGGAATTGAACTTCTTCCAACCAAAATGCACACTTTGAAAACTTAGCGTACAGTTTTTCTTTCCTCAATACTTCTAGCACTTTTCTCAAATGTTCTTCGTGCTTTTGATCATTCTTTGAGTAAATAAGTATGTCATCGATGAAAACAATGACAAACTTGTCAAGATATGGCCCACACACTCAGTTCATAAGGTCCATGAACACAGCTGGTGCGTTAGTCAATCCAAACGGCATAACCATAAACTCGTAATGACCATAACGCGTCCTAAAAGCAGTTTTTGGAATATTATCCTCCTTTACTCGCATTTGATGATATCCAGAACGTAAATTGATTTTTGAATAAACCGACGAGCCTTGTAGTTGATCAAATAAGTTGTCAATTCTCGGCAGTGGATAACGGTTTTTGATGGTAAGTTTATTCAACTCTCTGTAGTCAATACACAACCTAAATGTACCATCCTTCTTCTTGACAAACAAAACAGGAGCTCCCCATGGTGATGTGCTTGGTCAAATGAAACCACGTTCTAATAGTTCTTGCAGTTGGCTTTGCAGTTCTTTCATCTCGCTGGGTGCGAGTCTGTAAGGAGCACGAGCTATTGGTGCAGCTCCTGGTACAAGATCTATTTGAAATTCAACAGATCGATGTGGAGGTAGTCCCGGTAATTCTTTCGGAAATACATCGGGAAATTCTTTTGCGACGGGAACATCATTGATGCTCTTTTCTTCAGTTTGTACTTTCTCGACGTGTGCTAGAACAACATAGCAACCTTTTCTTATTAGTTTTTGTGCCTTCAAATTACTAATAAGATGTAGTTTCGTGTTTCCCTTTTCTCCGTACACCATTAAGGGTTCTCCTTCTTCTCGTACAATGCGAATTGCATTTTTGTAACATACGATCTCTGCTTTCATCTCCTTCAGCCAGTCCATGCTAACTATTACATCAAAACTCCCTAACTCTACTGGTATCAAATCAATCTTAAATA
The DNA here is from genome assembly GCF_046630445.1 of Rutidosis leptorrhynchoides. NCBI lineage: Eukaryota > Viridiplantae > Streptophyta > Magnoliopsida > Asterales > Asteraceae > Rutidosis > Rutidosis leptorrhynchoides. Next base: position 3,872,993 of record NC_092338.1, on the reverse strand, counting down.
TTTCGTTACCCAGTTTAATTTCTCGATTCCGGCATATATAATCTGCTGAAATTAATTTACCGTTTGCTAATTCGAGTAAAAATTTACTATCCAACGGCGTCAATGGACAACTTAATTTAGCACAAAAATCTCTACTCATATAGCTTCTATCCGCACCCGAATCAAATAAAACGTAAGCAGATTTATTGTCAATAAGAAACGTACCCGTAACAAGCTCCGGGTCATCCTGTGCCTCTGCTACATTAATATTGAAAAATCTTCCGCGGCCTTGTCCATTCGTGTTCTCCTGGTTCGGGAAATTTCTAATAATGTGGCCCGGTTTTCCACATTTATAACAAACTACATTGGCATAACTTGCTCCGACACTACTTGCTCCGCCATTACTCGTTCTGACACCATTTGTTCCTTTCATTCTGTTAACCCCTGGTCCGTAGACCTCACACTTCGCCGCGCTATGACCATTTCTTTTACACTTGTTGTAAAATTTGGTGCAGAACCCCGAGTGATACTTTTCACACCTTTGGCATAGCTGCTTCTGATTGTTGTTGTTGTTGCGGTTGTTATTGTTGTTGGGATGATTGTTGTAATTGTTGTTGTTGTTGTTGTTGTTGTTGTTGTTGTTGTTGTTGTGCCGTTTGTTGTAGTTGCGATTGATGTTACGATTGTTGGGATAGTTGTTGTTGTATTGGTGACTCTTATCACCGTTTTCCTCCCACTTTCTTTTGACTAGCTTCACGTTGGCCTCTTCGGCCGCCTGTTCTTTAATTCTTCTCTCAATCTGGTTCACTAGTTTGTGAGCCATTCTACATGCCTTTTGTACGGAGGCAGGCTCGTGTGAACTTATATATTCTTGGATTCTCTCTGGTAACCCTTTCACAAACGCGTCGATCTTCTCTTCCTCATCTTCGAACGCTCTCGGACACAATAGGCCCAATTCTGTGAATCGTCTTTCGTATGAAGTAATATCGAATCCCTGTGTTCGTAACCCTCTAAGTTCTGACTTGAGCTTATTGACCTCGGTTCTGGGACGGTACTTCTCGTTCATCAAGTGCTTGAATGCTGACCACGGTAGCGCGTAAGCAGCATCTTGTCCCACTTGCTCTAGATAGGTATTCTACCATGTTAACGCAATACCTGTGAAGGTATGCGTAGCGTACTTCACTTTATCTCCTTCAGCACACTTACTTATGGCAAACACCGATTCAACTTTCTCGGTCCACCGTTTCAATCCGATTGGTCCTTCGATCCCATCAAATTCTGAAGGTTTGCAAGTAGTGAATTCCTTGTAGGAGCATCCTACACAATTTCTTGCGCCGTTAGCTGTATTGCTAGATTCAGAGTTATTGTTGGTATGTAGCGCGGCCTGTACTGCGGTTATGTTTAAGGCAAGAAAGGCACGAAATTCCTCTTCGCTCATATTCAAGGTGTGTCGAGTAGTCGGTGCCATTTCCTTCAAAATAGTCAAATGAAATAATTTAATCATACAGAATATTAAGAGTAGTCAATAGTATCTCATAGCATAATATGAACTCATTTATAAAAGCTTTTTCTTCATATTAGCGTTTTATAAGTTTAAATTCGGGTACTACCTACCCGTTAAGTTCATACTTAGTAGCTAATATACAATTCAACTACTACAATTCCATATGAAAATCTGATTATAGTAATATATCACATATAAATATTCTTCAAACTTACAACATCGCTATATTACATATAACATGAAATATAGTACACTTTGATACAGGACAGTTTTGAAGATAAATCTAGTTAATACGTGAAGTTGTTCAGCAAAGGAAATAAAGACACGTAATTCATAAGTCCAGAAACAAGTCATGCATTCTGGTTTTACTAAGACGACTTCCCATCCTTGGTCTTGTGGAAAATAACCGTTATGACCATTGGCTAGGCAGCATGTTGTAATGTCGTCAAAAGGACGAGGGTTTTGTAATGTCCAACAGCCCCGTAATAATCTAAAAACCTTGTTTCTCACCCCAACTACTGAATCCGTCACTTGTGGGAAAGTTTTATTTAAAAGCTGCAATCCGATGTTCTTTTTCTCACATTGGTAAGAAGCGAACATCACTAACCCGTAAGCATAACATGCTTCTTTATGTTGCATGTTAGAAGCTCTTTCTAATTCACGAAATCCTATGTTGGAATATGTTGAGTCAAAATAGGTTCTTAACCTGTAGCGTAAAATTGCATTTGGGTTCCCCGCATTTAACGTTTTAAAGAAAACACGGCGTAACTTACGGTCTCCCTAATGTGATATACCCCACCTATCAAAGGAAAGCCTTTTATAAACTAAGGCATTTCTGGAAAGTCTTTCAAATGTTTGACAAGTTAATTTCGCCATAATTAAATGTGCTGATGAATTCTGCCCGACTCTAGACAAGATTTCCTCAATCATATCCTCTGGTAGGTCTTCTAAAATATTCGGTTGTCTACCCTTAACGTCCATTTTATTTTTATACTGTAAAATAGACAAGGATTAGATTCGTAAAAACAAACAATACAAGCAATTTTTACATAGAACATAAAAGTACAAGCACACTACAATACATTTATTACACAACATGCTCACACCCCTCTAATCTGAATCACTGGTTTCTTTTTCTTCGGACTTGGTTCTTTTTCCTAATCTTCTAGGGATATATGATGTTCCTCTAATACGAGTCATCATTTTCCACATTGGTTTAGAAAAACCTGGTGGTTTAGAGGTTCCCGGGTTATTGTCACGATATTGAAAATACGGGTGTTGACGGTACATATAAAGTTCATCGGGGTCGGAATCAGATTTCTCTATTTTGATGCCTTTTCCCTTATTATTTTCTTTTGCCTCATTAAATTGGGTCGGGGTAATTTCTATAACATCATCGGAATCCTCATCAGGATCCGATTCATCGAAAAATTGGTAATTTTCCCAATATTTTGCTTCCTTAGCGGAAACACCATTGACCATTATTAACTTTGGTCCATTGGTTGAGGATTTTCTTTTATTTGATCGGTTATTTGTGGTTTCTACTATTCCCCCCTCCGGAACCTCTTCTTCTTCCGGTTCCTCTTCTTCTGGTTCCTCTTCTTTCGGTTCCTCTTCTTCCGGTTCCATTTCCTCTTCTTCCGGTTCTTCAGGAACTTGTGAATCTTGCCAATATATATTCGACTCTTCATTATTATTAGGTGAGTCAATGGGATTTGTGCTAGAGGTAGACATCTATCATACAATATCAAACATGTTAAGAGATTAATATATCACATAATATTTACATGTTAATAATATATAGTTTCCAACAAAAATGTTAGGCAATCATTTTTAAAGAAAACACGGTCGAAGTCCAGACTCACTAATGCATCCTAACAAACTCGATAAGACACACTAATGCAAATTTTCTGGTTCTCTAAGACCAACGCTCGGATAACAACTGAAATGTCCCATTCATATTGATTATAAACGTTCCATATTAATTGATTTCGTTGCGAGGTTTTGACCTCTATATGAGACGTTTTTCAAAGACTGCATTCATTTTTAAAACAACCATAACCTTTATTTTATCAATAAAGGTTTCCAAAGCATTACATAGATTATTAAATAATGATAATCTAAAATATACTGTTTACACACGACCATTACATAATGGTTTACAATAGAAATATATTACATCGACATATGTTTCTTGAATGCAGTTTTTACACAATATCATACAAACATAGACTCCAAATCTTGTCCTTATTTTAGTATGCAACAGTGGAAGCTCTTAGTATTCACCTGAGAATAAACATGCTTTAAACGTCAACAAAAATGTTGGTGAGTTATAGGTTTAACCTATATATATCAAATCGTAACAATAGACCACAAGATTTCATATTTCAATATACATCCCATACATAGAGATAAAAATCATTCATATGGTGAACACCTGGTAACCGACATTAACAAGATGCATATATAAGAACATCCCCATCATTCCGGGACACCCTTCGGATATGATATAAATTTCGAAGTACTAAAGCATCCGGTACTTTGGATGGGGTTTGTTAGGCCCAATAGATCTATCTTTAGGATTCGCGTCAATTAGGGTGTCTGTTCCCTAATTCTTAGATTACCAGACTTAATAAAAAGTGGCATATTCGATTTCAATAATTCAACCATAGAATGTAGTTTCACGTACTTGTGTCTATTTTGTAAATCATTTATAAAACCTGCATGTATTCTCATCCCAAAAATATTAGATTTTAAAATTGGGACTATAACTCACTTTCACAGATATTTCCTTCCTCGGAAATAAGACTTGGCCGCGGATCGATTCACGAACCTATACAAATATGTACATATATATCAAAGTATGATCAAAATATAATTACAACCATTTTTATTATGTTTTAAAGATTTGAGTGTATTAAGTCAGCTGTCCTCGTTAGTAACCTACAACTAGTTGTCCACAGTTAGATGTACAGAAATAAATCGATATATATTATCTTGAATCAATCCACGACCAAGTGTATACACATCTCAGGCTAGATCACAACTCAAAGTATATATATTTTTGGAATCAACCTCAACCCTGTATAGCTAACTCCAACATTACTGCATATAGAGTGTCTATGGTTGTTCCAAATAATATATATACATGGGTCGATATGATATGTCAAAACATTTGCATACGTGTCTATGGTATCCCAAGATTACATAATATATTAGAATACATGTATAATACAATATAAGTTAGCTAGGATATGATTTGTATAGATTTGTTAAACATTTCCCGTAGCTAAAAAGATCAAAAATATCCAATCTTGTTTTACCCATAACTTCTTCGTTTTAAATCCGTTTTGAGTGAATCAAATTGCTATGGTTTCATATTGAACTCTAATTTAAGAATCCAAACAGAAAAAGTATAGGTTTATAGACGGAAATTTAAGTTACATGTCAATTACTAAAGAGGTAGTCATTTCCGTCGAAAGAACGACATCTTGATGACCATTTTGAAAAACATACTTTCACTTTGAGTTTAACCAAGATTTTTGGATATAGTTTCATGTTCATATGAAAAATCATTTTCCCAGAAGAACAAATTTTAAATCAAAGTTTATCATAGTTTTTAATTATCCAAACCAAAACAGCCCCCGGTTTCACTACGACGGCGTATATCCGATTTTATGGTGTTCATCGTGTTTCAAGGTTTTAAATCATTAAGATAGCATATCATATAGATATAGAACATGTGTTTAGTTGATTTTAAAAGTCAAGTTAGAAGGATTAACTTTTGTTTGCGAACAAGTTTAGAATTAACTAAACTATGTTCTAGTGATTACAAGTTTAAACCTTCGAATAAGATAGCTTTATATGTATGAATTGAATGATGTTATGAACATCATTACAAGTTTTCTGGATAAAACTACTGGAAATGAGAAAAATGGATCTAGCTTCAAAGGATCCTTGGATGGCTTGAAAGTTCTTGAAGCAGAATCATGACACAAAAACAGTTCAAGTAAGATTTTCACTCGAAATAAGATTGTTATAGTTGTAGAAATTGAATTAAAGTTTGAATATGAATATTACCTTGTATTAGAAAGATATCTTACTATAAATAAGAAAGATTTCTTGAAGTTGGATGATCACTTTACAAGATTGGAAGTAAGCTAGCAAACTTGGAAGTATTCTTGATTTTATGAAACTAGAACTTATAGAATTTATGAAGAACACTTAGAACCTGAAGATAGAACTTGAGAGAGACCACTTTGATGAAGAAAATTGAAGAATGAAAGTGTTTGTAGGTGTTTTTGGTCGTTGGTATATGGATTAGATATAAAGGATGTGTAATTTTGTTTTCATGTAAATAAGTCATGAATGATTACTCATATTTTTGTAATTTTATGAGATATTTCATGCTAGTTGCCAAATGATGGTTCCCACATGTGTTAGGTGACTCACATGGGCTGCTAAGAGCTGATCATTGGAGTGTATATACCAATAGTACATACATCTAAAAGCTGTGTATTGTACGAGTACGAATACGGGTGCATACGAGTAGAATTGTTGATGAAACTGAACGAGGATGTAATTGTAAGAATTTTTGTTAAGTAGAAGTATTTTGATAAGTGTCTTGAAGTCTTTAAAAAGTGTATGAATACATATTAAAACACTACATGTATATACATTTTAACTGAGTCATTCAGTCATCGTTAGTCGTTACATGTAAATGTTGATTTGAAACCTTTAAGTTAACGATCTTGTTAAATGTTGCTAACCCAATGTTTATTATATCTAATGAGATATTAAATTATTATATTATCATGATATTATGATATATTAATATATATTAATATGATATATATACATTTAAATGTCGTTACAACGATAATCGTTACATATATGTCTCGTTTCGAAATCATTAAGTTAGTAGTCTTGTTTTTACATATGTAGTTCATTGTTAACACACTTAATGATATATTTAAATATCATTTTATCATGTTATATAAAGTATATCAATATCTTAATAAGATACATATGTATTTAGTAGACGTTATCATAACGATAATCATTATATATATCATTTCGAGTTTCTTAACTTAGTAATCTCATTTCTTATGTATATCACACATTGTTAATATATTTAGTGAGATACTTACTCATCATAATCTTATGTCAACCATATATATAGACACATATATACCACAACATATAGTTTTTATAATTTTGTAACGTTCGTGAATCGCCGGTCAACTTGGGTGATCAATTGTCAATATGAAACTTATTTCATTTAATCAAGTGTTAACAAGTTTGATTGCTTAACACGTTGGAAACATTTAGTCATGTAAATATCAATCCCAATTAATATATATAAGCATGGAAAAGTTCGGGTCACTACATGATTGATCCGTTTCAAAAACATGCAAGCATCACGGCAAAGATCCTACCCGGCACCGCACGTCCCGGAATACGGACCCTTTCCCGACACCTATCCGGCGACATCTCGGCAACTTTACCACGCCGGGCAAATGGCTAGACTGAGAGCTCGGATGACATACACGTAACTGGCGTCATGCAGCCAGTCATGATAACTATAACCGTGAAGAAACACTTGGAACAAATAGAGAGCAAAACCTTCCCGGCTAGACTGAGAGCACCGTGATGCCTTAGCCGGAACCAACATGCCGTCAGCATCGTCACAACATTGAAACCCGACACTAGGGTACTCTCACGGGACAAGCACGACGTCCCGGAGAAAGTACATTGTCCCGGAGCAGACACTTCATCCCGGAACGAGTACCTGACAACGGAACAAGCATGCAAGCAAGTTGCATGGCACGTCAGCCCTCGAATCTAGGGAAGTTTGTTAGGATCTGTTATTCCCATGAAATGAACAGGTGCCACGTCACCCCTCGGCATTGACAAAGTTCGTTACAACCATGAAAGGGACATGTGCCACGTCACCATTCCCTCTAAAAACATCTATACATACGTAAACAAAATCTTTCATTCGGATAACACTGGATGCATTAAATGTTACTCTGCCCAAATCAATTGCTATAGCATTACTCCAGTCGTTAAATCAATTCCGGTCGGTGCTCCGATCATCGTCGGAATTAATCCTCACTCTTAGATATTAACTTATTCGATTCCGATCGAATAAGGTTAATTCAATTGATTGTTTTACTCCCTTGGAATCCAGATTCCAAATCGGGGTTCACACAATTATTGGAGTTAAAACATTCGACTTACTATTTTTCCCAAATCAAGCACTCAAACCCGAAATCTACTCACACCAGATGATTTTGGTTTGATCAAATGGCGCCACCTAAAGGTACGAACAACACAATGAAACCAAGTAGCAAAACGGCAAGTAAGAAAGGAACGAACGAAGATGTTCAACCACCTCCAAACAAAGGAAGCTCACCACCGGTGGAGCCACCTCAACCTCAAAAACAATCAATCACTCACATTCACTCCGGTGACGCGTCGGGTGATGAGATGAATGTCTCCGATGACGACGAGGATACACATGAGGGATCACCACTCGGTGGAGAGAGGTTGAAGCTCGGCACCCTAGGTCTTAAAATTGGTGGTTCAAGCGGCATCGGATCGTCTCACAACGACACCGACACGATCACCAAAATGATCTCATCCGACGTCGAGAAACAAGTGATAGAAAAGCTAAAGTCCATGCTGAACGATAGCAGTCTAGCAGAGAAGCAGCAATCATAAACTCTAGACATTCTGAAAACCAGCCCATTGTTAAACGTCGTTGCGGGAAGCGAGGGTGTCACCAAAGCTACCGTGAACGCATGGCTGACCGAGCTCCTCGTGCAGGCTGCGCCGCGCGCATACAAACACTCGCTGTCGCAAACCGCCGTCTAGGGGACTGCACTCGAAATTCTGTTCGCCCTAATCACCGGTAACAAAGCAAAGCGACCGGTTGAGATGTCAGCTACTAGCCAGAAGCTGTGTGAATGGATCGCTAGCTGCATACTCCCCGCTAACATCGTCATACTGGTCACTTTGGGGTATACAATGGCACTACTGACCTGGACGATTTCCTACAGATTTTGAGGGCGCCATGAAAACCCAACATTGGAGTGATGAGGTAGTGTGTCATCTCTTTCCGATTGTGCTACAGTCGGCTGCTAGGGAGTGGTTCGCAAAATTACCACCTAACGGAATCACATGTTTCGCGGACTTGCGGGAAAAGTTTCTCATGCAATATCAGAACCTCCGCCGACACACGTACACACATCTGTATGCCCACGAAATCCCGATGTACCTGGGGGAGAAAATTGAAAGCTTCATCACGAGATACAATCCTTGGACTCCCGGAAACACAACAGATTTCCGGATTCATAACGTGTCTGGACAAAGATGCACACCCGTCGCTTGTCTCTAAACTCCGATGGAACATCCCGGGTACATTTGCAGACGCTGTGACGGTAGCAAGGCAATACCAACACTCTGGGAGGGAGAGACATGTGACGACCCGGAAATTTCCGACCAAATTTAAACTTAATCTTTATATGATTTCGACACGATAAGCAAATTCCGTAATGTTGAGTCTAAAATTTTTTTTTTTTTTTTAACTGTTTATATATTCAATTGACCATCGACTGCTCTTGACGATTCACGAACAACTAATTATAATAGATATGTGTATATATATATATATATATATATATATATATATATATATATATATATATATATATATATAATTAATAATTGAAAATATAATTGGAAATATTATATGTTGTTATTTTTAAAATTAATAATGTAAAATAAAATAAAAAATATGATATTATGAGAATTATTATTTAAAACACATCTATATAAATAAAGTATATTAAATATATATATTTTGGGATTTCGAATCTAGTTAGTAAATGACAGTAACACTCAATTATCATTCGTTCAATATTAAGCAAGTTAAATTCGAACTTATGTGATTTTAAAATAAACGGTGATCCAAAAATGAGTTTATAAGTTATATACTTATTAAAAAATACATTTAGGAACTATTTGTTGAATTTTAAAAAGTTTTTATATTTTACTTGGGGGTTGGGAGTGATTAATTAATGAAATTTTTATTTAATAGTTAATGACCAAATTTTATACCATAATGACTGAAATAATTAAAGGAACTCGATATTAAAATTTGAGAGTTTTCTGAGGACTTTTATCCATCTCTGATTAACAACGGGTCACTGAATAATATCCTAATAAAAATTTCGACACTAAATCACGGCTGCTAAACTGTTTAGTAACTGTACCTACATGTTCTTTTAACAAACGACATAAAACATTATTGTTATATTTATTTATTTTATTACTACTTTTGTTTTTGTGTTTGCCACTAAACTTGTTTTTTTGGAAAAGGTGACTTTTATAGAAAAGCATGTAAGATACGTCCAAATGGAAAACAAAGCAAGGAGTTACAGAAAAGATACAAAATCTCCTATGCTAAAAGAAACCCGATACAAATTATATTATAGTATAACTGTTAAAGATTGAAATTAGGAATATTAGGAATATTATTGTGCTTACTCTTATCATATTCTATATTAATCTGTATACATGTATTATAGATTAGAGAGAGTTGGCAAGCACATCTGTTGTTTCTTTTTCGTGTTTCATCACAATCAAAAACTCTAAAACAACCACTTTATGATATGAATCGAATCATCACCAATTTTTCTTGATGAACCCGTTACTACCACCATCACTTAATTTTTTTTTAAAATTTTCTGTACAGTAGCTACGGCTGTTACTATATGTACTTTATGTTACACTCGAAACCAAGAATCCACTACAAATCACCACTCAATCATGCACCACCTTCTAACACCACAAGTCCGCCACCTCCTGTTTCGTGAATACCACAACCACCACCACTAAATTTGTTACTGTTTCAGTTTATAACCCACCAAGAACACCAAACCGTTTCCTATTGTGTTTCCTACTCGTGAACTCCGTTTCCTGTACATTGTTGTCAACCTGCAACCCTAACCCATGCCAAATGCTACGGTTCTTCTGATTTTCCATAATATTCGACAAACAAATAACTCAAAAGATTATTGTTACTGTTACGTTCAGTCGTGAACCACCACAAAAGAACCATCCTTGTAAAACTGCTGTTACGCGTTTGTTTTTCTTTCTTTTCTGTTCCGTTGGTTAACCAAGAAGAAAACTCAACAAATTTTGCTACAGCCGCTATAATTTTTTCCGTTTTTGTTCTAGTTCGAATCAGATTGATACTCGCCTTTTTATTTTCTGTTCCCGTGACACGATATGAAGACGATGAGTTGAACGACAATGATGATGATTAATAAGGATGAACGATGATGTAGTGATCGGATAGGGGTTTAAAATCGGAACCTTATTATTTACTTATTTTTTTCTCTTCCTTTCGACTGCTGTTTTGTGAATCTATCTGGACACAGAAAACTTAATACATCATTTTATTCTTGGGCCGAGATCCAACAACTTGGGCCGTGTTCCTGTGTTAATTATTTATTGGACCGTGATCCAACTTATGCTTTTCCAATTAGGCTGTGATGATTTAAAAACGATGGGTTAAAGTAAATTTAGGGTCGAACTAAAATAGAAAAATCAATGACAGATGGATGGTAGATGTGATGACCTGGAAATTTCCGACCAAATTTAAACTTAATCTTTGTATGATTTCGACACGATAAGCAAAGTCTGTAGTATTGAGTCTCAAAAATTTTGAATTGTTTCATATATGCAATTACCCTTCGACTGTTCTCGACGATTCACGAACAACTAATTGTAAATAGATATGTGTGTGTATATATATATATATATATATATATATATATATATATATATATATATATATATATAATAATTGGAAGTATAAATTAAAATATTGTTGTTACGAAATATGATATTATAATAATTATTTAAAAATATATTTATATATAAATAAAAGTATATTAAAATTAAATATTAAATAATTGTAATACTCGTTTGATGTTTCGCTTAATATTAAGCAAGTTAAATTCAAACTTATATAATTTTAAAATAAACGGTGATTCGAAAATGAGTTCTATAAATTTTAGGCTTAATAAAATTGTATTTAAGATCTAGTTATTAATTTTTAGCACTTTTTATATTTTACCCAGGATCGGGAGTGGACAGTGAGCTAATTCTTGTTTAATAATTTATGAACAAATTTTATACCATAATGACCAAAATAAATAAATATAGTTAATTTAAAAATTTGGGATTTTTTCGAATACTTTTATCCGCCAATGATTTAACAACGGAGGACGAACTGGTAAAAAAAAAATAAAAATATATCGGCAGTATAATTCCAAGGGTGGCTGCTAACTCTTGTTCACATCCCACTTACTTTCATTATGAGTTATATTATATATATATATATATATATATATATATATATATATATATATATATATATATATATATATATATATATATATATATATATTACATCCGAGAACTACACTACACTACACCTTTCTCTTCTTCTCCAAATACCCACACCGTGAGCACACCCACCGGTAATCATCCTCTCCGTCACCTTAGAATCACCAAACACCACCACTCGCCACCTTAACAAACCACCTTTCACGGCTATAAACCACCATTACCAATTACCACCATCATCGAGCCATCATCACCTCCGCCACCATCAAACCACCGGCCACCCTTGAAAACACTACTACCATTGCCGCCACCATGCAACACCACCTCTCTCTCTTCTTTTCTCTCTCTCTCTCTCTCTCTCTATCTCTCTCTCTCTCTCTCTCTTCCCTTTCTTGTCCGAGAACATCACGCCACCGGTCACCTTGCACCATCAATGTTCACTTGCTACTTTCTGTTTTGCTGCTGTACCGAGATCAAACCATTTGGGTGTTGCTGGGCTGCTATTCGAAACTCCACACACACATACCATTAAACCCGTGTCTGTGAAACCTACTATTTTAGCAACGAAGAGGAAAAGATGCCGATAGGAAGATGATGATGATTATGAATCGAGTACGATGATGACGATAATGAAGATCGTGATAATCATGGACGACGGTGATGATGAATGACGATTATGATCGATGACGTTTAGGAGGGTATAACTCTTATTATCATTATTGTTTTTTATTATTATTATTATTATTATTATTATTATTATTATTATTATTATTATTATTATTATTATTATTATTATTAACATAGTTATTGTTATTATTATTATTATTATTATTATTATTATTATTATTATTATTATTATTATTATTATTATTATTATTATTATTATTATTATTATTATAGTTATTATTAATTATTATTAATAAGTATCATGAATAGAAAAATTGTATAATATAAACATGAACATGGATATGTTTATAAAGACGTAAGTTATGAAAACGATGATATAATAAGAACACATTAATACTAAGATGAATATAATTATATATAAAGAGATGGTTATGAATATTACTAAGGTTAAGATTAAGATTATTATTATTATTTTATCATTATTATTAGTAATATAATAATAATTATTATTAAAATTAACATATTTACTAAAAATATAATTTTCATTCGAATTATCATTATTATCAAAATTATCATTTTTTTTAACTATAATTTTTATTTATCATTATTAGTACCATTATCAATATTATTATAATTATTATCATTATTAAGGCCTTTAATATTATTATTATTATTATTATTATTATTATTATTATTATTATTATTTTTAACATGATTTTTATTATTGTTATTAACATTATTTTATCAAATAAATATTAGATACATAAAAATATATTTGATACGTAATATTATTAATATAAGTAGTACATAAAATTATAGAATAGATATATTAACATTAATTATATAAATATTACATATAATCAATTACTAATTTTTGACATTATTATTTATATACATATATATATTAATATAACTATATATATATATATATATATATATATATATATATATATATATATATATATATATATATATATATCAATATTAATTATTTCATAACATAAATATATGTAACATATAATTGAAAATATAATATATAAATAAAGTATATATGTTTTAATTGGAATTTGGTTATATAACTACAACATTAAATATATAAAAATTATATAATTAATAGATGAAATTATTTGATTACGATTATACGTGTTAATATATATACTTGATATAGGTTCGTGAATCCGAGGCTAACCCTGCATTGTTCAGTATCGTCGTATGAATATTTTTAAAATCAGAACCCTATTATTTATTTATTTTTTTCTCTTCCTTTCGACTGCTGTTTCGTGAATCTATCTGGACACAAAAAACTTAATATATCATTTTACTCTTGGGCCGAGATCCAACAACTTGGGCCTTGTTCCTGTGTGAATCATTTATTGGACCGTGATCTAACTTATGCTTTTCTAATTAGGCTGTGATGATTTAAAAATGATGGGTTAAAGTAAATTTAGGGTCGAACTAAAACAGAAAAATCAATGACAGATGGATGGCAGAAGGTGTGGGTCATTAAGCGAGAGGTCACGGGTTTGATCCCAAGCAGTGGCGTTTTATTTTTAAAGCTCCTTTCTTCAAAGGTTGTACTCTTTTATTATTAGTATTATTATTATTATTGTTATTATTATTATTATTTATTTATTATTGATTGTTATTAAGTAATTATTATTATTATTACCAATATCAGAAATAAGATTATTAGTATAATTAATATTATTATCATTATTATTATTATTAAAATATATAGTATTATTTTTAATATGACTATTAAATTTTCTATTAGAATCATCTTTTTTATTTAAAAGTACCATTATTAGTTAAAATATTATTTTTATGAAAACTAACATTTTTATCTTATCATTATTATCTTTTTATTAAAAATTATTATTATTACTAACATTACTTTTATTATTAGTATTATTATCAAAACAATTAATAGCAGTATCATTACTAAATCTAATTACTTTTAGTATTATTATTATTGTCATAAAAAGATACAAATTTTTATTTATTATTATTGATATTATTTTACCAAATAAATAGCTATATAAGAATATATTTAAAACATATCACATAACAACATTAATATTTTCATAATAAATACTAATTATTTATTTAAAGTATATAATATAAATATAGTTAATATAGTTACCAATGAAGCATACAAGTTACTGAAATAACAATTAATAATAATATCTAAACTTGTGTGATTACGATTATATGTATTAATATATATATAAATGATATAGGTTCGTGAATCCAAGACCAACCCTGCATTGTTCGGTATCGTCATATGCATATTTTTACTATAAAATATCGTATTGTGAGTTTCATTTGCTCCCTTTTTAAATGCGTTTGCAATATATATTTTTGGGACTGAGAATACATGCACTTTTATAAATGTTTGACTAAATAGACACAAGTAATAGAAACTACATTCTATGGTTGAATTGTTATACCGGATATCGCCCTTGCTGAACTTGGTAGCCTAAGAATTGGTGTTTATTATAATTGCCACCAATTGACGAGAATCCTAAAGATAGATCTATGAGCTATGACATGCCCCAGTCAGAGAATTTAAACTGCTTTAGTACTTCGATGTTTATATATGGGGATATTCTAGATGCATTTTGTTAATGTCGATTACCAGGTGTTCAATCCATATGAATGATTTTTAAACACTTGCGAGTGTATGATTATTGAATAAAGAAAATCTTGTGGTCTATTAAAATTATGGAAATGATTGATTATGATAAACTAATGAACTCACCAACCTTTTGGTTAACACTTTAAAGCATGTTTATTCTCAGGTATGAAAGAAATCTTCCGCTGTGCATTTGCTCATTCTAGAGATATTACTTGGAGTCATTCATGACATGTTTCAAAAGACGTTGCATTCGATTCGTTGAGTTCATCAAGACTATTATTAAGTCAAGTATAGTTGGATGTATTATGAAATGGTAGGCATGTTGTCAAATTTCGATGTAAAGAAAGTTTGTCTTTTAAAAACTAATGCAACGTTTGTAAAATGTATCATTTAGAGGTCAAGTACCTCGCGATGTAACCAAATGTAATGTATTCATCCAGATGGATTAGGACGGGTCTTTACAGGCGGTATCAGAGCGGTGGTCTTAGCGAACCAGGTCTTGCATTAGTGTGTCTAACTGATAGTTTTTTAGATGCATTAGTGAGTCTGGACTTCGACCGTGTCTGCATGTCAAAAGTTTTGCTTATCATTTATAGTCAGAAATCATCTACTTATCATCTGTAGGAAATTACCTACTTATCATTCCTAGTCTAGACAAGTTTTACTGCATTGACTGCATGAATAGTGTATAGACAAAATTCATATCTTAGCGTATCTGTTACAGTAGACTTGCCTGGCATATGCAGTAACTTCCTCCGTAGTCTACGAAATCTTTAGTACTATATATATATATATATATATATATATATATATATATATATATATATATATATATATATATATATATATATATATATATATATATATATATTCTATGTAGTTAGAATATCATCCAATATTCGAAAATCATTTCATATCGAAAAATCCTTTATTCAATCATACGAAATGGAATTCTCCACTAGTTCAAGTCCCTCGGATTCCGATATAGAGTTTCACCTGAGCTCTGAAAGCAGTGTAACCGGAATGGATCAACAAATCAGTCATCATCAATTCTGGATGAATTGGGGATGGTTTTGTAGTTTACTTAATCATTGGAGACAAGAAGAAGGCGATCCCTTTCATCCACCATATTGTCCTTTTGGCGAAGAACCTGAAGCACTTACCGGCGAACCTGTTCGTAATACAATTTTCACTCTCGTTTCCAGGGTAGCTCGTCACGATTATATACCATCTCAAATTCTAAATCTTATTCATCCACTCGTTTCGACCGACAATCATCCCGGAATAATGGAAGAAGTCAACGAGCTTCGCGCCCGAGTTGTAGCCTTGGAAGATATGGTGCAAAACGTACCAGCTTCAGTAACATCACCGACACCAACAGTACCACCAACATCAATACCAGTACCACCAATAACCTAAGTTTCAACATCACATGCCTCAACATCTCAATCTATACCTCAAGCATAATCATCGTTCTACATGACGTTCTACATCATTTACCTTCGTTCGACATGGCGATTATGTAATCTCTAATGTTTTAGAGATTATATATTCTTGTTCTTACGGTAAATCAAATGAGTTTAATATCATATTGACTCATTAAATCCATGATTACATCTGAAGAAAATATATATGTAAGTACATTTTCATAAAGATTGTAATTAAAAATTCTTTTGTACAAACTGTTAATGGTGAAAATATTTTAACAGGTAGGTAATACCTGAGGAATATTTAGAGTTCACATTAATAAGTTACATTGTACATTCTTCGAATCTGATTCAACAGTCATTTGCTATCCTACTTACATTCACAGATATACGAATCTGTTCACCGCAGAATAACCATTTCCATTAAATTTCATTTTTGGATTTTGACTTACATCCAACAAGTGGCATAATGAAGAAAACGTTGGACAAAAAATAAAATTTGTTAGAAACAAACAAATTAACTATGAGAAAAAAAATTTGTTAAGAATCCACGCTAACGAAATCCTAGCTAACTGTTCCTAGCTAACTGTTAATTCATTATTACATTTCATTTACCGCAATTTATTTATCACAATTTTAATTCTCGCAATTTTATTTATCATCATTTAATTCCTGTTATTTATTTTACGCACTTTATTTTTCGTCATTTAAATACTGTTATTTACGCATTTTATATATCGGGACACGTATACAATGTTTTGACATATCATATCGACGCATCTATATATATTATTTGGAATAACCATAGACACTCTATATGCAGTAATGCTCGAGTTAGCTATACAGGGTTGAGGTTGATTCTTAAATAATATATATACTTTAAGTTGTGATCGAGTCTGAGACATGTATATAATGGGTCACGACACATATTAATTAATTCGAATATTATATATTAAACTATATATGAATTGTTGAACTACTAATTTTGGACTACTAACTGTGAACTAATAACATTGGACAATTAAAATGAATTAAAATATTGATTATAACATATGAAACTAAACATTCTTCAAGTTTGCCACTTGATTTCATCTTAAACCTCGTTTGTATCTTGACGATTACAATCTGCGTTCAAATCTTTCATGATTCTTGAAAACATCTCAATCGAGAGGATGAACCAACCGCATTTCAACTACGGAAGAAAAGATTAATGCATATAGTTATGCACCTGAAAACACTCGGAACCTGAGTAAACGGTTAACACGTATCTGTGCTAGCTCTTTTGGCGTTGTTATTACCGAAAATAACTTTGCAATCCCTTTCCAAAGTAACCAAATTTTGTCACAGCTTCAGCAAATCAATTTTGACTTTTCATTCGAATAAACTCTATTATAACCTTGATATATAAGTTTGCCTTTCATCATCATTACCGGAGAACCATTTATAATCCACCACATTAGCAGTAAACTTACCAGTAACTTCATTACTCATTGGCTTAAGTCTTTTCAAAAAATCATTATACTTGTTCATTAAAACCCTATCATATACTCATCTGCATCTTGTAACGGTAATTGTCATACCAATAAGCGTCAATCATTATTTTGAATCTCGTAGCGTTTTTACATCAACAGTTATATGTATACATATAACATTTATCTCCTAGAATTACGATCTTTAATTCTGAAATTTTGAAAAGCACCCAGCCTACGAATCAATACGTTGAACTTTGAAAAAGCTGAATGAAGCAGCAGAAACTGTAGACAACCGTAAACAACCTTAATCGTTGAAAGTTTAATGATAAAGAATAGTATGTTGGAAAAGCTCAGAAAAGTTAGAACTGGAAAACAGATTGAGCTAACCACGAAGGAGACCAAGGAAAAATACAAGGACCATACCCTATATTCAAAGAATCCATGTAATTCTGGATCCGTTGAAATCTTTAGAGAATATCTTACTCTGAAGCCATGTTAAAATCTTGCGGAAAATTTTTCTTCATCAACCTACGAACTTGGAAATTCCAAAATATCATCATAAATATCTTCGATATTTCTGAGGATATTTTCATAAATATTCTCGTCCGAAATTATATACCTCTTCGTGCTTCCTGTGTTTCATTATATTGAAAACTTCTGTAAAATCTAAGTTTAATTTATGAATGAATTCTGGAGAAAGGTAAAGAAATTGATGCATGAATTAGTATAATATAATGACACTTGATCAACGTGATTATATTACAGTAAGTCATGCTGAGTTTCTAATGGAACGTGATGATTCACAGATCATAACTTCATCACGTTCCATGTTACATAACTCTTTCATTCTGCTTAACTTCTGAACATATCAAGAAAATATATTCTTGATAGTTCTATTTTCAGTGATTCTGGTAATTTGACAAATCAAATCGTGCTATTACGTTCTTTCTTGTTTAGAACATTAAGTTCATTCGAAACTCCATACTTAACATTACTCGCTTTACTAGAGGTCGAGAAGAGAATAAAAAGGCAAAGAGCTCCAAAATATAAGAAAAAAATATAAAGCCCAATAACAACACAGAGGTTATAAACCGTGGATATTAATACGAATAGTAATATAAAGACACGATAGAATTAAGAATAGTATCTCCCCAATGTAATAGTAGAAGTAAACAGATTTTTCTGGTGGAAGATTGAAAAGAAGAATGACAGAAATGATAATTAGGAAAATATCAAGGATTAGAACTGGATTAAGCATTTTTACAATCTTTTAGATGTATGAACTAAGAAAGAAATTATAAGAGTGGTGAAAATAATGAAACGGAAGAGGCTAATTTATAGTGAAATATCAGACGTAGCAATCGAGACAGATTACCGCATTAAATTAAAGAAGATCATAATTTCCTTGATTATCGAAGAATTAAATCTTATATAGACTTCGAAGATTATTTCTAAATCCATTGAATTCCAGAAATCCACCGTGACTACGTCAAAAGTTAAGATGAATTTTATTTTACTTATTTCACACTTTTGTGATAGCTTCATTCGTACTCTTCGAACAATCAAATTGTTTTATCCATATTACTCAATGATGATAAAACTCTATTTATTAACTCATTTTCGTCATGAAAACATTTTTATTATTAAACATGAGGACCACACTCAAATTTCGGGATGAAATTTCTTTAACGGGTAGGTACTGTGACGACCCGGAAATTTCCGACCAAATTTAAACTTAATCTTTATATGATTTCGACACGATAAGCAAATTCCGTAATGTTGAGTCTCAAAAAAAAAAAAAAAATTGAACTGTTTATATATTCAATTGACCATCGACTTCTCTTGACGATTCACGAACAACTAATTGTAATATATATATATATATATATATATATATATATATATATATATATATATATATATATATATATATATATATATATATATATATAAAATTGAAAATATAATTGCAAATATTATATGTTGTTATTTATAAAATTAATTATGTAAAATAAAATAAAAATATGATATTATGAGAATTATTATTTAAAACACATATATATAAATAAAGTATATTAAATATATATATATATTTTGGGATTTCGAATCTAGTTAGTAAACGACAGTAACACTCAATTGTCATTCGTTCGATATTAAGCAAGTTAAATTCGAACTTATGTGATTTTAAAATAAATGGTGATCTGAAAATGAGTTTATAAGTTCTAGACTTATTAAAAAATATATTTAGGAACTATTTGTTTAATTTTAAAAAGTTTTTATATTTTACTTGGGGGTTGGGAGTGATTAATTAATAAAATTTTTATTTAATAGTTAATGACCAAATTTTATACCATAATGACTGAAATAATTAAAGGAACTTGATATTAAAATTTGAGATTTTTCTGAGGACTTTTATCCATCTCTGATTAACAACGGGGCACGGAATAATATCCTAATAAAAATGTCGACACTAAATCACGACTGCTAAACTGTTTAGTAACTGTACCTACATGTTCTTTTAACAAACGACATAAAATATTATTGTTATATTTATTTATTTTATTACTACTTTTGTTTTTGTGTTTGCCACTAAACTTTTTTTTTTTGGAAAAGGTGACTTTTATAGAAAAGCATGTAAGATACGTCCAAATGGAAAACAAAGCAAGGAGTTACAAAAAAGATACAAAATCTCCTATGCTAAAAGAAACCCGATACAAATTATATTTAGTATAACTGTTAAAGATTGAAATTAGGAATATTAGGAATATTACTATGCTTACTCTTATCATATTCTATATTAATATGTATACATGTATTAGAGATTAGAGAGAGTTGGCAAGCACATCTGTTGTTTCTTTTTCGTGTTTCATCACCATCAAAAACTCTGAAACAACCACTTTATGATATGAATCGAATCATCACCAATTTTTCTTGATGAACCCGTTACTACCACCATCACTTAATTTTTTTTTTTAAAATTTGCTGTACAGTAGCTAAGGCTGTTACTATATGTACTTTATGTTACACTCGAAACCAAGAATCTACCACAAATCACCACTCAATCATGCACCACCTTCTAACACCACAAGTCCGCCACCTCCTATTTCGTGAATACCACAACCACCACCACTAAATTTGTTACTATTTCGGTTTATAACCCACCAAGAACACCAAACCATTTCCTATTGTGTTTCCTACTCGTGAACTCCGTTTCCTGTACATTGTTGTCAACCTGCAACCTAACCCATGCCAACTGCTACGGTTCTTCTGATTTTCCATAATATTCAACAAACAAATAACTCAAAAGCTTATTGTTACTGTTACGTTCTGTAACGACCCGTCAAAATCGCTATTGACGCGGTACGTTAATCATTGATTCCACAGTGAGGTTTTGACCTCTATATGATACGTTTTGATAAAATATTGCATTCATTAAAATAATTGACTTTCTAAATATAGAAAGTTATAAACATATGGGCGAGTGCTTAGGTATAAGCAAAACCCCAAAATATATAAGTCTTTAATTTACAGGTTGACATCACAGTCCAATTATTTATTACACAACGCAGTTTATTTTGAATGCAATAAACTTTGTACAAAGCATGAGAGACTCCATGCAGGCAACAAGCACATCACATCAGAAGCATTCTAAGGACCTGAGAATAAAACATGCTAAAAAGTCAACACGAATGTTGGTGAGTTATAGCTTTAATTGCTCGAGTCATAAGTATATAAAGATAGACCACAAGATTTCATCAAAACTTTATCAATAGATTCTACATAACAGAGCACCCTGGTAACTAAACTTAACGCTATAAGGATAATTACCCCATTTGTTTTAATACACGCAAACCAATGTGTCATAAACTCAAATAACATACGTCCGTTAAAAGGCTAGCGCTCTAGCTCGGACGGGGATGTCAAGCCCTATGGATCCATATACAATTATTCGCGCCCACCAGTCCATATCCTATGTACTGGCAGCTACTAGTTACCAAATCTAAGGGATTTTCGGTTTAACTCAGTGTAGAATTTAGTATGTACTTGTGTCTTATTGCGTTTAAAATAAATTGCATGTATTCTCAGCCTAAAAATATTTAAAGTATTTAAAAAGGGAGACTATAAACTCACAGTTCAATATCGAGACTCGATATTGTAGGCAAATTGCGTAGACGTAATGATGGTAGACGACTGTATGGTTGGCCTTGGATTCAAGAACAATACCCCTAACAATACCCAATATTTCCTTAGCATAAAGCGGTTTGAAACCCGAATTAAAATACCCTCGAATATACTTTATTATTATTAAACTTAAAATTAAAATTAAAATTATAATTATAAATATAAATTTAAATTACTGAAGAAGAAAAAAAAAGAAAGGATGTGTTGATACGAGCAGAAAGCTGGCGTATTTATAATACTTTTCCATTTACTGTAGCTCATGCGATCGCATGAGTTTTCAGTATTTTTGCCATGCTATTGCATGGCCGCCTTATCCATTTTTGTTTGCTAGTTCATCGACATCAAATAGTGTAATGTAGCAATAGTGTTACTGCAGCAAATAGTGTTTACTGTAGCAAATAGTGTTAATGTAGCAAATAGTGTTTACTGTAGCAATAGTGTGTTACTGTAGCACTGTAGCAAGGTACGGTTTCACTGTAGCAAATAGTGTTTTACTGTAGCAAAGTCGGTTTCACTGTAGCAAATAGTGTTTTACTGTAGCAAAGTCATTTTTACTGTAGCAAATAGTGTTTTACTGTAGGAAAGTCATTTTTACTTGTACATGTATATATATATATATATATATATATATATATATATACATACATATAATTGTTCATGAATCGTCGAGAGTAGTCAAAGGTAATTGTATATATGAAACAGTTCTAAAATTTTGAGACTCAATCTAACAGACTTTGTTTAACGTGTCAAAATAATAAATCGTATAGAGAATTGGTTTAAATAAGTCGAAATTTTTCAGGTCATCACACGTTCAGTCGTGAACCACCACAAAACAACCATCCTTGTAAAACTGCTGTTACACGTTTGTTTTTTTTCTTTTCTGTTCCGTTGGTTAACCAAGAAGAAAACTCAACAAATTTTGCTACAGCCGCTATAATTTTTTCCGTTATTGTTCTAGTTCGAATCAGATTGATACTCGCCTTTTTATTTTCTGTTCCTGTGACACGATATGAAGATGATGAGTTGAACGACAATGATGATGATTAATAAGGATGAACGATGATGTAGTGATCAGATAGGGATTTAAAATCGGAACCCTATTATTCATTTATTTTTTTCTCTTCCTTTCGACTGCTGTTTCGTGAATCTATCTGGACACAGAAAACTTAATATATCATTTTACTCTTGGGCCGAGATCCAACAACTTGGGCCGTGTTCCTGTGTGAATTATTTATGTGATCCAACTTATGCTTTTCTAATTAGGCTGTGATGATTTAAAAACGATGGGTTAAAGTAAATTTAGGGTCGAACTAAAACAGAAAAATCAATGACAGATGGATGGTAGAAGGTGTGGGTCGTTAAGCGAGAGGTCACGGGTTTGATCCCAAGCAGTGGCGTTTTATTTTTAAAGCTCCTTTCTTCAAAGGTTGTACTCTTTTATTATTAGTATTATTATTATTATTGTTATTATTATTATTATTTATTTATTTATTATTGATTGTTATTAAGTAATTATTATTATTACCAATATCAGAAATAAGATTATTAGTGTAATTAATATTATTATCATTATTATTATTATTAAAATATATAGTATTATTTTTAATATGACTATTAAATGTTCTATTAGAATCATCTTTTTTATTTAAAAGTACCATTATTAGTTAAAATATTATTTTTATGAAAACTAACATTTTTATCTTATCATTATTATATTTTTATTAAAAATTATTATTATTACTAACATTACGTTTATTATTAGTATTATTATCAAAACAATTAATAGCAATATCATTACTAAATCTAATTACTTTTAGTATTATTATTATTGTCATAAAAAGATACAAATTTTTATTTATTATTATTGGTATTATTTTACCAAATAAATAGCTATATAAGAATATATTTAAAACATATCACATAACAACATTAATATTTTCATAATAAATACTGATTATTTATTTAAAGTATATAATATAAATATAGTTAATATAGTTACCAATGAAACATATAAGTTACTGAAATAACAATTAATAATAATATCTAAACTTGTGTGATTACGAATATATGTGTTAATATATATATATAAATGATATTGGTTCGTGAATCCAAGGCCAACCCTGTATTGTTCGGTATCGTCGTATGCATATTTTTACTATAAAATATCGTATTGTGAGTTTCATTTGATTCCTTTTTAAATGCTTTTGCAATATATATTTTTGGGACTGAGAATACATGCACTTTTATAAATGTTTGACGAAATAGATACAAGTAATCGAAACTACATTCTAAGGTTGAATTGTTATACCGGATATCGACCTTGTTGAACTTGGTAGCCTAAGAATTGGTGTTTATTATAATTGCCACCAATTGACGCGAATCCTAAAGATAGATCTATAGGCTTTGACACGCCCCAGTCAGAGAATTTGAACTGCTTTAGTACTTCGATGTTTATATATGGGGATATTCTAGATGCATTTTGTTAATATCGATTACCAGGTGTTCAATCCATATGAATGATTTTTAAACACTTGCGAGTGTATGATTATTGAATAAAGGAAATCTTGTGGTCTATTAAAATTATGGAAATGATTGATTATGATAAACTAATGAACTCACCAACCTTTTGGTTGACACTTTAAAGCATGTTTATTCTCAGGTATGAAAGAAATCTTCCGTTGTGCATTTGCTCATTCTAGAGATATTACTTGGAGTCATTCATGACATGTTTCAAAAGACGTTGCATTCGAGTCATTGAGTTCATCAAGATTATTATTAAGTCAAGTATAGTTGGATGTATTATGAAATGGTAGGCATGCTGTCAACTTTCGATGTAAAGAAAGTTTGTTTTTTAAAAACGAATGCAACGTTTGTAAAATGTATCATTTAGAGGTCAAGTACCTCGCGATGTAACCAAATGTAATGTATTCGTCCAGATGGATTAGGACGGGTCTCTACAAGATAGGCCGGGTATCACCGGGAAGAGAAGAAAAGAGAAGAGGAAAGGAGAAGCGACAACAGGCACCTTCATGACAGCAGCAGACGCAGTGAAAGTCATCACAAAAACCACAACAGCCACGGAAAAAACCATGACAGCCACAGACATGACAGGAGCAGTCGAAAGCCATATGATAAGGGGTCCTTAATTGACAGCCTATCTGTAATGACCCGACTTTTTTGACTTGCTTTTGTGCTTTGTGTTTTCACGAAACTGTGTATTTGTGCGTACTGAGCTATATTATACTCTGGGGACTCCCTACATGTTGATTACTTTCATTTATATGTTAAAACGTATCATTAAGTACGTAGGATACTTAACTCAACCCTCAGAAGCCTTTATGACCGTTAGTGTTACTTGACGTTTTTAACGAACTGCGTACTGCGTACACGTTTAACTTTTGTCTTAATCGGAATATCATGACTACGAAATACTAATTGTTATTTTATAATAACAATTACTTGGGTTTTTGGATGCTTAATTACGCTTAGTAATTTACTAGAGCACACTAGTTAGTCTTGTTGGACTTTCTACCTTGTTGGACCTTAGCCCACCCTACACTAGTTAGTGGACTATTTAATTTGCCCAACTATAAGTAACTAGTGACCCATTAATATGTAAGACAAATGCCCATTTATTAGAGGGAACATACTAGCATTTTTGTCAAGTATTATCCTTAATGTTGCATGAGATCCTAACATAAGCACCAACTTTAGACAACCATTAACCAAAAAGCAAAAAGGTGTCCCCCTTGTCCCCCATATAAACCCACGGCCAACCCACCCCCTCCCTCACCTCACCACCTATAAATACAAGCCTTATTCCATCCATTTTACACTTGCTTTCATTTGTAATTTACACGCACTTACTCTCTAATTCTTTCTCTAGTTCTTTCTCTCTCTAAAATGTGTAAGTATTGATTTTTCTTCTTCTTCTTCCTTTCTCTCTCACGAAATCATCATCATCATCATGGGTCTAGCTTTTTAGCTTTTGATCTTGATTACATCTTGTAGATTCAAACATGGATTTGAATCCTTCAAGAACATGGAAGATTCAAGCTTTCTAGCTTTGAATCTTCACCTACTTTGTAGATCTAAATCTTTTAGCTTTAATCTTGTTATTTTGTTATAAAGATTCAAACTTGTGTTTATAATCTTCATGTATCTTAAAGATCCAAGCTTTATGCTTCAAGATCTTCAAGAACACTAAAGATCCAAGCTTTTTAGCTTAGGTCTCATTATTATGTTAAAGATCTTAGCTTTTTAGCTTATGGTCTCATTACTTTCATTATTTTGTTAAAGATCTTAGCTTTTTAGCTTATGGTCTCATTACTTTAATTATTTTGTTAAAGATCTTAGCTTTATAGCTTATGGTCTCATTAATCTTGTAAAGGTTCAAGCTTTCTAGCTTTGTAATCTTATAACTTGTGTGGAAAGGATCTAAGCTCTCTAGCTTAGGGTTCCATCACTTTATTTAATTTAGATTATGTTAATACTTGTTTGATTGAAGTAAAGTTTGTAGCTTTCATTGTAAATAGAACTTGTAATTGTGTTAAGACTAAGGATATGATGTAACCTTGGTTCATCATCCATCTAAGACTCTTAAATGAGTTGTGTTCTTACTTGGTCTTAAAATATTGTGTGTTGATGGTAGAATCTTGATCAAGGTGATGCTAACCCATCAATGAGTTGTACACTTGAAGCTACAAGCATCAAGGATGAGAACCGTGATGAGCATCAAGCACCAAGAACCCCACTGGAGCACTTGTTTGCTGTTTTTCGGCATCTGATCAGATTTATGGACTTCTTGAAAATTGATTTTTAGTTATTTCGTTTCGAGTAGATGACTTTTCATTTAGGCCTCGTCTTAATCCGATATACAGTTTAGGATTTATAGCCCTCCGAAAGTTACTACGCCTTTGTAACGTTGTGCTAAAATTTCTGACCTACTCGCACTTAAACCGTCGCCACGGTCAAACAAAGACGAGTTAGGTTCTAAAAATTGGTCAGCGGTTAGACGACTCATATACTGAGCCATAGCCACTGACTACGCATCTTTTTGTTTTGTATAGAGGTCGTAGCATCTGACCGAAGTCATCCTATTATTTTGATCTCTATTCTTGTCAAACTTACTTAGCTTTTATGATGATGAATGATGATGATGATGATGACACTTAAACTTAATTTATTCATTTTTAAACTTTTTGGGACAACATACTGACCTAGTGACCTTTGACTTAGGTTGACGACCTTTCAGACCGACTTACTACTTGCATACTTTCATTATCGACTTTACCGCTTGTATCATTGTGAGTTATAGCTTTCCTTTTTTAACTTATACTATTTTTGGAACTGAGAACACATGCGCTTTTTATGTTTTACTTACTTGATACGAGAACTTAAACTTTACATATGTGTGGGTTATATAACGGCATAAACATTCCCCTTAGCATGGTAACGTTTAATCATTGGTTTTGAACCGGTGAACGCGAATATTAGATATGGATCCATAGGGTTTGACATCCCCACTCGGGCTAGTCGCGCTAGCATTTAACAGGTGTTTGATACTTCAAGGACATACGCACTCGCCAAGTGTACTTTTAGAGGGTATTACTATTACGTTAAGGTAGTTACCGGGTGCCCACGGATAAGCATATACTTTTCATACTATTTTGAATACGATAACTCGTGGTCTACATTACTTTACTGATTACAAACTATAGCTCACCAACATTCGTGTTGACTTTTAAGCGTGTATTTCTCAGGTGCTTAGACGATGTTGCTTCCGCTGTTAGACTTGCTATCTTGGTGTTTTAGACTTGCTGTTATAGACCTGCTGTATTAGATTTCCGCTGCATTATTTAGAGATATCTCAATCATGGAACTTTTATCTTGCATTCGTAACTTATGTTATTTTCAAATAATGACTTCGTAACGACCTTTGTGTCACGTTATCTTTTGTAAACGCTATCTTTTTATGAATGCAAACTGGTTTTCAAACAGCATGTAGTACTTGACCGTGTAAAGATCCTGTTGTTGATGAATCGTACACGATGGTTTTGTACGGGGCGCCACATTTGGTATTAGAGCATCGGTTTTAGGGAATTAGGTTGCATTAGTGAGTCTTGACTGAGCCAAGTAGGATTCGCTAATAGGACTAATCTACAACTTACTTTTTTAACTGTTTCTGCGGAACTTACTGCATGCTACTGCTTACTTTTACTATTATGTGTACTTGCTGTATGCTACTGCTTATTCTCGCTGCTGCATGCTACTATCTGCCTTCGATTGCATGATACTTTTGTAGGATTTTGTTAATATTGCCATGATATGTACTTCTAGGATGCTGTAATGCCTAATTACGTGCTTGCTATATGTCTTACTGACATGGAAAAAGTTATTTTTCCTTATTCAGATGTCAGACATGCTGCCCATAACCTTTGACTTCGAGAGTGACTCAGAGACGACTGTTGCCTCACCTACCATTGTTGCTGATTCAACGCTACCCTCCGACGACTATGGCGATTCACCTTTCAGTGGACTCGTGCTTGACCTTATGGACATCTCAGACGGAGACGAGGATCCAGAGGAGATTCCAGCTCCCCCTAGCCCTAGACTCCTGGGGCCACAGCACCATCCCGGTGGTACTGTGATTCTTGGGGAAATGAGGATGGTCCTTTCCGTAACGAGCATGGACATTGGGCTAGACGCACCGCTGATGGACGTGTTGTGCCGATTACACAGGCAGATATCGACTTATGACCATCGGCCGAGCAGATCCACCTTCATATGATTCAGACGATTCATCATCCGATGACTCCAGCGAGGAGGATTCCGAAGAGGATCCCGAGGATGATTTCGAGGAGGACCCTGAGGAGGAGCCCGTGCAGCCGCCCTCTACCCCGCCAAAGAAGCGGTATCGTTTTGATAGTACTATTATCCCAGGGATTAACGGAGGAAGACCGTTCATGGATGCACATGGACAGTTGGTTAGGGTCACAGCCCGTAAAAGGGTCGTACCGTATCCCGCCGATCCATTAGTGCATAAGACCACCCGCACTGTGCCGTCTACATCTGCACCACCTGCACCATCTGCACCGCCTGCCCCACCAGCATCCCCCGTCGTCAAAGAACTAACGAGGGAAGTGCATATCCTCCGTACTCGGGTAACTGAGCTCGAGGAACAGATGTCCCACCTGATGGACATCATTTACCCACCTTCACCATAGGGCTATTGTATTAGATTTCCTTATGTAACTATGTTAGTAGTTTCATGTTTTACTCACGTATTGTACGGACTTTATGCGGATGTATGCCACTTTCTTATTAATGAATAGAACTTAATGTTGTTTGAAATTTTGTACGGTGTTCTATTTACGCTACTGTATGATGATTTTGTGGTATCTGTATCTAGTTGCTTTACTTAATTGTGTGTTGTGTTCCATACTGGGTGCCTTATGCTATAATATTATTGAATGCGGAATTTTGACGTAAGTCGAAACTTTTGTTCAGAGGAACAATGGCAAACGGAAGAGTCCCAAGGGAAACGCCCACAGTGGCACAGATTGAGGAAATGATTACTGCTCGAGTAGCCGCAGCTATGGCGAATGCCAACCCTGCTCCAGCTCAACCGGCCAACCCAGCTGTTCAGAACGGGTGTACCTACAAGGAATTCCAGAGCTACAAGCCCTACAATTTAAGTGGTACTGAAGGGCCAGTTGGACTGACGAGGTGGTTAGAGAAGTTAGAAGCTGTGTTCCGTGTGAGCAACTGCTCGGATATCACACCCCCAGTTAGGGCCTGGGCGAAATGTGACTTAATATCAAAATATACCAACATATTATAATAACGAGAACAATACTAAATGAGAATGTTAAACTTTATGGAGTACGCAGCGGAAAATGAAATGTCATTACAAAGGAGTAAAGTAAATGTTTAAATGCAATAGTAATAAATGCGATAATCTCATGATCCTATGTCCAAGTAGCATCACATAAGCAGTAGATAAGTAAGCTTGAATCAAACAGCACCTGAGACAAAATATGCTAAAGTGGCAACCAAAAGGTTGAGTGAAGTTCATAGGTTTAACAAAAGTTTGACCGTTGTTTTAGACCACAAGATTTAGTTTGTAAAGTTGATCTCCCGCAGGATCAAAAAGTTATGCCAAAGCGTGATATTTAGACTAAACGTTCAAGTTTGCCCCATGACAAGTTGTGTATGTCCTTGTTGGTTTAATTTCATTATCAAGTAATACAAAGACTTAGTCAAATGTATCGGGGACGTTACTCCCGATAGGCCTACCCCCAATAATTAAGCATGCAGCAGCAATTAAAAATATCACTGTAGGGACTTAGTCGGACATAGCCGGGTATATCATAGTTTAACAGTTTGGCACTTGTGTCTAAATTGTAAAAAGTAAAAATAGCATGTGTCTCACCCCAAGTAAAGTAAGTAAGTTTGCTAGCAATAAAGAGGGGCTATGAATTCACCTTAAATAGCAGTTGAAGTATTCCACGCAAGAAGGAAAGTAAAGCAAGTAAGTGATCTGGATATCAACCTAGAGGTATAACGTTTGATTAGTTAATGTCTAACTGACATAAGGTATGTTTATTAATATATCATATATATTGACAGTGACGGTTTTCGAGAATAGTTCATATTTCTCAAAAGTTTCTATTTTTGGAAACGTACTATTTATGGAAAGCTTCCACTATAGTAAGCTTCTGGTTTAAAAATGTCCGGGTTATAATTCTTAACAAAGATGTTGTACAATCTCGCCCAAACTTCGTTGCTAACATGCAAGTCACTCGAATGATCTATTGTTACCGAGTGGCCCAGGATCTCTTGACCAGAATCTAAGTCTTGGCATTCGAGATCCACAAGCATCCCATAATGGTAACAAGGATCACCCTAGGCCACAACTAGCGGTGATGTTTGTAGTCTTTGTACGCCGTCTTTAATTATAACCTTCACATTAGGTGCGTATATACATATATATTCATTAATTCAATTTTAATTATAATTCCTATATATTAATTCATAAAAATACTTTTATAATTTTTAGTAACATATATTACTAATTATAACATGTTATTTATTTTATTTTTAATTGCATATAATTTATAACATTATTTGAATGTTTTGGTAAAAAAAAAATAAATAATAAACTGAAGTAAAAAGTAAAAAGTAAAAAGTAAAAAGTAAGAAAAGAATACTTACTAGTAGTAATTCTTCAAAGAGAGAATGAGAAAAATTTTGGTGTGAGTTTGAATGAGAAATGAGGAGTATTTATACTTGAAAAAATTAGGTAAAAAGAATAAAATAATTAAAAGAAAAAGAAATATTTTAATTTTTAATGGGATTTTAAAATTCAAAAGTATTAAATGTTAGGTCATGAGATAATGCACAAAATAAAATAATAAAAGTAGTTTTTCCATTATAATTTTTAATTAAAAAGTATTTTATTTATTTATTTATTTATATTTTTTTTAAATTCATTTATTTTAAGGATTTTTTTTATAAATAAACAAATTGATTTAGTGCTTTTCCAAGAATATTTGTCAATATTTTTTTATTTAATTAATAAATACAAATTTTGTATAAAAATAATAAATAATTCGGTATTTTGTATTTTTAATAATAATTATAATTTTAATTATTAAACTATAGTTTTAGTAAGTTTGTAAATATTATTACATTTATATATAATTGGATTTATTATATAGTTAAATATATAATACATTAACTAAATAATAAAAGTGATACAAAGTTTATATACTTAATTAAATTATGTCAAATTATATAAATTAATAATATATTATTTATTTAAGCGTACATTGATGACTAAAAATTACTATTCGGTCAATATTTAATTGTATATAACAACCCTTAATACATATAGTCAGGAAGATAACCCTAGGGTTAATTCAGTAAATTTAGAAGTCGAAAAGTGAGGGTTGTTACAGTACATCCCCGTTAATAAAAACTTCGTCCCGAAGTTTTAGGTAGACTTCTCGGATGCATCAGCGGATGAGAAGAGATGGGGATATTTCTGTTTCATTTGGTCTTCACATTCCCAGGTATACTCGGGGCCACGTCGTGAATTCCAACGGATCTTAACAATAGGTATGGTGCTTTGTTTTAAGCGTTTTGCAGATCGGTCCATGACTTCTACGGGTTCCTCTATGAAGTGCATTTTATCATCAATGCGAATGTCATCCAAAGGAATAACGAGAGTGTCATCAGCAATACACCGTTTAAGACTTGAGACATGAAACATATCATGTACTTGACTGAGTTCCGTTGATAGTTCTAATCGATATGCCACGGGACCAATTCTTTCAGTGATTGCGAAAGGTCCAACATATCGTGGACTGAGTTTACTTCGTTTACCGAAATGGACAACACCTTTCCAAGGGGATACTTTCAACATGACTTTATCTCTAACTTGGTATTCGATGTCCTTTCATTTCTTATCGGCATAACTCTTCTGTCGGCTACGGGCAGTTTCTAAACGTTGCTTGATTTGAACGATCTTTTCGGTAGTTTCGTGAATAATTTCAGGACCAGTTAAATGTCTGTCCTCAAGTTCATCCCAACATAGAGGGGATCTACACTTCCGTCCATATAGAGCTTCAAAAGGTGCAGCTTTAATGCTAGAGTGATAACTGTTGTTATAAGAAAATTTAACTAAAGGCGGATGTCTATCCCAGCCTTTGCCGAAGTCGATAACACAAGCACGAAGCATATCTTCCAATGTTTGAATGGTTCGTTCACTTTGACCATCAGTTTGAGGATGATAGGCTGTACTCATGTTGAGTTGAGTTCCAAGAGCAGATTGTAAAGTTTTCCAAAATCTAGAAACAAATCGACTGTCGCGTTCAGAAATAATCGAGATACGAACACCATGACGCGAGACGATTTCTTTAATATAAAGCTGTGCTAATCTCTCCATCTTGTCGGTTTCCTTGATCGATATGAAATGCGCAGATTTAGTAAGACAATCAACTATGACCCAAATAGTATCATTACCGTTCGAAGTCTTAGGTAACTTAGTAACAAAGTCCATAGTGATGCACTCCCACTTCCACTGCGGAATATCGGGTTGTGTCAACAGACCAGAAGGCTTTTGATGTTCGGCCTTGACCTTCAAACAAGTAAGACACTTACTAACATAAGTAGCAATGTCGGCTTTCATATTAGGCCACCAGTAGAATTGCTTCACATCGTGATACATTTTATTGGAACCGGGATGAATAGAATATCTAGTCTTATGAGCTTCATCCAAGACTAGTTCACGAAGATTACCGAAACGAGGAACCCAAATTCTGTTGCCAAAGTACCGTATACCATTAGCTTTCACTTGGAGTTGGTTCTCGAAACTGATAGGTCCTTCACCTTCATTAAGTGTTGTTTTAATAGCTTCCAGTTGAGCTTCGCAAATTCGTGATATAAGATTTGATTTGAGTTTCAGGTTTAAGGCACGAACACGTTTAACATCGTCTTTTTGACTAAGGGCATCGGCAACTACATTTGCCTTGCCAGGATGATATTCCATCTTACAGTCATAATCGTTCAATAACTCGAGCCATCGACTTTGCCTCATGTTCAGCTATTTTTGATTAAAGATGTGTCGAAGACTTTTATGATCAGTGTACACCGTAAAATGGGTACCATACAAATAATGTCTCCATATCTTTAATGCAAATACCACGGTACCTAACTCAAGGTCATGGGTGCTGTAGTTCTCTTCATGTTTCTTCAACTGTCTAGATGCGTAGGCAATAACCTTTTCACGTTGCATTAAAACACAACCAAAGCCTTGCTTTGAGGCATCGCAGTAAACAACAAAATCGTCAGTACCTTCAAGTAAAGATAGAATCGGGGCT
The DNA here is from genome assembly GCF_046630445.1 of Rutidosis leptorrhynchoides. Taxonomy (NCBI): domain Eukaryota; kingdom Viridiplantae; phylum Streptophyta; class Magnoliopsida; order Asterales; family Asteraceae; genus Rutidosis; species Rutidosis leptorrhynchoides. Next base: position 3,838,857 of record NC_092338.1, on the reverse strand, counting down.
GTGGTCAACTTCTCCTTTAGAATCTTGAAAGCAGATTCCTGTTCTTCGGACCACTCAAATTTCTTCCCTTTTTGTGTTAGCTTCGTAAGAGGTTTAGCAAGAAGTGAAAAATCCTTTATAAATCTCTGATAGTAACCGGAAAGTCCCAAAAATTGGCGAATATGCTTCGCAGTCTTTGGTATCTCCCAGTTCTGAATAGCAGTGATTTTAGCAGGATCAACATGTATTCCTCTTCTATCAACAACATGTCCAAGGAATTGTACGGTTTTGAGCCAAAACTCGCATTTAGAAAATTTAGCATAGAGTTGTTCCTTTCTTAAGAGTTCAAGAATCATACGCAAATGTTGCTCATGTTCTTTCTCACTCTTGGAATAGATCAAGATATCGTCAATGAACACAATAACGAATTTATCGAGGTGAGGCTTGCAGACACGATTCATAAGATCCATGAATACAGCAGGAGCATTGGTCAAACTAAAAGGCATGACACAGAATTCATAATGTACATATCGAGTACGAAAAGCAGTCTTAGGAATATCGGATTCCTTGACTTGGAGTTGGTGATAACCAGACCTAAAATCAATCTTTGAATAAACACTTGACCCTTGAAGTTGATCGAATAGATCATCAATACGCGGCAACGGGTAACGGTTCTTGATAGTAAGCTTGTTAAGTTCGCGATAATCAATACACATCCTTAATGTACCATCTTTCTTCTTAACAAACAGAATAGGAGCTCCCCATGGGGACGAGCTAGGACGAATGAAACCTTTATCCAATAGTTCTTAGAGCTGGTTGGATAATTCCTTCATCTCGGAGGGTGCTAAACGATATGGCACTTTAGCAATAGGAGCAGCACCGGGAGTTAAATCAATTTGAAATTCAACTTGTCGAGGAGGTGGAAGACCAGGAAGATCTTCGGGAAACACATCGGGAAAGTCTTTAACCACTGGTACATCTTCAATACACTTCTCTTTCGATTCGATCATCTTAACGTGGGCTAGAATAGCTGGATAACCTTTCATAAGGTGTTTGTGGGTTTTAATACATGAGATAATGTTGAGATTGGAACCATTCTTTTCACCTTGGATGATAAGAGTCTCTCCATTTCCCAATGGAACATGAACGGTTTTATCATAACACATGATGGCAGCTCTCAATGGACGTAACCAATCCATTCTAACTACGACATCAAAACTTCCGAGTTCGACCAGCAAAAGGTCTATCTTAAATTCTTTATTGGCTAAGATTAGGTTGCAGTTTTTATAGATCTTATCGACTTTCATGATCTTTCAATTGGCTACTTCTACTAATCGTTTAGTTTCTAAGGGTTGAGGCTTTTCAGTAAATTGGGTACAAAATTCACTAAACACATAACTTCGGTCAGCACCAGTATCGAATAAAATAGATGCGTAACAATTATTGACAAGATACATACCCGTGATGACCTCATCCTCATCTCGAGCCTCAGCAGCAGTGATAACAAATGCACGACCCTTAGAAGCAGTAGCATTAGCTCCAGTAGAGGGATTATCCTTCTTCTTAGGATAATTAGGACTAATGTGTCCCTTTTCTCCACAAGTATAGCAGGTTGGAGGAGCTTTGGCTGGAACAATAGCCTTATCCTTTGGAGGAGTTTTACACATCTTAGCAACGTGTCCCACTTTCTTACATAAACTCATCAACTTTCTCGTTCCTCGCCTTTTGCTTCTCATAAAGATACTTGAGGTTATCGTAGAGGTTGGTAACGCGGCTGTTGACTGCGTTGTTATCGTACCCCTTTAGAGTAAGCTGCTTATTGACTCGATTTCTTTCCATATCCAACTAGAAATCAACATTCTCCTTGAGATGAGCAAGTGATTGCTTTTCCCAACGGGTGTTACGTTCTTCCTCATACTTCACCAACTTTATCTCTTTCTTTAACTCCGCGTTTACCTCCAAGAGTTTCTTAATTTCACGATTCTTCTCATCCATACGAACCTCCATTCTCGCCACGTGGCGAAGCAAACCTTCCAAGTTTCTCTCGATATCTTTTTGCAGGCTCATGATCTCATACTTAGCAGCATCATCATAAGAAGGAGATCGGACTCTTTTCCTTGATGGACCAGTTTCCTCAGGACGTTTCCCCTTGTCTCTAGTTTTCGGGGTCGGGTAGTGATCAGGAGAATTAGGTAAAGTATCCAGACTATAGTTTAGTGAACGAGGACCACCAAAGCCATAAGGTGGACTTTGGGCTGGTCTTTCAGTGGAAGACCATTTAGTATCTTTTTCGATCGGCTTGAAAAGAGTCATTTTGTTCGCTTGATGAAAATTAGACATTATAACATTAGGAAAGAGACTTTGATTAGCATTTTAAGCTAAGATTATCAAAGCAAGGTTGTTAAGATAATAAGGTAATCCTAAGTGCTTTAAGTCTAAGGCAGGAAAGTTTATAGTTTCCTAGATTGCTAAGGCACCCTAGCTAACACATAAGGCACACACAAAAATGCAATCCTGGTTCTCTATAACAGCCTGGTTATGTTCTGATACCAATCTCTGACACCATGTGACACAGATTGGGGTTAAAACCCAAACAGTGCCTTTCCTACCAATAGGGTGACCACTGAGCGTACCTTAGACTCTGATTTTACAGCCCGCGTCACCGCTGTTATTTGGCGAACCATAAAAAGATCGCAAGGAGTAAGAGCCAATGCTTCGTCACAGGTAACACTGTGAGAAGCCCCTCTACAACTAACTCACCCAAAGTCGTTGCCATTAACCGAACCCGAATGTTGGGAACGTTAACCGATCGTTGCTTTGGACGCAGTTAAACTAGCTCTGATACCAATCTATCACACCCCCAGTTAGGGCATGGGCGAAATGTGACTTAATATCAAAATATACCAACATATTATAATAACGAGAACAATACTAAATGAGAATGTTAAACTTTATGGAGTACGCAGCGGAAAATGAAATGTCGTTACAAAGGAGTAAAGTAAATGTTTAAATGCAATAGTAATAAATGCGATAATCTCTTGATCCTATGTCCAAGTAGCATCACATAAGCAGTAGATAAGTAAGCTTGAATCAAACAGCACCTGAGACAAAACATGCTAAAGTGTCAACCAAAAGGTTGAGTGAAGTTCATAGGTTTAACAAAAGTTTGACCATTGTTTTAGACTACAAGATTTAGTTTGTAAAGTTGATCTCCTGCAGGATCAAAAAGTTATGCCAAAGCGTGATATTTAGACTAAACGTTCAAGTTTGCCCCATGACAAGTTGTGTATGTCCTTGTTGGTTTAATTTCATTATCAAGTAATACAAAGACTTAGTCAAATGTATCGGGGATGTTACTCCCGATAGGCCTACCCCCAATAATTAAGCATGCAGCAGCAATTAAAAATATCACTGTAGGGACTTAGTCGAACATAGCCGGGTATAGCATAGTTTAACAGTTTGGTACTTGTGTCTAAATTGTAAAAAGTAAAAACAGCATGTGTCTCACCCCAAGTAAAGTAAGTAAGTTTGCTAGCAATAAAGAGGGGCTATGAATTCACCTTAAATAGCAGTTGAAGTATTCCACGCAAGAAGGAAAGTAAAGCAAGTAAGTGATCTGGATATCAACCTAGAGGTATAACGTTTGATTAGTTAATGTCTAACTGACATAAAGTATGTTTATTAATATATCAACTATATTGACAGTGACGGTTTTCGAGAATAGTTCCTATTTCTCAAAAGTTTCTATTTTTGGAAACTTACTATTTATGGAAAGCTTTCACTTATAGTAAGCTTCTAGTTTAAAAATGTTCGGGTTATAATTCTTAACAAAGATGTTGTACAATCTCGCCCAAACTTCGTTGCTAACATGCAAGTCACTCGAATGATCTATTGTTACCGAGTGGCCCAGGATCTCTTGACCAGAATCTAAGTCTTGGCATTCGAGATCCACAAGCGTCCCATAATGGTAACAAGGATCACCCTAGGCCACAAGTAGCGATGATGTTTGTAGTCTTTGTACGCTGTCTTTAATTATAACCTTCACGTTAGGTGCGTATATACATATATATTCATTAATTCAATTTTAATTATAATTCCTATATATTAATTCATAAAAATAATTTTATAATTTTTAGTAACATATATTACTAATTATAACATGTTATTTATTTTATTTTTAATTGCATATAATTTATAACATTATTTACATGTTTTGGTAAAAAAAATAATAATAATAAACTGAAGTAAAAAGTAAAAAGTAAAAAGTAAAAAGTAAGAAAAAAATACTTACTAGTAGTAATTCTTCAAAGAGAGAATGAGAGAAATTTTGGTGTGAGTTTGAATGAGAAATGAGGGGTATTGTTGAGTCCCCAAAATAATTAAGGATTTAATTATGACAAAACTGTAATTTATTTGAACTAAAGTGTTATGTGCAGTCAGCACAAGTTTGTTTATGTATATACAGCAGATATTGCTGTGTCGAGTGTTTAGTTTGCTGCTCAGTCTACCAGCACAAGGTAGACATTGTTCTTTAATCAGCACAGGATGTGTACTCAGGAAATCAAGAACATGAAGTGACTTAGCAATGAAGAACCAGCACAGCTGGAATGCAGCTCACTACACAAGACAGCTATGCTCCATTATAAGCATAGTCGTTTCCCGAGTGGTCTACATCAATGGTACTATTCAACAGAAGTCAAAGACAAAGTTGAACAGAAAAGGACACGCGTCGGCGGCTGACAAGTGACCTTACAAGACCATGTGGGAATGCAGAAGGTTAACGCATGTGCAGACATGGGTTATACTTTGTCATCACCTAGGGAACACAACATTCTATTTGTTTAATCAAATAGTGGTGCCAAACCGAATTGGAGTGTTCCTGCAAATAGCTACCCAAGAGGAAAGAAGAGAGCATGCTCTCTGATATAGTTGTCTCCACAAGTACAGACATGCTATGTACCAGTGGACAATAGAACTATTACACGGTTAATAGGACTACTATAAATTGTTGTATCCACTATTGTTACAACTAGTGGTGTGAGTTTATTTTATAGAGTCAAAACGTGTAATAGCTGTTAGTTTACCTCTTAGGTATAATCTAGGTAATCTGTATCAACCAACTATCATTCCGCCAAGGATAGTTGTGATTCTTTGTGATTCAATCAATAAAGAATAACTGTTAAAAATTACCTGTGACTCTATTTATTTGCATGCTTGAATTCACCCCCCCCCCCCCTCTACAATACTCCTGTTGATATCAAGGGACCAACAACTGGTATCAGAGCTTCAGTCTTAATAATTAATATCTTGGATCTGAATTTTCTCATGGTTGCATATTCTAATACAGCTTACCTTGAAAATGGCTCATCCAATAGACCACCCAAATTTGATGAAGATGAGTATGAAACTTGGAAGGCAAGATTCATGCTTCACCTTGAGTCTATTGACCCACTCATGCCTGGTATCGCCACAGATGGTCCATTTGTGCCTACTGAGACTATTGGTAGTGCACCAGCTACAGCTGACACTCCTGCTGTTCCTGGCAGAGAGGTTATTCTCACTCCTTCTAGATGGGATGCTGAGGATAAATGTCGTGTTGGACTTAACCCTAAGATCAGAACCTTGTTAGCTATAACTTTTCCTAACCCACTGTTCAAACTGATTAAGGGAAAAGAAAATGCCAAGCTTATGTTGGACTATCTAGATGTTACCTATGAGGGTATGGGAGAAGTTAGGCAGAACAGAATGATTGCTTTAAAACGAGAATATGAAATATTCTTTGCCTAAAAAACGAAACCCTTAAGCAAAACTTCATTAGGTTTAACTCCTTGATTGCTGACCTGACACTCTGAATGTCACTTATACTGAGTTTGAACAAGTTAACAAATTCATAGATTCACTGCCCACTAAATGGAAATCTATTACTGAACCCTTAAGAACCACTCAGACCCTAAAGAACTTTAACATGTCTTCTCTCTACAGTTCACTTTGGAACCATGAGAAGGCAGAGGCTAAATTTGAACTTAACTTGAAAGAAAACTTTAGGTCTGCCCCAACCACTTCAAAATCTTCTAAGACAGATGATACTGCTCTTATTGCTGCTGCTAAAAAGAAAGCTCAAAAGGCTTTACTAGTTCAAAAGTTGCTGGCAGAAGAAGAGTCAGCTGGGAGTGATGTGGATAGTGGTACTGAGTCTGAAGAAAGCAGTGATGATGAAAGTGATGCAGAAGGGTTTGCTGAAGGTATGGCTTTGCTGGCTAGGCGGTTCAAAAGGTTCAATCGTAATAGAACCAGCAAGTCATACAAAGGGAGTAAGAAACCGAGTGCTAGGTATAGCAGCAAGTCAGTCAAGGGTCCTAAATCTGAGTGTTATAATTGTGGAAAGGTTAGATATTTTGCTGCTGAATGCATGTCCAGGAAACCTTCAACTTCACATGCTAACTCTTTCTCAAAAGCTGACAAGTACAAAAACAAGTACAAAGCTATGAAAGCTCAGATGAAGGAAAGTGCTAAGACTGATAAGAAGGGTAAAAATCCAGAAAAGGTTCTAGTTGCTGATCATCATGATTGGGATGAAACCAGCTCGTCGTCTTCCTCTGATAGTGATACTGATGATGATGGTGCTGGTTATGCTCCAGAAAAGAAGCTGTGTTTAATGGCCAAGGAGGTCAAGGAGTCTGATGAGGATGATAGTGGTAGTAAGTTTTTGGCTGATATGAGGGAAGCTGATCAGAAAAGAGATTCTCCTCAATGGAAAACTGAATTGATGTATAAGGTTGATAATTTTCGAACTTATACTGATGATGAAAAGGCCGAAATGTTTGACTACCTAAGAGTTGACTTATGTAGAGGCAGCAAACGTGAAGAAGTTTTGATATCAGACAACAAATCTTTAAATGAGAAACTTAAATGCAATAATGATGAAGTTAAAATCTTGAAAGATGATATTTCAAAACTCGAAAAACAAAATTTTGCTTTAAGGTCTCTTCACGTTGAAGCAGCAGAAGTCAAGAACCAGCTGGATAATCTTAAAAAGGTTGTCGCTTCATGGTGTACATCTGCTCAACGCACAGCAAAGTGTGTTAACGAGTAGGTGCCTGCCCAATTTGAAGCTTTCTTTGCTAGTGACTATGCTACTGCTGCTATTGCAGAGGTTACTTTCATGGACCCAATTCTTGAAACAGATCCTGAAGCTGTCTTGCCAAATACTTTTGCCAAGATAGTTAAAGGTAAAAAGGTCTTGACAAATAAATTTGTTAGACCTGCTATTATGTCCCCACCACCTGCCATGAAAGAGATTTTAGAGGATGAGGTTAGAGCAAGAGAAGCCAGTACCTCAATTGATGAGACTACTGACCCCTCAAGCATCTACTACATGACTCCAAAAGAAAGACGTATCAAAAGGGAAATCACTGAAAATAATCTTAGAAAAGTTAAATCTACTGATTCCCCTTCGTGTTCGAGTTCCAATTGTGCTGAGCCAGCTGATGACAAACTTACTGGTCAACCAGTAGCTGCAGACAAGCCAGTCAAACGTAATACTGGCAAGTCCAAGGCAGCAGGAAAAACATCTTCTAGTTCATCAGCTTCAGTAGACAAGCCAGTAACTTTCCACGCTGGCTCGTCAAATGATAAAGGCAAAGCAATACGTCATGACTATGGTACTGGTTCTAAGAAGAAAGTTTCCCTTAAGGGAAAAGCAAAAGTGGACTCGAATGAAGAGCTGTCTATCACTAAGATTATGACAGTCAAGCTTGACCAGCTTATTGAGGCAGTAACCAAACATCACCCCGATCCCCTTTACAATGTGTATGACCCATCACCGATACCAAATGTGAGAAAATGCTACAAATGTGGCAGCAAGTTTCACTTAGCCAACCGGTGTCCTTTTACCCCAACCTCGTCTGCTGATGCTTCTTCAAGCAAACCATCAGACAGGAAGAGATCATCAAAGATGACCCTTCCAGAACCCATCCTTGGATGGGTTCCCAAAAAGAACTAATCTCTTAGCTACTGTGCAGGGCATTCAAAACAAGCAAATCTGGTATTTCAATAGTGGATGTTCGAGACATATGACCGGATGTAAGTCCTTGCTAATGGACTATCAAGAAAAAGATGGTCCAGTTGTTTCGTATGGAGATAATTTGTTAGGTTACACAAAGGGTTTTGGTACTTTGACTAATGGGAATGTCACATTCTCAAATGTTGCATATGTAGTTGGGCTTAAACATAATTTACTCAGCATAAGCCAAATGACAAGCAAGAACAAGATAGTCCAATTCAGAAAGAAAATTGGCACTATTTTTGATAAGACAGGGAAGCCACTGCTGACTGCAAAACGTAATGAAAACATATATCAAATTGACATGAACACATCAGTCACAACAACTGATACTTGTTTCTATTCGAAGGCAGCAGACAACCTGAAATGGTTATGGCACAAGAGACTCTCACATCTCAACTTCAAAGATATTCACAAATTATCCAGTAGAAGTTTGGTGTCTGGGCTACCCACCATGTCTTATGTAAAGGACATACTGTGTCCTGGTTGTGAAAAAGGAAAACATCACCATGCCTCATTCAAATCAAAGCAAATCTCATCTGTTGAGAAACCATTTCATTTACTTCATATGGATCTTTTTGGTCCTGTTAATGTGGCCAGCTGTAGTGGGAAGAAGTATACACTGGTTATTGTTGATGAATATTCCAGATACACCTGGGTATTCTTTTTGAAGCAAAAGAGTGAAGCTGCTGATTAAATTATCAATTTTATCAAAAGAATGGAGCTTTTAAATGGGCAACTGGTGAAACAGCTAAGAAGTGATCATGGTACAGAATTCAGAAATGCTACATTAGAAGAATTTTGTGCTGATAAAGGTATTTCACAGAACTTTTCTGCTGTGAGAACACCTCAACAAAATGGTGTTACAGAAAGAAGAAACAGAACTCTCATTGAAGCAGCAAGATCTATGTTAGCTGAGTCTGGGCTGAAAAATTCATATTGGGCAGAGGCTGTGAACACTGCATGTTTTACCCAGAATAGATCTCTAATTGTGAAAAGACATCAGAAAACTGCTTATGAAGTTCTCAAAGGAAGAAAACCCTCAATCTCATTTCTTCATGTATTTGGCACTCCCTGTTTCATTCTAAACAATAGGGATCAGTTGGGCAAGTTTGATGCTAAGGTTGATAAAGGTATATTCTTGGGATATTCCAACATGTCAAAGGCATATAGGGTTTTTAATAAAAGAAGGGGTTGTTTTGAAGAATCGATTAATGTTACATTTGATGAAACTGCCCCAGCCTCATCTTCCAGTCAAGAAGATGAAGAGTTATTGTTTGAAGAGCCTACTCAGCAAGGTCTCGATGATGAAGAGGAACCATCTGCAAATCCCTCACCAATCCATGTTGCTGGGTTCTCTGATGATGAGATGGAACACTCTGTTCCATCTGTGTGTAAACCAAGTGGACCTACTAGCTCTACTGAAGTCCTACAACTTGAGCATAGGTCTACTGGTTCTGAAGGATCACAAGCTGGTACTGGTTACAATAATACTGAACAGCTATCTCCAATTGCTGCTCATACCTTTGAACCAGCTGATGATCAAGATGCTGTGTGTTCCACGACAATCTCACCTGTTCATAACACTAGATGGACAAAAGAGCATCTAATTGAGCAAGTCATTGGTAATCTGACTAGTGGTGTTAAAACAAGAAGGCATGCAACCAGCAATTTCTGTATGCATGTAAATTTTGTGTCTACCATTGAACCTAAATTTCCTGATGAAGCAATCAAAGATCCAAGATGGGCAGGAGCTATGCAAGAAGAGATCTCCCAGTTTGATAGGAATAAGGTTTGGACATTGGTACCTAAACCTGATGATGAAACTAAGAAAATCATTGGTACCAAGTGGGTTTTCAAGAATAAGATGGATGAAGGTGGGATTGTGATCAGAAACAAAGCTAGATTGGTAGCTCAAGGTTTCAAACAGGAAGAAGGATTGGATTATAGAGAGACTTATGCTCCAGTGGCTAGGATGGAAGCTATCAGACTGTTCTTGGCGTATGCTGCTAAGATGAACTTTAGAGTATTCCAGATGGATGTTAAATCTGCATTTCTAAATGGGAAGCTGCAAGAAGAAGTTTATGTCAAACAGCCTCCTGGTTTTGTAAGCAGTAAATATCCAGACCATGTCTACAAGCTAGACAAAGCTCTTTATGGCCTCAAACAGGCTCCAAGAGCATGGTATGAGACACTTCATGTGTATCTCACTGGTATAGGTTTTAAAGTTGGAACAAATGACACCACTCTGTTCTCAAAAGAGACAGATGGTGATCTCTTGCTGGTATAGATATATGTGGATGATATTATTTATGGATTTAAAAATGAGAAACATTGTCAAGATTTTTCAAAACTTATGTCAAAGACATATGAAATGGGCTTACAAAGAGACTTGCGATACTTTTTGGGATTGCAAATTAAACAACTTGATGATGGAATTTTTATAAGTCAGGATAAATATATCAATGATATGCTAAAGAAATTTGGTCTGACCTGTTTAAAAGATATAGGGACTCCAATGGCAGCAACTATTAAAATAGATGCTGATCCCAATGGTGAACCAGTCAATATCACTGAATATAGAGGTATGATTGGATCCCTACTTTATCTCACAGCCAGCAGACCAGATATTATGTTTGCCATATGTCTCTGTGCCAGATATCAAGCTGATCCTAAAGAGTCACACTTGCTAGCAGTAAAAAGGATATTTAGGTATCTGAAAGCTACTGCTAAACGTGGTCTTTGGTATCCTAAAGACCAGGATTTTGAGCTAATTGGTTATTCAGATGCTGATTTTGCAGGGTGTAAAATAGACAGGAAGAGTACTACTGGTGGTTGCCAGTTACTGGGTGGTAGGCTAGTCAGCTGGACGAGCAAAAAGCAAAATACTGTGTCCACATCTACTGCTGAGGCAGAATACGTTTCTGCTGGTAGTTGTACTGCTCAAGTACTGTGGATGCAAAGCCAGTTGAAAGACTATGGTGTTCATGTTACAAAGACTCCAATCTACTGTGACAACACAAGTGCAATAGCTATCACCAACAATCCTGTGATGCATTCAAGAACAAAGCACATTGACGTTCGATATCATTTCATAAGGGATCATGTTCAAAAAGGAGATGTGGAGCTACATTTTATTTCAACAGACCAGCAGTTAGCAGATCTATTCACAAAGCCCTTAGATGAGAAACGTTTTAACTATCTCATCTCTTAGCTGGGTATGCTTGAACTTTAAATAAAAGACATTTCTTGTTGGTGTGCTGACTCTACAACATGTAGGGCAAACCAGTAAGCCATTTTTGTTAACTTACTGCCTACATGTAAAACACTCAGCACAACAAGGTCTTTTATATTTTGGTTACTCAAAATGTTTTTAATTGAAATAATAAATAGCTCACAAAATTAAATGATTCCTTAAATCTGAAACTCATTTACTTCCAATGATTTAAATTAAATTCATGACATATTAAATGTAACAAAGTATTTTGTATTTAATACAAAACTCATTTTGTGGTTTTTAAATTTTTTTAAAAAAATAAAACCTGCTGCATTTAATGTTGAATGGGAGGTATGAGTGTTCAAGCCGTATATACGTCAAATCATCAGTCTGTGTCCCCTCGAGTGTTCAAGTCTGTCACATCTGCCCACGCGCCTGCTAATGGAAGTTGTCATTTTCTATCTCCTGCCTCTTTCACCCAATCACAACGGTTAAAAGAGTGTTTTATCTTCCATAATGACCTTCGGTTATTCAGTTTTCAAATTCACACCCTTCTCTCTAAAAATCCCCAAATCTTCAAATCAATTCATACATCCATCTTCTACGAAATCATCAATGGCAGAACAACAACAACATCAATCACCACCTGCTGCAAACCAGCCAGAGGAACAACAACCACAGCAACAACAACCGGTAGCACCACAACAACCGGAACAGCAACCACCACCGGTCATCGAAGAACAAGTGGTGCAGGGCCCTCTGTTCAACCTGCACCCAAGCCTTGTTAGGGCTGCAAATGCACCAGAACACTCTTCCATTCGCCTATCAAGAGGCAATGATGCTCATGCCCTTTCAATTCCTAAAACCAAAGCCAACTTGGGTTATGATGTGCTTATCGATTACATACGACAATCACCACTGGCTCGAGCTATTACCGGTGTACCTTCTCGTCTTTATCCGGCTTGTTTGGCCAGATTCTGGTATACTGCCACCACGGCCACCACTCAACAGAACATTCCATGTATTCATGGCATGGTGACTAAAACCCTAGCCTACTCCATCACTGTTGATGCCACCCGACGTGCTCTCCAATTACCCATGGGTCAGTTTGTTAATTCACCAACCAGTGATGAGTTTAGAAGAGAGGTACTGGAGATTATAGGGTTTGATGGACCAGTGCCTCATACGCCCTTAAGGAGGTAGATGCCACCTCTGTGGAACTATTTCTTTGGCTTGCTGACTCATTGCATCAGTCAGAAGTCCGGGAGCTTTGATCAGTGCTCAGATTTTGAGCTGAAGATTGGTCATGGGATGCTGTTCAATAGAAATATTGATTATGCCGGTGAAATTTACTTAAGGCTAAGGGAAATGGTGTTTGCACCTAAACGAACACACTTAATCCCCTTTCCAAGGTTTTTGAGCCTTGTTTTTGAAAATGAACTGGGTGAAGCTTACTAGCAGATTACTGATGAATCATTCGACCTGCCTCCAAAACAAGGGGGAATGCCAAAAGATGCTCCTGCTGCTCCATATAATGTCCTGACACCAGGCATGCTTGAGTATCTTGCTGCTCGAGGTGGAGTGAACCAACCAGCTGCCTCTGGTGCTGCACCAGCTGAGGGGGAGGGACCTCAGTGAAAGCCAGCTGTAAAAAGGAAGAAGCCAGTTACCTTAACTAGTACAGCCACCGTCTCACATACTGGTAAAGCAGTAGTTGTATTAGAATCTAGTGCTCTCTGATCATAAAGAACAGCCCTAGTCTTATATACTGACTATCCACTTCTAGTATTGGAATCCGTTGCTTAACTATTTCTTGGTAACAGGCAAATCTAAACGAGCAAAAGCTGGCTCCAGGCTCACCACATGGGAGATTGCACCAGTCTCAACTACTGCTCCTGCAAAGGATGTGGCTATGGAACCTGGTGCGTTTCTAGACTAAACAGCAGAAAATTCTAACATAATTCAAAATCTTTTATCCGCTGACTTGAAAAATGAATGTGGAGTTCAAGGTATAACCCTGGCTCCCAAGCTGACTGGCTTTAAAACTAGTGTTAAGAAGAGTAGCAACCCATACTCTTCTAGCTAGACACTTCCATATTTTTCAAAATTGAACTTAATGTTATATCCTCTGCTGCCAGTACAATCAGCAGAGCACATACCTGACCCCCAAAGCAAAATTGAGCTGGGTCCTCATCGTGTTGAACCAGCTCAGGATACTGCACAGCCATTATGTTACTCGGATCATGATAAGAGTCTCACTCCTACATCATTACCAGCCAGAACTCTTACACTATCTGGGTCAACATGTGTCGCCAATGAGTCAGCAGAGTCACAGCTGTACTTACAGACACCTTATTATGTCTCATTCGAAGGGCTGACCAAATCACCAGTCTGTCCCCAAAGACCAACAACAGATGCAATGGTTGAGTCAAATTTATTTGGTTCTACAGTTGTTAACATAAAATGTTCTGTTGTTTCAGTTCTTAGCAGGGTAGATGAACAGGCAGAGGGGGAGCAAGTTAAAGATGATATTATTCCTACTGAGTAGATTGCTGCCTCTGCTACTGGTATTGGTGCTACTGTTTCTCCTACTGGCGGTGCTGATGCCAGTATTGTTGCTTCTACAGCTGCTGGTATTACTGCTCCTAGTATTGCTGCTTCCACTACTACACCTGAAGTGGAAGATGAAATCATAGTGGATCCTCCTGTTCTTAAAAAGGTAATTGACAATATTGTCAAGGATGTTCTACTTGATGAACCTGTCACTAAACCAAAGGGTGACATTGCGTCTGCTGCTGCTACCGATGCACAAAATATTATTGTGGCTGCTAGTACTTGTGCTACTTTTCCATCTGATGTTATCATGGAAGCTGGTACAAGTGCTACTTTTCCATCTGATGTTATCCTGGATGCTGGTAAAAGTGCTACTTTTCCATCAGATTCTGGTTCACAGGGTAATACTGTTCTGGAGGGTCTTGATTTTATTAATGCTGGCTATGTTGGCTATGTTCCCACAGAGCCAACGGTGGATACTGATGCTACTACTGGAGATGCTACTTCTTCACCTACTGCACAGTTACCTACCGCTGCTACTGGTTCTACGGAACCTGTTATGGATGCTGGTACCTCTGTTTCTGCCACTACTGACTCTTCTCAGGCTACTGTTTCTGCTGAGAAGAAACCTTATGTGTGCCAGGTGCCAGATCCTGATGAAGTTGTTCCTAACTTCATCTATCGGGGAGCGTCTATTACTCCCAGAGTTGCTCTGCTGGTGGATCAGCTAACTATTGATCCTCAAACTGCCATAGTCTCAGCCAGCAAATTGCCTCGCGAAGAGCTGACTGAACTATTGTCTCAGCTTGATCGACCAGCTAGAGAAGAAGTTTATGAGAGGCTAGCTACTTTAGAACAGATCAACGAGCAGCCATATTATCATTTTTTTTGGCATGGCTCCAGCTGCTTCTCCATGGCCTGGTACATGAAGGCCTCTCAAGTTCATCAGAGATCCCTCTACTGGTAAATATGTTATGCAGAATATTCCTGATTCACCAGTACCTTCTGATTCATCAGCTTCTTCCTCATCATCTTCTTCTTCTGATGCTGATGCTGATAAAGGTACTGGTAAGGATGAACCAGTCACGCATGATAATGTGACTGGTACCAAAGATAAACCAGTGGATCTCACTGATGATGCTGTTCATGATGCTGACAAGAATACCAGTGGTTCTAAACCTTCGGGTGAAGGTAAAAATGATGGTGATCATGGTGACGAGTCAGATTCTGACCTTCCACCTCCACCACCCCACGGAGGTAGTTCTGTGTTAGCTGCTTCTGACCACCCCTCAACCAGTTATGTTAAATTTAATGCTGATGAGGTGGCTGACATCTCCACGCTGGCTGTCTATAAGACACTCGCCGAGGTTACACCTGATCTACAGGCCACCATTCGCACTGCTATTGCTGATAGTGTGACTGAAGCCATACGTAACGCTGGGCAGGTTACCACTTCCAATATTGAAGCCCAGCTCAAACAAGTATGTGCCTTTGCGGATCTTGCGGTGGCTGCCATTGTCAAACAACATGAAGAGGAGGAGGACTTAAAGAAACGAATCATCTCTCATAATGAATATACTGAGGACATTGCCCGTCTTCAAGCTGATTTAGATGATGCTAATCGCAGAATTCTTTTTCTTAACGAAGAAAATGCAGTGCTACATGAGAGATTGGATTCACAGGAGCAGCAAATGGCTAACATGATTCCTGCTTCTGCCTATGTTCAAATGGTTGAAAATATGCATCGACTGGCTGCCCTACAGGGTGATGTTAGGGCCATGGTTGAGCAGATGGCTATGGGTGTTGCAAGGAATGAAGTTAGGTCTTCCAACCTCCTTCTTCGACAATTTGGCTTGCATCCTGGTGCCCATCTTACTCCTGAAGTTGCTGACTGGAACAATTTTGCATTCTCTGTTCCAGATTTAGATAGTGACCTTGATGCACAGGTCTCCCCTGTTCACCTTTCTGCCCCGCCTGATGACAAAAAGGGGGAGAAGAAATCTAAAAAGAAACTCAAAAAGAGAAAACAATCAAAGGGGGAGCATGTAGTGACCCGAACTTTTTCATGTTTATATATATATTAAATGAAATTGTTATTTACATGATTAAGTGTTTCCAACATATTAAGCAATCAAACTTGTTAAGACTTGATTAATTGAAATAGGTTTCATATAGACAATTGACCACCCAAGTTGACTAGCGATTCACGAACGTTAAAACTTGTAAAAATTATATGATGACATATATATGGATATATATATATATATATATATATATATATATATATATATATATATATATATATATATATATATATATATATATATATATATATATATATATATATATATATATATATATATATATATATATATAGTTAACATAATATTATGATAAGTAAACATATCATTAAGTATATTAACAATGAACTACATATGTAAAAACATGACTACTAACTTAATGATTTTGAAACGAGACATATATGTAACGATTATCGTTGTAACGACATTTAATGTATATATATCATATTAAGATATATTAATACATCATGATATAATGATAATGTAATAATTTAACATCTCATTTGATTTAATAAACAATGGGTTAACAACATTTGACAAGATCGTTAACCTAAAGGTTTCAAAACAACACTTACATGTAACGACTAACGATGACTTAACGACTCAGTTAAAATGTATATACATGTAGTATTTTAATATGTATTCATACACTTTTGAAAGACTTCAAGATACTTATCAAAATACTTCTACTTAACAAAAATGCTTACAATTACATCCTCGTTCAGTTTCATCAACAATTCTACTCGTATGCACCCGTATTCGTACTCGTACAATACACATCTTTTAGATGTATGTACTATTAGTATATACACTCCAATGATCAGCTCTTAGCAGCACATGTGAGTCACCTAACACATGTGGGAACCATCATTTGGCAACTAGCATGAAATATCTCATAAAATTACAAAAATATGAGTAATCATTCATGACTTATTTACATGAAAACAAAATTACATATCCTTTATATCTAATTCATACACCAACGACCAAAAACACCTACAAAAACTTTCATTCTTCAATTTTCTTCATCTAATTGATCTCTCTCAAGTTCTATCTTCAAGTTCTAAGTGTTCTTCATAAATTCTACAAGTTCTAGTTTCATAAAATCAAGAATACTTCCAAGTTTGCTAGCTTACTTCCAATCTTGTAGAGTGATCATCCAACCTCAAGAAATCTTTCTTATTTATAGTAAGATATCTTTCTAATACAAGGTAATACTCATATTCAAACTTTGATTCAATTTCTATAACTATAATAATCTTATTTCGAGTGGAAATCTTACTTGAACTTGTTTTCGTGTCATGATTCTGCTTCAAGAACTTTCAAGCCATCCAAGGATCCTTTAAAGCTAGATTCATTTTTCTCATTTCCAATAGCTTTATCCAGAAAATTTTAGGTAGTAATGATGTTCATAACATCATTCGATTCATACATATAAAGTTATCTTATTCGAAGGTTTAAACTTGTAATCACTAGAACATAGTTTAGTTAATTCTAAACTTGTTCGCAAACAAAAGTTAATCCTTCTAACTTGACTTTTAAAATCAACTAAACACATGTTCTATATCTATATGATATTCTAACTTAATGATTTAAAACCTGGAAACACGAAGAACACTGTAAAACCGGACATACGCCATCGTAGTAACACCGCGAGATATTTTGGGTTAGTTAATTAAAAACTATGATAAACTTTGATTTAAAAGTTGTTCTTCTGGGAAAATTATTTTTCTTATGAACATGAAACTAAATCCAAAAATCATGATTAAACTCAAAGTGGAAGTATGTTTTCTAAAATGATCATCTAGACGTGGTTCTTTCGACTGAAAATGACTACCTTTGCAAAAACGACTTGTAACTTATATTTCCGACTAAAAACCTATACTTTTTCTGTTTATATTCATAAAATAGAGTTCAATATGAAACCATAGCAATTTGATTCACTCAAAACGGATTTAAAATGTACAAGTTATGGGTAAAACAAGATTGGATAATTTTTCTTGTTGTAGCAACGTGAAAATTGGTAACAAATCTATATTAATCATATCCTAGCTAACTTATATTGTATTATACATGTATTCTAATATATTTTGTAATCTTGGGATACCATAGACACGTATGCAAATGTTTTGACATATCATATCGACCCATGTGTATATATTATTTGGAACAACCATAGACACTCTATATGCAGTAATGTGGGAGTTAACTATACAGGGTTGAGGTTGATTCCAAAAATATATATACTTTAAGTTGTGATGTAGCCTGAGATGTGTATACACTGGGTCGTGGATTGATTCAAGATAATATATATCAATTTTTTTCTGTACATCTAACGTTGGACAACTAGTTGTAGGTTACTAACGAGGACAGCTGACTTAATAAACTTAAAACATCAAAATGTATTAAAAGTGTTGTAAATATATTTTGAATATACTTTGATATATATGTACATATTTGTTATAGGTTCGTGAATCGACCAGTGGCCAAGTCTTACTTCCCGACGAAGTAAAAAACTGTGAAAATGAGTTATAGTCCTACTTTTAAAATCTAATATTTTTGGGATGAGAATACATGCAGGTTTTATAAATGATTTACAAAATAGACACAAGTACGTGAAACTACATTCTATGGTTGAATTATCGAAATCGAATATGCCCCTTTTTATTAAGTCTGGTAATCTAAGAATTAGGGAACAGACACCCTAATTGACGCGAATCCTAAAGATAGATCTATTGGGCCTAACAAACCCCATCCAAAGTACCGGATGCTTTAGTACTTCGAAATTTATATCATATCCGAAGGGTGTCCCGGAATGATGGGAATATTCTTATATATGCATCTTGTTAATGTCGGTTACCAGGTGTTCACCATATGAATGATTTTTATCTCTATGTATGGGATGCATATTGAAATATGAAATCTTATGGTCTATTGTTACGATTTGATATATATATATATATATATATAGGTTAAACCTATAACTCACTAACATTTTTGTTGACGTTTAAAGCATGTTTATTCTCAGGTGAATACTAAGAGCTTCCGCTATTGCATATTAAAATAAGGACAAGATTTGGAGTCCATGTTTGTATGATATTGTGTAAAAACTGCATTTAAGAAACATATGTCGATGTAATATATTTCTATTGTAAACCATTATGTAATGGTCGTGTGTAAACTTTATATTTTAGATTATCATTATTTGATAATCTACGTAATGCTTTTGAAACCTTTATTGATAAAATAAAGGTTATGGTTGTTTTAAAAATGAATGCAGACTTTGAAAAACGTCTCATATAGAGGTCAAAACCTCGCAACGAAATCAATTAATATGGAACGTTTATAATCAATATGAACGGGACATTTCAGTTGGTATCCGAGCGTTGGTCTTAAAGAACCAGAATTTTGCATTAGTGTGTCTTATCGAGTTTGTTAGGATGCATTAGTGAGTCTGGACTTCGACCGTGTTTACTTGAAAAATGATTTCTTAACAAATTTTGTTGGAAACTATATATTTTTAACATGTGAATATTATGTGATATATTAATCTCTTAACGTGTTTGATATTATGTGATAGATGTCTACCTCTAGAACAAGTCCCATTGACTCACCTAATAATAATGAAGAGTCAAATGTAAATTGGAATGATTCGTGGACTGATTCACAAGTTCCCGAAGAGGAACCGGAAGAAGAATCGGAACCGAAAGAAGAATCGGAACCGGAAGAAGACATAGAACCAGTGGGGGAAATAATAAAACGGTTAAGTAGAAGAAAATCCTCAACCAACCGACCAAAGTTAATTGTGGTCAATGGTGTTTCCGCCAAGGAAGCAAAGTATTGGGAGGATTACCAATTCTCCGATGAATCGGATTCTGACAAGGATTCCGATGATGTTATAGAAATTACCCCAACACAATTTAATAAGGCAAAAGAGAACAATAAGGGAAAGGGCATAAAAATAGAGAAATTTGATTCCAAACCAGATGAACTTTATATGTATCGTCAACACCCATATTTCTTAAGTTGTGACAATAACCCGGGAACCTCTAAACCACCAGGTTTTTCTAAACCAATGTGGAAAACGACGGCTCGTATTAGGTGAACATCATATATCCCTAGAAACTTGGCAAAACGAACCAAAATTGAAGAAGAAGAAACGAGCGAGTCGGAATAAGATAGTTGTATTCGTGTGGTGTAATATATGTAATATAGTGTGCTTATGCTCTATGATATATGTAAAAATTGCTTGTATTAATAAGTATTTTTTTTATGAATCTAACTCTTGTCTATTTTACAGTATAAAAACACAAAATGGATAGACAACCCAATATTTTAAGAGACCTACCCGGAGACATGATTGATGAAATCTTGTCTAGAGTCGGTCAGAATTCCCCGACACAACTATTTAAGGCAAGATCAGTTTGTAAGACATTCGAAGAACGTTCCAAGAATGCCTTGGTTTATAAAAGGCTTTCGTTCGAAAGATGGGGGATATCACATTGGGAAATCCATAAGTTACGATGTGTTTACTTTGACGCATATATTACGGGGAACCCAAATGCTATTTTACGCAACGGGTTAAGAAATTATTTTGACTCAATATATCCGAATATAGGACTTCGTAATTTAGAAAAAGCGGCTAACATGCAACATAAAGAAGCATGTTATGCTTACGGGTTAGTAATGTTTGCTTCTCACCAAAGTGAGAACAAGAACATCGGGCTACAACTATTAAACAAAACGTTCCCATAAGTGACGGAGTCGGTAATTGGGGTAAGAAATGAGGTTTTTAGATTGTTACGGGACTGTTGGACATTACGTAACCCTCGTCCCTTTGACGACATTACAACACGCTGTCTTATCAACGGCCATAACGGTTATGTTCCACAAGACCAAGGATGGGAAGTAGTCCTAGTAAAACCAGAATGCATGACTTGTTTCTGGACGTATGAATTACGTGTCTTTATTGCCTTTGCTGAACGACTTGTGTACTAGCTAGAATTATCTTCACAACTATCTTGTATCAAAGTTATTGTGTGCTATATTTCATGCTATATGTAAAATAAGCGGTATTGTAAGTGTGTAAAATATTGTTTAAAGTTTGAACGCGAAATATTATTATAATCAGTTTTTCATATAGAATTATAGTAGTTGAATTGTATATTAGCTACTAAGTATGAACTTAACGGGTAGGTACTACCCGAATTTAAACTTATAAAACGCTAATATGAAGAAAAAGCTTTTATAAATGAGTTCATATTATGCTACGAGATACTATTGACTACTCTTAATATTCTGTATAATTAACTTGTTTCATTTGACTATTTGAAAGAAATGGCACCGACTACTCGACAAACCATGAATATGAGCGAAGAGTAATTTCGTACCTTTCTTGCTGCAAACATAGTCGCAGTACAGGCTGCGCTACATACCAACAATAACTCCAAATCTAGCAATGCAGCTAACGGCGCAAGAAATCGTGTAGGATGCACCTACAAAGAATTCACTGCCTGTAAACCTTTGGAATTTGATGGAACCAAAGGACCGATCGGATTGAAACGGTGGATCGAGAAGGTCGAATCGGTGTTTTCCATAAGTAAGTGTACTAAAGAGGACAAAGTGAAGTACGCTACGCATACCTTCACAGGTACTGCGTTAACATGGTGGAATACCTATCTAGAGCAAGTGGGACAAGATGATGCTTACGCACTACCGTGGTCAGCATTCAAGCACTTGATGAATGAGAAGTACCGTCCCAGAACCGAGGTCAATAAGCTCAAGACAGAACTTAGAGGGTTACGAACCCAAGGATTTGATATTACCACGTACGAAAGACGATTCACAGAATTGTGCCTATTGTGTCCGAGAGCGTTCGAAGATGAGGAAAAGAAGATCGACGCATTTGTGAAAGGATTACCGGAAAGAATCCAAGAAGATATAAGTTCACACGAGCCCGCCTCCATACAACGGGCATGTAGAATGGCTCACAAACTAGTGAACCATATTGAGGAAAGAATTAAAGAACAGGCGGCTGAAGAGGCCAATGTGAAGCAAGTCAAAAGAAAGTGGGAGGAAAACGGTGATAAGAATCACCAATACAACAACAACAGCAATTACAACAATAATCGCAACAACTATCCCAACAATCGCAACATCAATCGCAACTACAACAAACGGCCCAACAACAACAACAACAACAATAACTACAACAATCATCCCAACAACAATAACAACCGCAACAACAGCAACAATCAGAAGCAGCTATGCCAAAGGTGTGAAAAGTATCACTCGGGGTTCTGCACCAAATTTTGCAATAAGTGTAAAAGAAATGGTCATAGCGCGGTGAAGTGTGAGGTCTACGGACCAGGGGTTAATAGAACGAAAGGAACAAATGATGTCGGAACGAGTAATGGCGGAGAAAGTAGTGTCGGAGCAAGTTATGCCAATGTAGTTTGTTATAAATGTGGAAAACCAGGCCACATTATTAGAAATTGCCCGAACTAGGAGAACACGAATGGACAAGGCCGCGGAAGAGTTTTCAATATTAAGGCGGCAGAGGCACAGGAAGACCCGGAGCTTGTTACGGGTACGTTTCTTATTGACAATAAATCTGCTTACGTTTTATTTGATTCGGGTGCAGATAGAAGCTATATGAGTAGAGATTTTTGTGCTAAATTAAGTTGTCCATTGACGCCGTTGGTAGTAAATTTTTACTCGAATTAGCAAACGGTAAATTAATTTCAGCAGATTATATATGCCGGAATCGAGAAATTAAACTGGGTAGCGAAATATTTAAGATTGATTTGATACCAGTAGAGTTAGGGAGTTTTGATGTAATAGTTAGCGTGGACTGGCTGAAGGAGATGAAAGCAGAGATCGTATGTTACAAAAATGCAATTCGCATTGCACGAGAAGAAGGAGAACCCTTAATGATGTACAGAGAAAAGGGCAACACGAAGCTACATCTTATTAGTAATTTGAAGGCACAAAAACTAATAAGAAAAGGTTGCTATGCTGTTCTAGCACACGTCGAGAAAGTACAAACTGAAGAAAAGAGCATCAATGATGTTCCTGTCGCAAAAGAATTTCCCGATGTATTTTCGAAAGAATTACCGAGACTACCTCCACATCGATCTGTTGAATTTCAAATAGATCTTGTACCAGGAGCTGCACCAATAGCTCGTGCTCCTTATAGACTCGCACCCAGCGAGATGAAAGAACTGCAAAGCCAACTGCAAGAACTATTAGAACGTGGTTTTATTCGACCAAGCACATCACCATGGGGAGCTCCTATTTTGTTTGTCAAGAAGAAGGATGGTACATTTAGGTTGTGTATTGACTACAGAGAGTTGAACAAACTTACCATTAAAAACCGTTATCCACTGCCAAGAATTGACGACTTATTTGATCAACTACAAGGCTCTTCGGTTTATTCGAAGATCGATTTACGTTCTGGATATCATCAAATGCGAGTAAAGGAGGATGATATTCCAAAAACTGCTTTTAGGACACGTTATGGTCATTACGAGTTTATGGTTATGCCGTTTGGATTGACTAACGCACCAGCTGTGTTCATGGACCTTATGAACCGAGTGTGTGGGTCATATCTTGACAAGTTTGTCATTGTTTTCATCGATGACATACTTATTTACTCAAAAAATGATCAAGAGCACGAAGAACATTTGAGAAAAGTGTTAGAAGTATTGAGGAAAGAAAAACTGTACGCTAAGTTTTCAAAGTGTGCATTTTGGTTGGAAGAAGTTCAATTCCTCGGTCACATAGTGAACAAAGAAGGTATCCAGGTGGACCCGGCAAAGATTGAAACCGTTTAAAAGTGGGAAATCCCAAAAACTTGGAAGCATATACGTCAATTTTTAGGATTGGCTGGTTACTATAGAAGATTCATCCAAGATTTCTCCAAAATAGCAAAACCCTTGACTGCATTAACGCATAAAGGGAAGAAATTTAAATGGAAGGATGAACAAGAGAAGGCATTTCAATTATTGAAGAAAAAGCTAACTACGGCACCTATATTGTCATTGCCTGAAGGGAATGATGATTTTGTGATTTATTGTGACGCATCAAAGCAAGGTCTCGGTTGTGTATTAATGCAACGAATGAAGGTGATTGCTTATGCGTCTAGACAATTAAAGATTCACGAACAAAATTATACGACGCATGATTTGGAATTAGGCGTGGTTGTTTTTGCATTAAAGACTTGGAGGCACTACTTATATGGGGTCAAAAGTATTATATATACCGACCACAAAAGTCTTCAACACATATTTAATCAGAAACAACTAAATATGAGGCAGTGTAGGTGGATTGAATTGTTGAATGATTACGACTTTGAGATTCGTTACCACCCAGGGAAGGCAAATGTGGTACCCGACGCCTTGAGCAGAAAGAACAGAGAACCCATTTGAGTAAAATCTATGAATATAATGATTCACACTAACCTTACTACTCAAATAAAGGAGGC
Organism: Rutidosis leptorrhynchoides; assembly: GCF_046630445.1. Lineage (NCBI taxonomy): Eukaryota > Viridiplantae > Streptophyta > Magnoliopsida > Asterales > Asteraceae > Rutidosis > Rutidosis leptorrhynchoides. The sequence continues at coordinate 3,814,480 of NC_092338.1, read as the reverse complement.
GCAACAAGGAGTTTTAAAAGAGGAAAATTTAAAGGATGAAATACCCAAAGGATCGGAGAAGCATCTTAATATTCGAGAAGACAGAACCCGGTATAGGGCTGAAAGAATTTGGGTACCAAAATTTAGAGATATGAGAGAAATGATACTTAGAGAAGCTCATAAAACCAGATACTCAATACATCCTGGAACGGGAAAGATGTACAAGGATCTTAAGAAATATTTTTGGTGGCCAGGTATGAAAGCCGATATTGCTAAATATGTAGGAGAGTGTTTGACGTGTTCTAAGGTCAAAGCTGAACATCAGAAACCATCAGGTCTACTACAACAACCTGAAATCCCCGAATGGAAATGGGAAAACATTACCATGGATTTCATCACTAAATTGCCAAAGACTGCAAGTGGTTTTGATACTATTTGGGTAATAGTTGATCGTCTCACCAAATCAGCACACTTCCTGCCAATAAGAGAAGATGACAAGATGGAGAATTTAGCACGACTGTATTTGAAGGAAGTCGTCTCCAGACATGGAATACCAATCTCTATTATCTCTGATAGGGATGGCAGATTTATTTCAAGATTCTGGCAGACATTAGAGCAAGCATTAGGAACTCGTTTAGACATGAGTACTGCCTATCATCCACAAACTGATGGGCAGAGCGAAAGGACGATACAAACGCTTGAAGACATGCTACGAGCATGTGTTATTGATTTCGAAAACAGTTGGGATCGACATCTACCGTTAGCAGAATTTTCCTACAACAACAGCTATCATTCAAGCATTGAGATGGCGCCTTTTGAAGCACTTTATGGTAGAAAGTGCAGGTCTCCGATTTTTTGGAATGAAGTGGGGGATAGACAGATTACGGGTCCAGAGATAATACAAGAAACTACCGAGAAGATCATCCAAATTCAACAACGGTTGAAAACTGCCCAAAGTCGACAAAAGAGCTACGCCGACATTAAAAGAAAAGATATAGAATTTGAAATTGGAGAGATGGTCATGCTTAAGGTTGCACCTTGGAAAGCTGTTGTTCGATTTGGTAAATGTGGGAAATTAAATCCAAGGTATATTGGACCATTTAAGATTATTGATCGTGTCGGACCAGTAGCTTACCGACTTGAGTTACCTCAACAACTCGCGGCTGTACATAACACTTTTCACGTCTCGAATTTGAAGAAATGTTTTGCTAAAGAATATCTCACTATTCCATTAGATGAAATCCAAATCAACGAAAAACTTCAATTCATCGAAGAACCCATCGAAATAATGGATCGTGAGGTTAAAAGACTTAAGCAAAACAAGATACCAATTGTTAAGGTTCGATGGAATACTCGTAGAGGATCCGAGTTCACCTGGGAAAAAGAAGATCAGATGAAGAAGAAATACCCGCATTTATTTCCAGAAGATACGTCAACACCTCCAACTACTTAAAATTTCGGGACGAAATTTATTTAACAGGTAGGTACTGTAGTGACCCGAACTTTTTCATGTTTATATATATATTAAATGAAATTGTTATTTACATGATTAAGTGTTTCCAACATGTTAAGCAATCAAACTTGTTAAGACTTGATTAATTGAAATAGGTTTCATATAGACAATTGACCACCCAAGTTGACCGTCGATTCATGAACGTTAAAACTTGTAAAAACTATATGATGACATATATATGGATATATATATAGTTAATATGATATTATGATAAGTAAACATATCATTAAGTATATTAACAATGAATTACATATGTAAAAACAAGACTACTAACTTAATGATTTTGAAACGAGACATATATGTAACGATTATCGTTGTAACGACATTTAATGTATATATATATATATATATATCATATTAAGATATATTAATACATCATGATATCATGATAATGTAATAATTTAACATCTCATTTGATTTAATAAACAATGTATTAACAACATTTGACAAGATCGTTAACCTAAAGGTTTCAAAACAACACTTACATGTAACGACTAACGATGACTTAACGACTCAGTTAAAATGTATATACATGTACTGTTTTAATATGTATTCATATACTTTTGAAAGACTTCAAGACACTTATCAAAATACTTCTACTTAACAAAAATGCTTACAATTACATCCTCGTTCAGTTTCATCAACAATTCTACTCGTATGCACCCGTATTCGTACTCGTACAATACACAGCTTTTAGATGTATGTACTATTGATATATACACTCCAATGATCAGCTCTTAGCAGCCCATGTGAGTCACCTAACACATGTGGGAACCATCATTTGGCAACTAGCATGAAATATCTCATAAAATTACAAAAAATATGAGTAATCATTCATGACTTATTTACATGGAAACAAAATTACTTATCCTTTATATCTAATTCATACACCAACAACCAAAAACACCTACAAACACTTTCATTCTTCAATTTTCTTCATCTAATTGATCTCTCTCAAGTTCTATCTTCAAGTTCTAAGTGTTCTTCATAAATTCTACAAGTTCTAGTTTCATAAAATCAAGAATACTTCCAAGTTTGCTAGCTTACTTCCAATCTTGTAGAGTGATCATCCAACCTCAAGAAATCTTTCTTATTTACAGTAATATATCTTTCTAATACAAGGTAATACTCATATTCAAATTTTGATTCAATTTCTATAACTATAACAATCTTATTTCGAGTGGAAATCTTACTTGAACTTGTTTTCGTGTCATGATTCTGCTTCAAGAACTTTCAAGCCATCCAAGGATCCTTTAAAGCTAGATCCATTTTTCTCATTTTTAGTAGCTTTATCCAGAAAACTTGAGGTAGTAATGATTTCATAACATCATTCGATTCATACATATAAAGTTATCTTATTCGAAGGTTTAAACTTGTAATCACTAGAACATAGTTTAGTTAATTCTAAACTTGTTCGCAAACAAAAGTTAATCTTTCTAACTTGACTTTTAAAATCAACTAAACACATGTTCTATATCTATATGATATGCTAACTTAATGATTTAAAACCTGGAAACACGAAGAACACTGTAAAACCGGACATACGCCGTCGTAGTAACACCGCGGGCTGTTTTGGGTTAGTTAATTAAAAACTATGATAAACTTTGATTTAAAAGTTGTTCTTCTGGGAAAATTATTTTTCTTATGAACATGAAACTATATCCAAAAATCATGATTAAACTCAAAGTGGAAGTATGTTTTCTAAAATGGTCATCCAGACGTCGTTCTTTCGACTAAAATGACTACCTTTACAAAAAAGACTTGTAACTTATATTTCCGACCATAAACCTATACTTTTTCTGTTTAGATTCATAAAATAGAGTTCAATATGAAATCATAGCAATTTGATTCACTCAAAACGGATTTAAAATGAAGAAGTTATGGGTAAAACAAGATTGGATAATTTTTCTTGTTGTAGCAACGTGAAAATTGGTAACAAATCTATATTAATCATATCCTATCTAACTTATATTGTATTATACATGTATTCTAATATATTATGTAATCTTAAGATACCATAGACACGTATGCAAATGTTTTGACATATCATATCGACCCATGTGTATATATTATTTGGAACAACCATAGACACTCTATATGCAGTAATGTGGGAGTTAGCTATACAGGGTTGAGGTTGATTCCAAAAATATATATACTTTGAGTTGTGATCTAGCCTGAGACGTGTATATACTGGGTCGTGGATTGATTCGAGATAATATATTTCAATTTTTTTCTGTACATCTAACGTTGGATAACTAGTTGTAGGTTACTAACGAGGACAGCTGACTTAATAAACTTAAAACATCAAAATGTATTAAAAGTGTTGTAAATATATTTTGAATATACTTTGATATATGTACATATTTGTATAGGTTCGTGAATCGATACGTGGCCAAGTCTTATTTCCGAGAAAGGAAATATCTGTGAAAGTGAGTTATAGTCCCACTTTTAAAATCTAATATTTTTGGGATGAGAATACATGCAGGTTTTATAAATGATTTACAAAATAGACACAAGTACGTGAAACTACATTCTATGGTTGAATTATCGAAATCGAATATGCCCCTTTTTATTAAGTCTGGTAATCTAAGAATTAGGGAACAGATACCCTAATTTACGTGAATCCTAAAGATAGATCTATTGGGCCTAACAAACCCCATCCAAAGTACTGGATGCTTTAGTACTTCAAAATTTATATCATATCCGAAGGGTGTCCCGGAATGATGGGGATATTCTTATATATGCATCTTGTTAATGTCGGTTACCAGGTGTTCACCATATGAATGATTTTTATCTCTATGTATGGGATGTGTATTGAAATATGAAATCTTGTGGTCTATTGTTACGATTTGATATATATAGGTTAAACCTATAACTCACCAACATTTTTGTTGACGTTTAAAGCATGTTTATTCTCAGGTGAATACTAAGAGCTTCCGCTGTTGCATACTAAAATAAGGACAAGATTTGGAGTCCATGTTTGTATGATATTGTGTAAAAACTGCATTTAAGAAACATATGTCGATGTAATATATTTCTATTATAAACCATTATGTAATGGTCGTGTGTAAACAGTATATTTTAGATTATCATTATTTGATAATCTACGTAATGCTTTTGAAACCATTATTGATAAAATAAAGGTTATGGTTGTTTTAAAAATGAATGCAGTCTTTGAAAAACATCTCATATAGAGGTCAAAACCTCGCAACGAAATCAATTAATATGGAACGTTTATAATCAATATGAACGGGACATTTTAGAGCATGAGCATGAAAAGGCTCCAAAACAACCAAGGAGAGATGGTGATGGTGATGGTGGTGATGATTCTACTGGCCAAGACACTGGCACTAAGCCCAGCAACGCTCATACTGAAGCTGGTGTACAGGCAGCTGGTGAATCTCAACCCAGTGTGTCTGCCACATCAGTGGATGATATTGGTTCTAGCAGTAAGCCCAGTGATGTTTCTGCACTGGCTGTTGCTGAAGCTTTTGTTGTTTCTAAAACTATTGAAAGAAGAATGAAAAGAAAACTGGAGAGACATCAGAAGAGACAGCAAGAATTAAATGATGCCTTCAATGTCAAATGGGATGCCTATGTTGCACTTAAACACCACAGAATTGAGCATAGGAGATGGTTGATCCCAAAAAAGAGGGACATTGATGATGACCTGATTGGCATTGATAAATTCAAAAAGGATGCACGAAAAAGAAATGCCAAATTCATGGTCAAATACGATAAAAGGAGGGCAAAACTGTATGCTGAGCGAGCAGATAGGATCAAACGAATGACTCCAGAAGAAATGAAAGATTATCTTGCATCTACTGAGTCAGGGGGAGGAGTTAGAGCTGACATTTTTATGAAGTGGTTAGATGCTATGTTAGAAACCAGTTCATCTTTCCGCCCAACATCTTCTGCACAGCCAGCTATACAACATAAGCCAGCAGAAACAATCAATCTTGATGATGATGATGATGATATTCAGGGGGAGCATCTTGCTATCGTTCCCTACCTGCCTCTACTTGAGCCAGTATCAACACAAGAACCATCAGCTAAATCCATTCCCATAGATAAACAAAGGGTGAAATCTGCTCCTAGGGACAATCAGCCCCTAAGGAAAGGACCCTTATTTGAGGCAGCTGATGAAGATACTGAGGTGATTGTACCAGCTGATACTAATCAGTCAGCTGGTACTGAAGACACAGCAAGGAGTGATGTGAATGAAGACCCAGCCAGAAGTGTGCTGCTGGGTGTTACAAGTGTTGAAGACCCAGCCAAGGTGGTTGAGCTGGGTGCTAATCAAGATGATGATACGGTTAATCCTGCTGACTTTACAGTCTGGGGTAGTGGAGATCATTTATTTGTTCAATCACCTATCTCTCTCCAGACCCTCACCTATTTTAACAGAACTAAGGATAATCGTGTCAATTAGTTTCCAGTGAGTTCATCTGGCATAGGTGAATCAATCATGTATCCTCCATCTTCCCCAAAACGCCATGGTAAATACAGATCTTGGGAAGATGATTCAGTTACCCGTGGTGAGCCAGACTTATTTAAAATAAATCCAGATGAAAGAGATGCTTACCGGCTGGAGATCACTGTACAGGTATTGCTTGAGTAAAGACAAGCTGTTATCAATGAAAGGATACGCCAAGTTAGATTGCTGCATCATCCCCTTGATTAGCCACTCTACATAACTGCCTTGACTTATGGCATTGAAATTGGTGTATACTTAAACAACAGTGGTCAAAGGCTCTCTACTGATGAGGAGAAAGCTCAATTTCAAGAGGCTCACCAGCTGGGTATGGATCTAAGGGAGTATCGTGCTGCCCTTAGAACTGAAGAGGGTAGAAAGATGATTGAAACAGCAAAATCCCTGAAAATCACTGCCGACGAGTATTTGTTGGGTCTACAAGCTGAAATTCAAAGAAGGGAGGCTGCTGATGCTGAACTCGCTGAGAGGGTAAGGCTTCAGGATATAGGAGACAAATTGGCTGCTGATAGAAATCAAGAGGCTGAGTCCCTAGAATTAGCCAAAGCCATTGTCAAAGAACAGGATAAGGCATTTGATAAGATTGAAGCTGCTGAGAAAGCACCTGCTACTGCTCCTATAGAATCTGTTCATTCCAGTGAATTTCCTGATCATTATTATAGGAGTAGGTATGATGATGTGATGAATAGAAGATCCAATCCCAGCAGGATCATCAAAGTAAACATAGGTTCAAAAAGAGCGTTCAATATTGTAAGGGAGAATAAAGTTCAAGAAAGAATAAACTATGATGAGTTAAGATCCCTTGGATTTAGTGAATGGATAGAGATCTTGAAGTATTTCATTGGTAAAGGTGAAAGTGCTATCAAAAATACACTTAAATATGAACTCTAACAGCTCTTCAAGAAAGCAACAAGGTTTGGGAATGCACCAGTAGTGAATGTAGATGAAGTCCTCTCTCAAAAACCTAAAGGAAAGCAATCCACTGGTGAAGGACCAACCGGAAAAGGCCCCATCATTCTACCTCCTCATATCCCTGTGTTTGACCCTGTTGATGTACCTTATCTGTTCCCTGAAGCCTGGAGAATCAAACAAGAGGAGCTATCTGAAGAAGAACGAGAAAAAGATAAAGATACATAGTCTCCTATGTGCTCAAATTGTAGCTTTTGTTTAATTCACTTTTCATTCTGCTGTTGTTGTAATTACTGTACATATTGTGTTGCAATGAAAGTGAAATGAGTTTATCTTCAAAATCATATCAAATTATAAGATATGGATAACTCAGCAAAAGATCCCAAAACAAACTTAAAAAGGGACAAATTTACTGCCTATTTTTTTTTTTGTCCCTCCGTGCTGACTTTAGTGTTTTCTCTACTTGTCATAGGTTTTGTCATCATCAAATAGGGGGAGATTGTTGAGTCCCCAAAATAATTAAGGATTTAATTATGACAAAACTGTAATTTATTTGCACTAAAGTGTTGTGTGCAGTCAGCACAAGTTTGTTTATGTATAGACAGTAGATATTGCTGTGTCGAGTGTTTAGTTTGCTGCTCAGTCTACCAACACAAGGTAGACAGTGTTCTTCAATCAGCACAGGATGTGTACTCAGCAAATCAAGAACATGAAGTGGCTCAGCAATGAAGAACCAGCACAGCTAGAATGCAGCTCACTACACAAGATAGCTATGCTTCATTATAAGCATAGTCGTTTCCCAAGTGGTCTACATCAATGGTACTATTCAACAAAAGTCAAAGACAAAGTTGAACAAAAAAGGACACGTGTCGGCGGCTGACAAGTGACCTTACAAGACCACGTGGGAATGCAGAAGGTTAACGCATGTGCAGACATGGGTTATACTTTGTCATCACCTAGGGAACACAACATTCTATTTATTTAATCAAATAGTGGTGCCAAACCGAATTGGAGTGTTTCTGCAAATAGCTACCAAAGAGGAAAGAAGAGAGCATGCTCTCTGATATAGTTGTCTCCACAAGTACAGACATGCTATGTACCAGTGGACAATAGAACCATTACACGGTTAATAGGACTACTATAAATTGTTGTATCCACTATTGTTACAACTAGTGGTGTGGGTTTATTTTATAGAGTCAAAACGTGTAATAGCTATTAGTTTACCTCTTAGCTATAATCTAGGTAATCTGTATCAACCAACTATCATTCCGCCAAGGATAGTTGTGATTCTTTGTGATTCAATCAATAAAGAATAACTGTTGAAAATTACCTGTGACTCTATTTATTTGCATGCTTGAATACTAATCGAGTTTAACTGTTTAGTTAATTGAAAAGAAATTGTATTCACCCCCCCCCCCCTCCCCCCCTCTACAATACTCCTGTTGTTATCAAGGGACCAACAGGTATTTATACTTGAAAAAATTAGGTAAAAAGAATAAAATAATTAAAAGAAAAAGAAATATTTTAATTTTTAATGAGGTTTTAAAATTCAAAAGTATTAAATGTTAGGTCATGGGATAATGCACAAAAAAAATAATAAAAGTAGTTTTTCCATTATAATTTTTAATTAAAAAGTATTTTATTTATTTATATTTTTTTTAAATTCATTTATTTTAAGGATTTTTTTTTATAAATAAACAAATTAATTTAGTGCTTTTCGAAGAATATTTGTCAATATTTTTTTTATTTAATTAATAAATACAAATTTTGCATAAAAATAATAAATAATTAGGTATTTTGTATTTTTAATAATAATTATAATTTTAATTATTAAACTATAGTTTTAGTAAGTTTGTAAATATTATTACATTTATATATAATTGGATTTATTATATAGTTAAATATATAATACATTAACTAAATAATAAAAGTGATACAAAGTTTATATACTTAATTAAATTATGTCAAATTATATAAATTAATAATATATTATTTATTTAAGCGTACATTGTTGACTAAAAATTACTATTTGGTCAATATTTAATTGTATATAACAACCCTTAATACATATAGTCAGGAAGATAACCCTAGGGTTAATTCAGTAAATTTAGAAGTAAAAAAGTGAGGGTTGTTACATCGAAAGTGAACAAAACTAAGTACGCCTCATGTACTCTGTCGGACGGCGCTTTAACCTGGTAGAACACGCTTGCTCAGGCTAAAGGAATTGATGAGGCTTATGCTACCCCGTAGGAGGAGTTTAAGAGTGCTATAATCGAGGAGTACTGCCCCCGAACCGAAATTCAAAAACTGGAAGCTGAGTTTTGGGAGCTGAAGGTTGTGGGAACTGACCTTGATGGCAATAACCGAAGGTATTTGGAGTTAGCTTTAATATGCCCCATGATGGTTACCCTTAAATTTAAGCGAATGGAACGATACTTGTGGGGACTTCCCAAGACCATTCAGAGAAATGTTACCTCTTCGAAACTAGCAGATGTCTCGGAAGCTATGCGTATGACGCACACACTGATGAACCAGATCATCCGCAAGGAACCAGAGAAAGCGAAACCAGAATCAGGAGCTAGTTATGAGAAGCGTAAGTGGGAGAGCAACAAAGGGAAGGTCTTTGATCATAACCCAGCTAAGAGGCATGAGGGTTTCAAGGGAAACAATGACTGGAGGAACCCCCAACCCGAACCCTAGCTCGAACCCTAACTACAAGGGTAGTCTTCCGCAGTGCAAGAGATGCTACAAGCATCATACAGGGTACTGCAACGTGGTCTGTGAAAAGTGTAAAAGGACTGGACACATTGGCAGGGACTACAAGATTACCACCCCAGCTATGAAGACAAACCCTACTGGACCAAGAAAGTGTTTTGAGTGCAGTCAATAGGGCCACTTCAAGAATGAGTGCCCGAACAAGAAGAAGGATGTCGGACCAGCACGTGGGAGAGTTTTCAACTTGAAGGCCAGGGATGACCGTGTGGATCCTGATTTGGTCACAGGTATATTCACTGTCAATAATCTACTTGCTTCTGTCTTATTTGATACGGGTGCCGATAGGAGTTATGTAGATAGACACTTTTTCTCTAAGATAGATTGGTCGTTGGCACCTTTGGAGGAGAGTATGCTTGTTGAGGTAGCCAATGGAAAACTTGAGAAAGTCGACCAAATTGGCCGATGAGGTATAATAAACTTAGCTGGTGAAGATTTCGAGATTGAATTGATACCCATCAAATTGGGAAGCTTTGATGTGATTGTCGGTATGGACTGGTTGTCCAAGGTAAGAGCCGAAGTTATCTGTGGTGAGAAGATTCTTCGAATACCTCGCGAAGATGGTGAGCCTCTGATTGTTTACAGAGATAGATGTAGTCCGAAGTTGAACCTTAGTAGTTGCTTGAAGGCACAAAAGGTTATGAAGAAGGGACACTTTGCTATTCTGGCACATGTAAACAAGCTAGAAGTTGAAGAGAAAAGCGGGAATGATGTACGAATTGTGAACGAATTTCCTGACGTCTTCCCAGAAGAGTTGACTGGATTACCGCCACCGCGATCAGTGGAATTCCAGATTGATCTAGTACCAGGAGCTGCACCTGTAGATCGCGCACCTTATCGACTAGCACCTTTCAAACAGCAAGAGTTTCAGAGTCAACTGCAGGAATTGCTAAACCGTGGATTTATCCAACCAAGCTCGTCACCTTGGGGCGCACCTGTTTTGTTTGTGAAGAAGAATGACGGATCTTTCCGCATGTGTATCGATTATCATGAGCTGAACAAGTTGACGATCAAGAATCGATATCCTCTTCCCAGAATTGACGATCTTTTCGATCAGCTGCAAGGATCAAGTGTTTACTCTAAGATCGATTTGCGATCAGGATATCACCAGTTGAGGGTGAAGGAGAGCGATGTGATGAAGACTGCGTTCAGAACCCATTATGGTCATTATGAGTTTCTCGTGATGGCATTCAGTTTAACCAACGCACCTGCTGTATTCATGGATCTCATGAATCGAGTATGCAAACCCTACCTGGACAAGTTCGTTATCATCTTCATAGATGATATCCTCATCTATTCCAGAAGTGAAGAAGAACATAACAACATCTTCGACTAGTGTTGAAACTTTTGAGACAAGAGCCACTTTATGCCAAATTCTCTAAGTGTGAGTTTTGGTTGAAGGAAGTCCAATTTCTGGGTCATATTGTGAGCAACCAGGGTATTAAAGTTGAGCCCGCAAAGATCGAAGCTATCAACAAATGGGAAACTCCCACTACTCCTACTCATATCCGCCAATTTTTAGGCCTCACCGGTTATTACCGAATATTCATTGAAGGTTTCTCTCTGATTGCACGTCCTTTGACTGCATTAACTCATAAGGGGAAGAAGTTCGTTTGGGAAGCCGAGCAAGAGTTGGCATTTCAAACCCTGAAGCAGAAGTTAACCACCGCACCTATCTTATCACTTCTCGAAGGCAGTGATGATTTTGTTGTGTACTGTGATGCCTCAAAAAATGGTTTTGGTTGCGTATTGATGCAAAGAACGAAGGTTATTGCTTACGCCTCTCGACAACTGAAGATTCAATAGAAAAATTACACAACGCACTATATTGAACTTGGAGCCGTTGTCTTTACACTAAAACTGTGGAGACACTACCTTTATGGAACCAAGAGTACCATCTTCACCGATCACAAAAGCCTCCAACACATTTTCGACCAGAAGCAGCTGAATATGAGACAGCGACGATGGATCGAGACATTGAACGACTATGATTGTGAACTACGTTATCATCCCGGAAGGGCAAATGTTTTAGCTGATGCCTTGAGCCAAAAGGAGAGAACGGTACCTCTTCGTGTCCGTGCCTTGAACATCACCATTCAGATGAATCTCAATAACCAGATCCGCGTAGCTCAAGATGAGGCTCTCAAGGAGGAGAATATTTCTCAAGAGCACTTGAACATTCTCGTTTCTCGATTCGAGGTTAAGGAGACTGAACTCCGATACTTTGCCGGAAGAATTTGGGTGCCAAGTTATGGGGATTTATGGAGCCTTATTCTAGACGAAGCCCACAAGTTAAGGTATTCGATTCATCCAGGAGCTGGTAAGATGTACCATGACCTCAAGGTTCAATATTGGTGGCCGAACCTCAAAAGGGATGTTGCAGCTTATGTTGGAAAGTGTTTAACTTATTCCAAGATCAAAGCCGAACATCAGAAGCCGTATGGATTACTCCAACAACCCGAAATCCTGTAATGGAAGTGGGAAGGAATAACAATGGATTTCATCATGAAGCTACCGAAGACGGTAGGAGGTAATGATACCATATGGGTTTTCGTTGACCGTCTTACCAAATCTGCTCACTTCCTAGCCATGAAGGAAACTGATACGATGGAGAGACTGGCGCAGCTATACATAAAAGAAGTTGTATCTCGCCACGATGTACCCTTATCGATTATCTCAGATCGCGATACCCGTTTTGCTTCTAGATTTTGGCATTCTTTGCAAGAAGCCTTGGGAACACGTCTCGACATGAGTACCGCATATCACCCGCAAACTGACGGACAAAGCGAACGAACGATTTAGACTTTGGAGGACATGTTGCATGCTTGTGTTATTGATTTCGGAAAAGCTTGGGAAAAGCATTTGCCGCTAGCCGAATTTTCTTACAACAACAGCTATCATTCGAGCATTAATTCCACACCTTTCGAAGCGTTGTATGGCCGCAAGTTTCGCTCTCCTATTTGTTAAGCTGATGTAGGTGATAAGCAAATCACCGGACCCGAGTTAGTCCATGAGACAATGGAGAAGATTTTTCAAATTCAAGTGAGGCTCAAGACGGCCAGTGATCGTCAGAAGAGTTATGCCGACCTTAAACGCGGGGATCGCGAATTTCAAACCAGCGACCGCGTTATGTTAAAAGTCACTCCTTGGAAAGATGTAATTCGTTTCGGAAAGAGTGGGAAGTTGAACCCGCGATACATTGGTCCTTTTGAAGTTTTGGAACGTGTTGGACCCGTTGCTTACCGTTTGGATCTTCTGACTCAACTGAGCTCCGTTCATCCTACCTTCCATGTATCAAATCTGAAGAAGTGTCTTGCGGAACCAGAACTCGTCATACCACGTGAGGAGCTTACGATTGATAACAAACTTCATTTCGTAGAAGAACCTGTCGAAATTATGGACCGTGAGGTCAAGACCTTGAAACGCAACAAGATTTCGATCGTCCGAGTACGATGGAATGCAAAACGAGGACCAAAGTTTACTTGGGAGCAAGAGGATCGAATGATGCAGAAGTATCCTCACCTCTTCCCGACTCTACCGTCTACCTCAGCCTAAAATTTCGGGACAAAATTTTCATTAATAGGTGGGTAATGTAACGACCCGACTTTTTCGACTTGCTTTTGTGCTTTGTATTTTCATGAAACTGCGTATTTGTGCGTACTGAGCTATATTATACTCTGGGGACTCCCTACATGTTGATTACTTTCGTTAATATGTTAAAATGTATCATTAAGTACGTAGGATACTTAACTCAACCCTCGAAAGCCTTTATGACCGTTAGTGTTACTTGACGTTTTTAACAAACTGCGTATTGTGTACACGTTTAACTTTTGTCGTAATCGGAATATTATGACTACGACATACTAATTGTTATTTTATAATAACAATTACTTGGGTTTTTGGATGCTTAATTACGCTTAGTAATTTACTAGAGCACACTAGTTAGTCTTGTTGGACTTTCTACCTTGTTGGACCTTAACCCACACTACACTAGTTAGTGGACTATTTAATTAGCCCAACTATAAGTAACTAGTGACCCATTAATATGTAAGACAAATGCCCATTTATTAGAGGGAACATACTAGCATTTTTATCAAGTATTATCCTTAATGTTGCATGGGATCCTAACATAAGCACCAACTTTAGACAACCATTAACCAAAAAGCAAAAAGGTGTCCCCCTTGTCCCCCATGTAAACCCACGGCCAACCCACCCCCTCCCTCACCTCACCACCTATAAATACAAGCCTTATTCCATCCATTTTACACTTGCTTTCATTTGTAATTTACACACACTTACTCTCTAATTCTTTCTCTAGTTCTTTCTCTCTCTAAAAAGTGTAAGTATTGATTTTTCTTCTTCTTCTTCCTCTCTCTCTCTCACGAAATCATCATCATCATGGGTCTAGCTTTTTAGCTTTTGATCTTGATTACATCTTGTAGATTCAAACATGGATTTGAATCCTTCAAGAACATGGAAGATTCAAGCTTTCTAGCTTTGAATCTTCACCTACTTTGTAGATCTAAATCTTTTAGCTTTAATCTTGTTATTTTGTTATAAAGATTCAAACTTGTGTTTGTAATCTTCATGTATCTTAAAGATCCAAGCTTTATGCTTCAAGATCTTCAAGAACACTAAAGATCCAAGCTTTTTAGCTTAGGGTCTCATTATTATGTTAAAGATCTTAGCTTTTTAGCTTATGGTCTCATTACTTTCATTATTTTGTTAAAGATCTTAGCTTTATAGCTTATGGTCTCATTAATCTTGTAAAGGTTCAAGCTTTCTAGCTTTGTAATCTTATAACTTGTGTGGAAAGGATCCAAGTTCTCTAGCTTAGGGTTCCATCACTTTATTTGATTTATATTATGTTCATACTTGTTTGATTGAAGTAAAGTTTGTAGCATTCATTGTAAACAGAACTTGTAATTGTGTTAAGACTAAGGATATGATGTAACTTTGGTTCATCATCCATCTAAGACTCTTAAATGAGTTGTGTTCTTACTTGGTCTTAACATATTGTGTGTTGATGGTAGAATCTTAATCAACGTGATGCTAACCCATCAATGAGTTGTACACTTGAAGCTACAAGCATCAAGTATGAGAACCGTGATGAGCATCAAGTATCAAGAACCCCACCGGAGCACTGGTTTACTGTTTTTCGGGATCTGATAAGATTCCTGGACGTCTGGAAAACTGATTTTCAATTAGTTCGTTTCGAGTAGATGACTTTTCGTTTAGGCCTCGTCTTAATCCGATATACGGTTTAGGATTTATAGCCCTCCGAAAGTTACTACGCCTTTGTAACGTTGTGCTGAAATTTCTGACCTACTCGCACTTAAACCGTCGCCAAGGTCAAACGAAGACGAGTTAGGTTCTGAAAATTGGTCAGAGGTTAGAGGACTCATATACTGAGCCATTTCCACTGACTACGCGTCTTTTCATTTTGTATAGAGGTCGTAGAAGCTGACCGAAGTCAGCCTATTGTTTCAATCTCTATTCTTGTCAAACTTACTTAGCTTTTATGATGATGAATGATGATGATGATGACACTTAAACTTAATTTATTCATTTTTAAACTTATTGGGACAACATACTGTAATAACCCTCACTTTTCGACTTCTAAATTTACTGAATTAACCCTAGGGTTATTTGTCTGACTATATGTATTAAGGGTTGTCATATACAATTAAATATTGACCGAATAGTAATTTTTAGTCAACAATGTATGCTTAAATAAATAATATATTATTAATTTATATAATTTGACATAATTTAACTAAGTATATAAACTTTGTATCACTTTTATTATTTAGTTAATGTAATATATATTTAACTATATAATAAATCCAATTATATATAAATGTAATAATATTTACAAACTTACTAAAACTATAGTTTAATAATTATGATAATTATTATTAAAAATACAAAATACCGAATTATTTATTATTTTTATGCAAAATTTGTATTTATTAAAAAAATATATTATTAACAAATACTCTTGGAAAAAGCACTAAATCAATTTGTTTATTTATATATAAAAAATAAATCCTTAAAATAAATGAATTAAAAAAATAAATAAATAAATAAATTACTTTTTAATTAAAAATTATAATGGAAAAACTACTTTTATTATTTTATTTTGTGCATTATCCCATTACCTAACATTTAATACTTTTGAATTTTAAAATCCCATTAAAAATTAAAATATTTCTTTTTCTTTTAATTATTTTATTCTTTTTACCTAATTTTTTCAAGTATAAATACCCCTCATTTCTCATTCAAACTCACACCAAAATTTCTCTCATTCTCTCTTTGAAGAATTACTACTAGTAAGTATTCTTTTCTTACTTTTTATTTTTACTTTTTACTTTTACTTTTTACTTTTTACTTTTTACTTCAGTTATTATTTTTACCGAAACATGTAAATAATGTTATAAATTATATGCAATTAAAAATAAAATAAATAATATGTATACACTATTACTATTACTAGCACCTATAACCTACTACTTATATTGTAACATAAAAACATTTTGGGATATGTATTAGAGATGTATAGATCTTCGAACTTTCTTGACGAATGGTTTCTACGAGATTCTAGGCAGAGGGTTTGGATTTCCGATTTAAAGGGTCCTATAGCTCAAGCCCCTAGATCTGAATTGGCCATTCGAAGGGAAAGGGGTGATTGGAAGCTTATCTAATACGACAAGTATCCTAAAATGGAAAACACTCTTTAAGTAGAAACTCTCTAGTCATAGAAACTTACTAGAATAAGGAACCTACTAAAATAAGAAACTTTCTAAAAGTAGAAACTTACTAGGAATAGAAACTTAGTAAAACAAACTATACTTAAACACATACTTAAACTTAAACATGGGCAAAACACTTAACTACTCTTAAATGTCAATAGGTTGACTTTCCTGCTCACTCGTTCAACTCTCTATTCCGAGGAATAACCCTCTCTCTACTTACTAAGGTGAATTCATAGCCCCTCTTTATTGCTAGCAAACTTACTTACTTTACTTGGGGTGAGACACATGCTGGTTTTACTTTTTACAATTTAGACACAAGTACCAAACTGTTAAACTATGCTATACCCGGCTATGTCTGACTAAGTCCCTACAGGGATATTTTTAATTGCTGATGCATGCTTAATTATTGGGGGTAGGCCTATCGGGAGTAACGTCCCCGATACATTTGACTAAGTCTTTGTATTACTTAATAATGAAATTAAACCGACAAGGACACACACAACTTGTCATGGGGCAAACTTAAACGTTTAGTCTAAATATCACGCATTGGCATAACTTTTTGATCCTGCGGGAGATCAACTTTACAAACTAAATCTTGTGGTCTAAAACAACGACAAACTTTTTGTTAAACCTATGAACTTCACTCAACCTTTTTGGCTGATACTTTAGCATGTTTTGTCTCAGGTGCTGTTTGATTCAAGCTCTTATACTTACTGCTTATGTGATGCTACTTGGACATAGGATCAAGAGATATCGAATTTATTACTTCTGCATGTGAACATTTACGTTATTGTTATTCATGTCGTTGTAACGACATTTCATTTTCCGCTGCTTACTCATTAAAGTTAAATTCATCATTTAGTATTGTTCTCGTTTATTATAATATGTTGGTATGTTTTGATATTAGTGATGTTCCTTCCAGACCCTATTGGGAGGACGTTACACATACTGACCTAGTGACCTTTGACTTAGGTTGACGACCTTTCGGACCGACTTACTACTTGCATACTTTCATTATCTACTTTACCGCTTTTATCACTGTGAGTTATAGCTTCCCTTTTTTTAATTATACTATTTTTGGGACTGAGAATACATGCGCTTTTTATGTTTGACTTACTTGACACGAGAACTTAAAGTTTACATATGTGTGGGTTATATAACGGCATAAACATTCCCCTTACAAGGTAACGTTTAATCATTGGTTTTGAACCGGTGAACGCGAATATTAGATATGGATCCATAGGGTTTGACATCCCCACTCGGGCTAGTCGTGCTAGCATTTAACGGGTGTTTGATACTTCGAGGACATACGCACTCGCCAAGTGTACTTTTAGGGGGTATTACTATTACGTTAAGTTAGTTACAGGGTGCCCACGGATAAGCATATACTTTTCATACTGTTTTGAATACGATAACTCGTGGTCTACATTACTTTACTGATTACAAACTATAGCTCACCAACATTCGTGTTGACTTTTAAGCGTGTATTTATCAGGTGCTTAGACGATGTTGCTTCCGCTGTTAGACTTGCTATCTTGGTGTTTTAGACTTGCTGTTATGGACCTGCTGTGTTAGATTTCCGCTGCATTACTTAGAGATGTCTCAATCATGGAACTTTTATCTTGCATTCGTAACTTATGTTATTTTCAAATAATGACTTTGTAACGACCTTTGTGTCACATTATCTTTTGTAAACGCTATCTTTTTATGAATGCAAACTACATTACAAGTATTGTGAGTTCCACGAAGACAACGGCCACGACACTGATGAATGCAAAGCGCTAATACGCGAAATCATCGCCAAAATCAAGGCAGGTGAACTCAATCACTTGTTGTCAGGACGGAAGTTCAAAAAGGCCGATCCTAACAAAACATTCAGTTGGCAGAAGAAAGACGGTAAGAAACGTGAGAAGGCGAAAGATAAAGTTGTCATCAACATGATCAACGTCGAGAAGGACTTGTTTGTCCCGCGGAGCTCCTGGAAAGATGCTGCCATTACATTCCCGGGAATACCGCCACGATACTCTTGGGATGAACCGGTAGTCATTACCGGTCTGTTAGATGGGTTCCCTGTGAGCGAAATGTACACCGACACGGGAAGTGAAGTCGAAGTCTTGTATGCTCATTGCCTTTCCCAGCTCCCAAAATGTATCGGAGGGAAGATGAGACAATCTAACACCGTCATCTCTGGATTCTCAGGTTGCACTGAAGAAGCAATTGGTAGGCTCAAGGCAACGGTCACGGGGGGCGTTCAACCCTACCTCCGTAGCGAAGTCATCGACTTTTATGTCGTCAAATCTGCGACTGCTACAAACATGATACTAGGAAGACAATTCTTCAAGAAGTTTTGTGCAATAGCGTCTACCTCTCATGGCATACTCAAGCTACCAACCCGGCAAGGCGTGGCCACAGTTCAATCCATCCAACACCCTTTTCCCGGGAATGAAGCCATTCGAGATGGACACTACGCCGAATCATGGAGGGCACCACAAGTCATGATAGAAAAGCGTGTTTCTGTCCTCAAAAGGCTAACCTTCTTCTCCCCACCGGAACACCCCGGTAGCAAAAATTCAGTCATGATTAATGCAGCAGGGAAGGCAGCTGCCGGCAGACATCGCCGGCCAAGATGGGAGAAATCATTTAACAGTGTGCGCGAAAAGGCTAAACCCCTTAATCCGACACTCAAACGTTCAAGGACTGAAAGTTGTAAAAGCTCCAACCGAGACAGGATAGCTGTTGAAGAAAACGAAAGTGGCTAAATGGAGCAACTAAAATTTAGATAGATACCGTGATTGAAACTGATCACTTCAACCCATGGTTATCTTGATGTTTGTCTTTTTCTTTTTAATAAAGAACTCATGTATGTTTTTCCTTTTTAAGGAACTAATAAAAGCATTCTACCGTTTACATTAACTTTGTCATTACGATGTTCAAATAATTATAACTGGCTAGCGGCAGACAGATTCCGGCATCCACATAAGTCCCATGCACGTTATTTTGTACACCCTTAAGAGGTGATTGTCTAGCCCTCGTCGGTACAAGTTTATACTGATAAACGGCCAATGAGTAGATGGCATAAACACGCGTGACTGCACGGTGTACACGCCAAAACTAACACAAATGTAGTCTAGACCAACATACGAAGATATGAATTAGTTCAACAAGAAAGCATGACAATCGCATAAACATTCTAATGATTACACAACCACAACGGGGCAACCGCTACAAAAATTGGCATCCAAGATACATGCCTCAGCATACAAATCACTATATTATTTTAATTGGATATTCACCGCTGCCTGCGCCGTACAAATCTCCTTAAAGGCATTCACCTTGACCTTTTCAACCATCTCCGGATTAAGAACAAAGTCGGATCCGAGATAATGCCTCCATATAAGCTGAAACGTATCAGACGCGCCGGCGGCACCAAACCACTTTGTGAAAACACCGAATGGCTCTTACGACGAGACCATACACCTTTTTAGGGAAGACGGAAACTCAGATCCCAACCGATCAGGCTCTCCAAAAGCAGCCTTCAACGTCACATACAGATCCCGAGCAGTGGACTCCTGGGTCATGACAGGCTGCTTTCCATGGTTAAAACTGACCAGAAAAGAAGTGGTATAAGCCGCAGGAGCTCAGACCCGAGCAGCTCACGGCTTATCAACAAATAGGGCGGAAACAAATCCCAACATATCCGGAAAGAACCCTTTAGAGTTGATACCTTTGTGGGCATCATAGTTGACATCAAACTCGGAGAACGATCGGAAAAACCCGTCTCTCCCGATAAATTCAAATCTGCCCTCGGCTAAATCTTCAAGGTTAAATTTACAAGAGCCACCCGACACTATAGAAAGTACGAGCATATTATGACGGGTTTTTCTTTTAAAGCACAGTAATGGAAGTCAAGGGAATTCACGGATAACTCCACAGTTACGGTTACAATTTTTTTTCTTTTCAAGACAGAATATGTCAGTACGAAGACAACGACAAAAATAAAAGCAGTTCATCAAGCGTATGTGCTACCAATATCCTGTATAGAAGTTTATTTCAAGACAGAAGACAAACGCGGTCCATTTCATTACTAAGCACGAAAGCTACATGTATAAAAGCTGAAACCCTAACAACCTATGGTTTCAGCACAAAAATATTATCAAATCTTATACAAACAAAAGGAAACCCTCGTAAATGATCTGTCAAAGCTCACCCCCAAAAAGAAGTAAAAATGGGCACATATGTTGAAAGAAATCAAAAGCTCTCAACTAGCAATCACCAACATGGCCCGGCTGGTATTAGGAAGATCGCAAGACGGACAAATGTCCGACAGCCCCACTGGCCGTGATTCGAGTTTCGAAATCAACCGGAAGCACAAGAAACAACTTTCGTTCGCAAGAGATGCGCATAGCACATCGTTATCCGAGCGCAAACGAATCGTATTCCTCGAGTCCGGAAGATCCAACAACGCGGCGACCAATCGGATGAAATAAGATACATCGAACTACCATCGGTGTTCAGCAATTTCCAATCTATCCACAGTTGAGGGCGGAATACGTTCGAAAAAATTCAAAGATTCGAAACAAATCTTCAGATCCAAATCGAAGCCTGAAACAGAACAAAAAACAGCAATAAGAAGGCCGCACAAGAAGAGAAGACAGAAAAGGAAAGACACAAACACTTACCAATACTGTGAGTAAAATGCCTCAGCGAATAACGGCAACCCCATCTTTCGAGCATCAACAACAACAACAACAACAACAACAACAACAATAACAACAACAACAACAACAACAACAACAACAACAACAACAACAACAACAACAACAACAACAACAACAACAACAACAACAACAACAACAACAACAACAACAACAACAACAACAACAACAACAACAACAACAACAACAACAACAACAACAACAACAACAACAACAACAACAACAACAACAACAACAACAACAACAACAACAACAACAACAACAACAACAACAACAATGATTAATCAAGCAAAGGGGTTATTCATAACATCGAACGGCAATTTTAAAGGCTGAGAATTTTTAAAGTGAGGCAGTGTTGAAAACACAAATGTAGAATAGTTGGAAGTAAAAAAGGTGAAAAACTAAGGAGAAAAACGAAGCTATTTATAGCCACAAAGTATACAAGAAGCAATGATGAAAGTAGCATACAATTGTCTCTTGGAAAATGTTTCAAGATATCGATAAACCGAACGTAATCACTAAAAACGACACAGTTGCAAAGAAAAACGTCTTTTCAGGAGACATACGCATTTAATGCACGTCCACTCAAGCGCTTGGCACAATTTCCTAAGTTTGGCGACGGTAACCGTTCCGGCTACCACCACCAAACTGGGGGGACTTAATGATACGCATAATGATCCGTCTCAAAAACAGGCAAGCATCTCGGCAAAGATCCTACCCGGCACCGCACGTCCCGAAATACGGACCCTTTCCCCACACCTATCCGACGACATATCGGCAACTTTACCACGCCGGGCGAATGGCTAGACTGAGAGCTCGGATGACATACACGTAACCAGCGTCATGCAGCCAGTCATGATAACTATAACCGTGAAGAAACACTTGGAACAAATAGAGAGCAAAACCTTCCCGGCTAGACTGAGAGCACCGTGATGCCTTAGCCAGAACCAACATGCCGTCAGCATCGTCACGGCATTGAAACCTGACACTAGGGTACTCTCCCGGGACAAGCACGACGTCCCGGAGAAAGTACATTATCCCGGAGCAGGCACTTCATCCCGGAACGAGTACCTGACAACGGAACAAGCATTCAAGCAAGTTGCATGCCACGTCAGCCCGCGAATCTAGGGAAGTTTGTTAGGATCTGTTATTCTCATGAAATGGACAGGTGCCACGTCACCCCTCGGCATTGACAAAGTTCGTTACAACCATGAAAGGAACATGTGCCACGTCACCATTCCCTCTAAAAACATCTATAAATACGTAAACAAGATCTTTCATTCGGATAACACTGGATGCATTAAATGTTACTCTGCCCAAATCAATTGCGATAGCATTACTCCAGTCGTTAAATCAATTCCGGCCGTTGCTCCGATCATCGTCGGAATTAATCCTCACTCTTAGATATTAACTTATTCGATTCCGATCGAATAAGGTTAATTCAATCGATTGTTTTACGCCCTTGGAATCCAGATTCCAAATCGGGGTTCGTACAATTATTGAAGTTAAAACATTCGACTTACTATTTTTCCCAAATCAAACAATCAAGCCCGAAATCTACTCACACCAGACGATTTTGGTTTGATCATGTCCTTTACTCGTTAGCATGTTTTTTGTGTATGCTAGAAAAAGTCCATTTTTTTATATTTAAAAAGACCGTACAATAGTAACAATATAACTTAAGATGATTATTTGAAGTTATTCTAAGTAGCAAGTGCTGATCATAATTTCTTAGATATTCAACTCAGATTCTGATGATCGAGATGAACATGATTGTGAAAAGTCAACGTGCTGAAGTCGTCGAAAACATAAACAAAGTCCACTATATAGAAACGTATTCATCAATCTCCATAGTATAAAGTCAGCGATTTGACCAGCTTTACAAAATGTATTCGTACCACAATATAATTTTAAAAAAACTACATGGGAGTTGACATAAGGTATTTAAATTCTAAGAGCAAGTATAATGTTTAGGAAGTTTTTTATTTCTATAATTATAAAATTATGTCCGTTGACAGCTATTATTCTACTTGCACATGTATCAAATTTAAACATAAATCCAAGAATATGCTATTTAACAAAATTAAAAAAAAATGCATAGCATTAATTTTTTCAAATTTTTTTTTACAATCACATATGGTTTACCTTCACAATCACATGTGATTGAATTATACAATCACATGTGATTGAATTAGACATGCATAATCACATGTGATTGGGTTTACAATCAAATGTAATTGTAAAAAAAAAATTGAAAAAAAATTTGAAAAACATATTTTTTTTTTTCAATTTTTTTTTTTTTTTGAAAAAAGTTTTTTTTCCCAATAATATGTAATTTTCGCGCCACATATCACGATCTCATTGATCCCTTAGATCTCAAATGAATATTCCTCATATTTTACTTATTAAATTTATATTTTTTATACTCCATATTATATTTATTCCATTTAAGGGGATGGAAAATGAAAAATGGAGTCGAGGAATGGCCCATCGTTATTCTGTCTTTTGAAAACATGTTAAGAAATAAGTGGCTGACAAATGCGTTGATTTGTTCAAATATGCTGTAGATTAAAGTCAACAGAAATTGTATCATATACTCCGTAATATAGATAAGTACTTACAATCCTATATTCCTATATATAAAAAGAAATTGCATACATACATTATAGTTTTCAATTACAGATTCTTAAGTATATTCATCAACTTTTAATTCACTACATATTCCTCAATGGCTAATCAGGGCATCCATGGCAATCTTCTTGAAGTAACCGGTACGTCCATTTTCTTCCTTATTTTCAACGGTCGATATATCGACTCAATGTGAGTTAGAAGACGGGAGGCGATACACACCAGTAACAACTTTATTTCGGTCTATTGTGTATGTATCAAACTTTCAGTTTAGCCCTTTGTTTGATTTTCGTCTGATGATGTAATGACTTATATACAATTCTCATGTCATCAAAATGATTGGCTACCGTACCGGTTGAATAAATCACCTGATACATACATATACATATGATAGATTCTAGATAAAAATTTAAAGTTTGATACACCACAATAGATCATAATAAATTTGAGATATCCTAAATTTGATGTATTCACATGCATTCCTCCCTCACGGTTTACTAGTTACTGGTATACATTCTCATATCTAGTGATCATTATCACTATATGCGTATCGATGTAACTAATGGCCATGCTACAAAAAAGGGGAATCAAAACCAGTTTTTTGACCATTTGGAACCGGTTTTGTAACTGGTTCCTAAACATAGAGCTGGTTTTCTACAATAAACCGGTTTTTTGGCTTTTGAAACCATATTTTTTTAAGAATCATCAAAAAAATACGGTCTCTTTTAGGTGTTTCTATTTCCATTTGTGTAGTAGTGTAGGTTTCGTGTTCTGTTATTATAGCACCCGAAAGTCGTGTACTTTGTAAGGTATATATTACTTTGATGATATGGAATTTTTCGATCTTATGGATTAAATCTGATACCTAGCTATTTATGTGTGGAATATATTATTATTAGTTGTTGGGTGCAATAAACTGAAAGATACCGAATGGATCTCAAGGCAAGATCCTTTTGTCAGTATCGAATATGGTAGCAATAAATCCTCTACGCGCACCTGTGTAGGTAATAACCTGATCCTTGATTTGTATATGGATATGAATATGAAATGATTTATTAGTTTTATTTAAACTTTAAAATGGAATGGATGGATATATATAGATGGAGGAAAGAACCCTAGATTCCAAGAGAAATTTGTGTATAACTTAATTGAAGGAATAAGGGAGCTAAATGTTAGTGTCTGGAACAGCAATATGCTCACACATGATGAGTACATTGGTGGTGGAAAGTAAGTATATTTAGCACTTAATTAATCAATTAATAGACTTTGTTTTTATATAACTTTAGGTTTCAACTTTCAAGTAATTAACATGACATAAAAAGATAGTACTCCATATTTACTAGTAATGAAACAAAAGATTTTTGATAACAGGATTCCTATAACAAAGGCTCTTGCTCAAGGATTTGATGATAGTAGCTGGCCATTACAGACTAAATCTGGCAGGTATGTAAGTAATTTGTATTTACATAAGACATTGGTTGATACGGTTTATTCAAGTCGACCGCTAACTCCAATGATAAAGACCTATTCGAGCATATCGGTCTTCTATCATTGGTCAACTGAGAATATAATACTGTAAGTATGAGATATGCAGGCAAGGGGTGCCAGGTGCCCCAGTGGACCATCAAGTTTTAAGCCTAAAATTTTGGATTATTTTATTTTGCTCCCAGTTTAAAAGCCTAAAATTTTGAATTATTTTATTTTGTTTCCGGTGTTACAGATTTCTATATCCGGATATATATGCATCAATCAGCTTTGTTACATAGATACATACATTAGTCAACTGATCAACAAGATCTGATCTGACCATTGACAAACCTTATTAGCCAGATTGTTACTTATCAATAAATTGATGTTTGGTTATGATTATGTACTCAAAATCTGAACTTGTACATGCAGGCACGCTGGAGAGGTTCGATTGATAATGCATTTTTCTAACGTCAATGTAAGTGGTGTTTCACTGTTTCATATATATATATATATATATATTACTAACTAAATATATAAATGTTATTCTGTTGTCATTAAAAATTATAAACAAACTTGAGATTATTTTCGTTAATTAATACAGTAGTATATACATTCTTGTGCAGAATCCTTCACATAATTATGCTCAAAAACCATCAAAAGGTTTAGCTCCATCATATGCGGCTCCACATAATGCACCTCCGCCATCCATGTACTATGCACCACCACCCGGCCCCACGTACCCTGCTGCACCTGCACCGACAACATCTTATCCACCAGCAGGTGGAGCGTATCCTCAGTCTCCATACCCAGTACACAATTCAAGTGTTTATCCACCACCGGCTCCATATCCACCTCATCAGACACCTACTTATCCTCCTTCACCGTATCCACCAAATCCGGCTTATAATGGATCACATTATCCCCCTGCTGCTGCAGGTAAACTACCCTTCATGATCTTATACTATTATTGTTTAACATCAAAGCTAGACCTGAATAAAGTAAATAAGGGCAAATGATTCATTATCATCACCTCCTATTTTATTTGTTACTCCGTAAGTATATATTTTTATTATTATATTCAAAATGTTAGTATCATTAAACCTTACTAACAAATCTAGATATTGCTTTCATTATCAGGTTCTCAATACCCAGGAATGTATCCTCCCCCACCTTATTGATGTAGACTTGTTGTGAGTGATGTTAAACCTGTGTCTTAATTAAATATTTAATTTAATTATTTGTATGTATTGTATAAGTTGGAAAAATGAACACTTTTTATCGACAAGTTCTATTATTTCTACCTTGCTCAGTTTCTTTACGAGTAATAAGCACAATTTATTTTTAATTTGTAATATACAACGTATATTTATATTGATGTTTTATTTGCACTTTTTATTTGTTGATATGCTTCTCGATAACTCTCTCTTTAACGTGGTTTACATAAACTGTTAAACAAGTGATTGGTGAGATGAGCGCAATTTAATGCTTTATTGGGTCAAACTGGGTCATAAATCAAGTAGGCCTGGTTGGATCGGATGAAATTATTCAAACTATTTATTACTCTTTCCTTCCTAAAAAAACTTTCTAATTTTAACTTTTGAACTTTTTTTTTTATTTATTCGAATTTAAATATTTTTTTATTTGTGTTATATAATACTTGATGAATGTTAACGATAACATAATAAAACAAGCTAGCCACCTCATACGAAGCAGTAATTGTGATTAGAATAAGGTAGGTTGATCCAATAGTAAAGTACATAATGTTGTATGAGGAATTAGAACAATTTGTTGTGAATAGTTTTCAAGCACAATTTGTTGATCCAATAACATAGCAATGAAGACTCATCATTTGATTCATATACTATCTTTCAACCGTTGGAGGCACCTAGTGTAAAATCCTCACGATCTTGGTGTTAGTTATTAATGTCCAAGACACAACTTATGTCTATACTACTAATAACATTTGAACCTATAGGGTCACACAATATGAGCAAATAAATATCAATTACATATTTGAATATGATTCTTATATTACAACCTTATTATACATATTGTGACATTGTTATTTAATTGAAATAATAATACTACAATTGTATATAAATGAATATCCATACATATGTATAAACATGTATATATGTAAGTAACAAGTATATTAGTTACTTGTTTATATCTTGTTAATTATTGATTATGTAATGTAAAAGTATACATTGTATAACTATATTATAGTTATAGTGGAATTCATGATAACCTTGCACTATATTAGTGGGAGAAAAGTAAAAGAGAAATGATGAAGCATTATCTTTCATGATTAATTGTTTATAATGAAATGATTAAGCATTACCTTTTATGACTTGTTTGTGTTTCTTTAAAATGTATGAGAACATACATTTGCAAGATATACGGAGATACACAATTGAAAAGAAAGGCTTCCATGTGCTTTCATTTTTTCTCATGAAAATAACTTCTAAGAAAGTCTTTTAGTAAGTAAAAGAGTTAGTAGTTGAAATTAAGTTTTCAAGGGTTGTGAAGGACTAGCATCCGGTTGATATTGGAGTTTGTTTTCGTGTGGATTACCGATAGAGGAAGGCTACGTTGGCTTCTTAGTATTCTTAGCATCCATAACTTCTCAAGTTCAAAGTCTTCAAAGGTTGTAGTCTTTAAACTCACTATTTATTATTTAGTTTTCTTAACAACATGCAATTGGATCCTTGGTGGGAAGTTTTTTGAAAGGTTTAAAAATTGTTGTACATGCTTCCGCTGCTAAATAGTTTTATGAAATTTCATACAAATCCCTTCACTTGGAACCTAGGTTAAGTTCCTTATTGGTGCTTTATCATTTATTACACGTTTAGGTAATAGTTAAATTAAATGCAGTAAAATGTAGGTACGTATACATACAAGTATATAAAATACGAGTACTTAATTAATTAAGAAGCTATCTATCTCTTGCACACCACACCTCGCCCATCCAATCCACTTTGTCACTTCAAGCTTGGCAACTCCAAGCTCAAAACAGAACCACTTTCTACTTGTTGTTCATGGTTTCCGTTAAATTTGGCGACTGAACAATCAGTTGCAAATAAACTCCCACTCTTGAACTTTCTATCTCCTCCCATCACTGGCATTAGAACTCCCATTTTCACTTTACTCACGTAGTCGCTCTTGTAAGTCTGTCCCAAAACTCCGTCGACTTCCTTACTCAAAGAGAAGAACTTGAATTTAAGGTCAAGATGAGCAAAACAATCGTCATCCGTGATTTCATAGTTATGGATCCTTGATTCTTCTTTTGTGATTGGGACCACTTTGGCAGTGATCTTGAAGAGGTTTTTAACTTCCATAGCGACATTGTTTGTGTCCTGGATCCTAGTGATCGATGCAGATGAGGAAGAAGATTGCCATTATGCGCCTTCGGTCTCTGGGAGAAGGATGGTTTCTCCATCAAACGTGATGGAGATACGGTCAGTGGCATCATCCCAAGTGGAAGTATTTTGAGCACCGATTTGAATTTGGTGGTTGTCGAAGAGAACACCAATGGATTGAACCCAAGTAAAGTCCCTACCCATGTTTTTGTTCCTCTTTCCAATGAAGTGACCATTGATGTGAAGGTTTTTATCAGAAACAAAGCAGAAATCTTTATCCTTCTTCCCGTGGAAGTAGAAAGTGATGCCATCAGCACCAATGAAACGAGGATCTTGACACACTGCTCCCGGCATATCACAATCTGCAATTAAAGTTGATGCCTAGGTTCAAAACTCTAATTTCCCAATTATATGAATTAAGTAGTAATAAATGGACTAGTTAATTACACAATCAAATTTTGCTAAAGGTCATTTAAACTCTACTATTTCTCTGTTCATTTAGAAATGGGGAATGAATATATGGATTGTTGTGCGTTATTATACACAAACTATGTTTTAAACTATAAATAAGTGCTTCGACCCCAAGATATGTGCTCAAACGATATGAAAAAGTAGAATTTGGGTTTAATTATGAAGTAGTTACTGCAAACTGGCTTGCATGCAACACAATCAACTTCACATTGGTTAGGACAAGATGTGGGACATACATGCTCAGTGGCGTAACATTGTGTATAACCTTTGTTCATGCACTTGGCTTTCATTGGCTGAGGAGGTGGGGTAGGGTACCATACAGGAGGTGAAGGGGTCAGAGTTGGAGGTGATTGAGGAGTTTGTTAGGATATTAGGACCCAAACAACGCTAGTAATTCTACAAGATTACTAGCCGAGTAGTGATTCTATCAAGATCACTCAAACCCACTTAATGAACAAAAGATATAAATGCGAAATGTAAGAACGACACAAGATATAACGTGGTTATATGCAATCGTTGTGATTGCTTTAGTCCACGGACCAACTAGAGATAGTTTTATTACTGAGAATTTGTGTGTGGTGTGTTACAATGACTATGAATGAGCTCTATATATAGAGCAAACAAGAAACCAACCAAACTACAACTTGATCTTCAAGTGTGCTAGTAATCATCAACTTAGAACCAACTAGCCATGCTTTACACTCTTGAATTAGCATGATCACAGCCTCAATTCAAGGTGTAAAGTACCCACTTTACACCTAAAACAAAAGGTTAGTCAATAAAATACGGAACCCATTTGAGCAACTTGATCAACTTGCTGATTTCCAGGTCGATGCGCCGCATCTCATGGGTGATGCGCCGCATCACCTTGCTTTTCCACGACAGATTCAAGTTTGCAACTGCAGGTTCAAATGCCCAGACTCAGATGCGCCGCATCTGAGGAGTGATGCGCCGCTTTTCCCTTGTTTGATGCACCATATCAGTTTGAAACCCCGCATCCAAAAACTTCGGACTAAAACGTGCCATGGATGCGCCGCATCCATTGATGATGCGCCGCATCATCATCAGTTTCTGTTTTTCTTGTTTGTTTAACGTCTCCATACTACAACAAATCTCCCACTTGGAGACTTTGAACAAAACTCCAATCATATCAATGAATTAACCAAGAACATTGAACCACCTTCGATCACCGCCAAATACCATTTGGGACACGCGCGCTCAACACATACTTCGGATGAGTAGACTTTCGATAAAAGGTCTTCAATACTACTTGTTAAACGTGTAACACCATTCACATCTCTAGCTGGGGTCTTCTCTCATAAATTCATGAGAAGACCAATTGAGGTAATGCAAAACCTCAATTTCTCCGTCGTAACTACCTTAGTAAACATATCGGCAGGATTCTTCGTACCAAGGATTTTCTCCAAGAATAAAGTGCCATCATTTATATGTTGTCGAATAAAATGATACATTATCTTGATGTGTTTCGTTCGACTATGAAACACCGGATTCTTTCCAAGATGAACCGCACTTTGATTATCACAATACAAGACGCATTAGTCTTGTCTTTTACCCAACTCGCCTAAGAAGTTCTTCAACCACACTAGCTCTTTAGAAGCTTCCGCAATAGCCATGTATTTGGATTCGGTGGTTGACAAATCAACACTCTTTTTAACCAACTAATCGCCGTCTTCCCCATTGTGAAAACATAACCCGTTGTGCTTTTCCCCGAATCATCACATCCACCCAAATTAGCATCCGCATAACCTCTAAGTATGAGATAGTTTTTAGAGAAACACAATCCCATATTAGAAGTACCTTTCAAATAACGAAGCAACCATTTGACCGCTTCCCAATGCTCTTTCCCCGGATTAGACATATAACGACTTACAACTCCCACTGCTTGAGCAATATCGGGTCTTGTACAAACCATGGCATATATAATACTACCCACGGCCGATGCATATGGAACCTTTTCCATATCCATTTTGTCTTTTACCGTCTTTGGTGATTGACTTTTCGATAACTTAATCGTGCTACCCAAAGGCATAGAACGAGCCTTTGAATTCTCCATATTGAACCTCTCTACTACTTTCTCAATATATTTGGATTGAGACAAGTATAGAGTACCCTTCACACAATCACGCACAATACTCATGCCAAGTATTTGCTTAGCACCACCAAGATCTTTCATCTCGAATTCACGGGAAAGTAATCCCTTCAACTTGTTAATTTCGGACATGTTAGAACCTGCAAGTAACATGTCATCAACATACAACAATAAGATTATATAAGAATACTTGAGTTTCTTCAAGTAGCAACAGTGATCCGCTTCACATCTTAAGAAACCAATCTTCTTCATAAAATCATCAAACTTCAAGTACCATTGCCGAGGTGCTTGCTTCAATCCATACAAACTTTTCTTTAGCTTACAAACTCACTTCTCTTTACCCTTTACCTCAAAGCCCTCGGGTTGCCTCATGTAGATCTCTTCAACAAGATCACCATGTAAGAATGCAGTTTTTACATCTAGTTGCTCAAGATGTAAGTCTTCGAATGCAACCATAGAAAGTACCAAACGGATAGTAGTCATTTTAACTACCGATTAAAATATCTCTTTGTAGTCAACCCCTTCCTTTTGTTGAAAGCCTTTGACTACCAAACGAGCCTTGTACCTTCTCTTGCCATCTAACTCATTCTTGATTCTGTACACCCATTTGCTTTGCAATGCCCTTTTATCATGAAGTAACTTCACTAGTGACCAAGTCTTGTTCTTCTCAAGTGATCCCATCTCTTCTTTCATGGCAAGCTCCCATTGTATAAATTCTTTGGTTTTTCTTGCCTCAAAGTAACTTTCGAGTTCACCATTCTCGGTACAGAGCAAGTAGTTTACTGATGGAGAATACCTAGGATTAGGTTTGGGCACTTTAGTCGAGCGTTTTGGTGTAGGAGTAATCGGGATGGTTGGACCGGTTTCATTTGTGTCCTCCTCATCACTAGAACTCGCACTATGTTCAAAATCATCACCGCTTTCTGAATCATCCCCATCATTAGCATTTTTCGACACCTCACCGTCATTCGGCAATTCATTGTTTCCCAAACTCCCACTAGAACCTGCAAGATCATCAATAGAAACATCGTCAAAAGTAACTTGACTCGGTTTAGGACTCCCCGTTTCTGGTTTGCCATAGACCGAATCTTCATCAAAAGTAACATCTCACGAACGAATTACTTTTCTAGCTTTATTGTCCCAACAACGATAGCCCATTTCATCCGACCCGTAGCCAATGAAAGTACACTTTTTCGACTTAGCCTCAAGCTTGTCTCTATCTGTAAGACCCAAATATTTGTTGTGTATATAAGTGTAAATAAGATGCTTGAAGTGGGGGTTTCGTTGTACATTTTAAAATAAATAAGAATCTGACCTGGGCAATCTGCGCGCCGCGTAGGCCTTTGGCGCGCCACGCCATTGGTCTGTGACAGATTCCTTTCTTTTAAATTAGATATTTTGAGGGCTTTTTGGTAATTACACATGGGGGCTCGAATTTAAGGCCTAGATTCAGTCTTGGAGCTTCATTTACTCCATCTTCAACAACCCTTATCACCTCCATTTAATATCTAGAGAGTGTGTGATATTCTAGTGAGGGAAAACTCATTTTGGGGAAGAAGAAGAAGGAATCTTGCTTAAGCTCAAGTTCTAAAATTGTTCATCTACTTCCTAGCTACGTTTTGAGTGTGGTGGTATGTTCTAACTTTGTTTTCCTTGTTTAATTTGATTAAGGGTTAGGGTTTGGGGTAAGTGATGAACTTAAAACCCATTTGTTAGTGAATTGGGTGTTTTGGGTGAATTTGGGCCATGTAGACTCAAAGATGACTAACTAGGGTTTTTCAAGGTATTAATTGATGTTTACGAGCTTAAATTAGTTAGTCAATTACTAGCACACCTAGAGATAAGTAAATGGGCATTGTGTGGGTTTGTGGATGACCCGAAATGGGTGTGTTGACCTTAATTTGGTCAAATGGGTCAAAATGGACCTAAGATAGTTAATGTTTGTGTGTAATGCATAAACCTCGCGTTGAAATGTGTTTTAAACCGAACTTGGCTAATGATTAGGGTTTCGGGGATGTTAACCCAAATATTAGGGTTAAGGGTGCAAATGGTTCGAAATTGCACCATGGGTCAAGATAACACTAGAATGGAGTTTTAGATGGTTGACCAACTTGAGTTTGTGATTGATATTATGTATAATGTAATAGATACGTTACATTGAAGATTTCCGAGCTTGATTATCTTTCACAAGAGACTTTGAGGTGAGTGGAGTAATTATACATATGTGTATATGACGTGTTTATTTGTGGGTGTTATGGTATCAACCATTGAGCCGGTAGTTCCATAACATGTGTGCGATAAGATGTGAACCACGAGCCGGTCGCATCGAGTGTGAACCACGAGCCGGTAGCACTATAAAATAAGATGTGAACCACGAGCCGGTAGCATCGAGTGTGAACCACGAGCCGGTAGTGTAGAGACCCGTCCTAATCCATCCAGACTAAGTCCATATCGATTATAAACGATTCACAACAGTTGATTACATCGCGAGGTACTTGACCTCTATATGATACATTTTACAAACATTGCATTCGTTTTTGAAAAGACAATCTTTCATTTCATTGAAAGTTGACGGCAGGCATACCATTTCATAATATATCTAACTATAATTGACTTAATAATAATCTTGAAGAACGCAACGACTCGAATGCAACGTCTTTTGAAATATGTCATGAATGACTCCAAGTAATATCTCTAAAATGAGCCAATGCACAGCGGAAGATTTCTTTCATACCTGAGAATAAACATGCTTTAAAGTGTCAACCAAAAAGGTTGGTGAGTTCATTAGTTTAACATAAATAATCATTTCATAATTTTAATAGACCACAAGATTTCATATTTCCATTTCTCATAAACATACGTCCCATGCATAGAGACAAAAATATCATTCATATGGATTGAACACCTGGTAACCGACATTCACAATATACATATAAGAATATCCCCATCATTCCGGGATCCTCCTTCGGACATGATATAAATTTTGAAGTACTAAAGCATCCGGTACTTTGGATGGGGCTTGTTGGGCCCGATAGATCTATCTTTAGAGTTCACGTCAATTAGGGTGTCTGTTCCCTAATTCTTAGATTACCAGACCTAATGAAAAGGGGCATATTCGATTTCGATAATCCAACCATAGAATGTAGTTTCGATTACTTGTGTCTATTTCGTAAAGCATTTATAAAAGCATCGCATGTATTCTCAGTCCCAAAAATATATATTGCAAAAGCATTTAAAAAGGGATTAATGAAACTCACAATACTGTATTTTGTAGTAAAAATAGATATGACGACATTTGAACAATGCAAGGTTGGCCTCGGATTCACGAACCTATAACAATTGTATATCTATTAATACGTATAATGTAGATCATAAAATTTCATTTATTAATATGTATTATATATATGTTTATAGTTATATAGAATTTATACTAAATTCCATTTTAAAACGTATAGTTATATTATATCTTAAGTTATATTATATATATATATATATATATATATATATATATATATATATATATATATATATATATATATATATATATATATATATATATATATATATATATATTTATCTATTTTGTGTATATATAATTATGACTATTAATATTTATATAACTAGTGATATTAATATATCTATATACCTATATATGTGATTAGTATTGTATTTATGAAATATCATTAGTTGTTATGTGAATTATTAATAAAATCCAAGTATATGTTATAAATATATATAGTGTACAAAAGATTTGTTTGTTAAAATGATAATTTAGACAATAATGATTTACTATTTCTAATAATATTATAAGTATTTATAATTCTAACTTATCTTATTCATACTATAATGTTCATAATCATTAAATATAACAATAATTACTTTTATCATAATATTTCATTATTTATATATATCTTTTATATCATAATTATAACCGCAACAAATAATATCAATACCAGTAGTAATAATAATAATAATAATAATAATAATAATAATAATAATAATAATAATAATAATAATAATAATAATAATAATAATAATAATAATAATAATAATAATAATAATAATAATGAGAGTAATAATAATAATAATAATAATAATAATAATAATAATAATAATAATAATAATAATAATAATAATAATAATAATAAAAAGAATAAGAATAAAGTGTATACCCTTCTTCTAAAGCTTTTTGTAAAAATTAAGCCCCAAGCGTGACTCGAACCCGCGACCTCTCGAAACCCGACACCACCCAAGACCATTACTCCATAACATTTTATCTTGAATTAAACACCACAATATCTAATATATAGCTCGCTTTTATACTTCCCTCTCTTCTCAACTCAGCCCAACAATAGGTTTCCAATGGATCTCAGCCCAAACAAAGTTCGACCCAATAATAGATTAGGTGATCCATTTAATATTAAACTGATAGGGTAGTTCTTAACCCTAATCATAAACAGATCGAGTAAAGCAGAAACAGGTCGAGTAATGCAGAAAGTAGACGCAGCAAGAATCCCGTTTCATGGAGTCTCCGGTTCTCCAAATCGATCAATCGATCAATCAATAATCCTCAAGGTATAATCAAGTCACCGATTCATCACCATCATCGTTCAAGGTCATTTTCTGTTTTCAATCATCGTTAATCGTTATCATCATCAATCTATTATGTAATCGATTACTCAATTGATTCAAGTAAGTATTCGATTCAATTATTATTCTCTTAAGTTCTTAAATTCATCTATATTTTCTGTATACCCATCTATTCGAATCAAGAGTAGTATTTTATGATGTTCTTGGTGGGTTTATTGATAGTAATCGAATAAGATAAAAAGGATTTGTGGTGTTCGAGTTTCAGGTGACCTGTAATCAGAAATTGTACAGCAGTAGCAATTAAATTGACGTTTGGTTTTGATTCAAGCTCCAACAGAACGGCGGTCGTAGCACTAGATGGGTTTCATTGTATAGCCACTACCCAGTGATGTTGGTACGGCAGTGGTGCAGACACGGTTGGGGGTAGTGGGTTCACGAGTTTAGGCTGAGAACTTAATAAGGCTGTTTGATTACCCGATTTGGTTGGATCAAAGGACTCGTTAACTCCAGCTGCTGCAGTATCAGCTCTTCTTCTTCTGCCTCTAAAGTGCATCAGACAGTAATAAACTGTAATTCCAAAGTATGATTGAAAGAAAAAGAAACTGAGGAGTTTAGTTGGTGTTCGTTGCTGGTTTAGTTGAGTATTGGTAGTGAACCGTAACCAAAACAGAAAAAAAAATACATACTCATAGTTGTTTTAATGTTGTTTGCAGGCCTGAAGACAGCAGGAGTAGCGGTGTTTAAGTATCACAGGAATAGGTGACGCTTTGGTGAGTTTCGGATAGAAACAGGTATAAGTTACAGGTTGTTTATGGTTTTCGAGTGTGAAGTATTATGTATGTGTATAGGTATATATACACATGGTGATGGGATTGTCAATGGGATTGTCAATCGAACAAGAAACAAACAATCAAAGCAAAGGGTTCAATTGTAGTTTGGGAAATTCGTCATGGTGATGGGCCGGGTAAGATGGAGACAGAAAATAGTTTGGTTATGTCATTATGGTTGTGACCGGTGGCGTAGGTGGATGGTTGATCAAGAAAAGGGAAGAGTGAGTGATGAACGGAACTCTTGTTCCTAGTGTAGGTGTATGTATATATCTCATACATATGAATAATATAGAGATAGATAATTTAGTGAAATTGGATGTGTAAAGATAAGATAATAATAGAGAAAAAAAAATGCAGCCTCAACTTTAGTTGTTAGCTTCAACTTTAGTTGTTATTTTGATGTGATACTAATTTGGATACTTGTGTTTGATTTAAAACACAGCTGGAATCTATTAGTGACAGAACAATAACTAATTTGTACTATAGTAATGTAAAACAAAACTGATTCTGTAATTGATTTTTATAAATACAAATATTAATAATAATATTTATGAAATACTTATTATATTAATAATATAAAATAAAAATACAATAATTTATAATAATAGACATATTAATAATATTATTAATCAGAACAATACCAACTAATAATAATAGAACTTATAATAATGTTAATAATATTAATAACACTAATCTTAGTAATAATAATAACTATAAGTTGTAAATGATCATATCATTAAGGTTAACAAAATAATGAATTTTAATGTTAATAATAATATGTAATGATATTACAAGTAACATAGAGGATATAACAAGTTATTTTTATTCAATTTCTCAATATATATATATATATATATATATTATATATTTATTTCCTAATATTTAATTCATATATATATCAAATAATATTTCAAATTATTATTATTATTATTATTATTATTATTATTATTATTATTATATATATATATATATATATATATATATATATATTTAAATATATATGTATTTAAATATATATGTAACTATTTATAACTAGTTGTTCGTGAATCGTCGAGAACAGTCGAAGGGCAAATGAATTCATAAAAATAGTTCAAAAATTCTTGAGACTCAACTTTACAAACTTTGCTTATCGTGTCGAATTCATATAAAGATTAAGTTTAAATTTGGTCGGAAATTCCAGGGTCGTCACAGTACCTACCCGTTAAAGAAATTTCGTCCCGAAATTTGAGTGAGAAGGTCATTGCTAACAATAAAAATATTTTCATGACGAATATGAGTTGATAAGTAGAGTTTTATCACCATTGAGTAATATGGATAAAACAATTCGATTATTTGAAGTGTACGATTGAAGTTATCACAAAAGAGTGAAATGAGTAAATATAAATTCGTCTTAACCGGTGACGTAGTCATGGTTGAATTTCGGAATTCAAGGGATTTAAAAGAAAATCTTGGAAATCTATAAGATCTGATTCTTCGAGATTTAAGGAAATTAGGATCTCTTT
The DNA here is from genome assembly GCF_046630445.1 of Rutidosis leptorrhynchoides. Lineage (NCBI taxonomy): Eukaryota > Viridiplantae > Streptophyta > Magnoliopsida > Asterales > Asteraceae > Rutidosis > Rutidosis leptorrhynchoides. Next base: position 3,776,385 of record NC_092338.1, on the reverse strand, counting down.
AATTTAATGCGATGATCTATCCAGATTACTACGTCTGATATTTCCATTATAAATTTACCTTTTCCGTTCCATTAGTTTTCACCACTTCTATACTCAATTCCCAAATTCAAAGATTTTGAAAATGCTTAATCCAGTTCTAATTCTTGTCCTTATCCTTACTATCGCAACAATCATTCTCCTTTTTCTACTACCGCCGGAGGAATCTGTTTTCTTCTACTTCGCCCTTGGGGTTATAGTATTTTTAATTCTTCTGTGTCTTTATGTTGCGATAAATATTGACATACACGGTTTGTAATTTATGTGTTGTTATCGGACTTTATATTTTTCCTTTATATTTCGAAATTCCATCTTCTGTCTTCTATAATCATTGTCATCCACAGTTAATACTCTCTCCAATTTACTGTGATTTATATTTCCATTGATATTTTGAAGCTTCGTGCTTTTGTTTTCTCCTCCCGACTTTAAGTCAAGCGAAATATGGTCCAGAATTCGTAGATATGAATTTCGGAAGGAATATGATTAATGTTCCAGGAAGAAAATTTTAATGGCACGATCTTGATTTGTCAAATTACCAGAATTCCTCGGAAAAGATAGAACTATCAAGAAAAATATGTTCTTGATATGTTTATATATCAGACAAAATGTAAAAGTCGTGTAACATGGCACATGATGACGTTATAATCTGTGAATCATCATGTCCCATTTAGAAACTCAGCATGTCTTACTGTAATATAATCACGTTGATCAAGTGTCATTATATTATACTAACTCATGCATCAGTCCCCAACATTACTTCAATAACATTCATATTTTAAGCTTGAAAGTTTACAGAATATAGAAATTAATAGTTTCTATATGATGTAACACTGATAGTACTAAAAGATTAATGATTTCAGATAAGAATAATTATAAAAATATCTTCAGAAATATGGAGGATATTTATAATGAAAGATACGATAATATCTTTGAATATCTAAGATCAGAGAATGATGGAGACTATTGTCTGCAAGAGTTTAGAGTAACGAGCAAGATATTCGCTAAAGACTTCAGCAGACATTGAATCATTTAGATTCTTTGAAGTCAAACTTATTCTTTGTGATTTGTCCACGGCTTTCTTCATAGTTTCGCATAATCTGGTTTTCGGTACTAAATTTTCTCTTGAATGTTTCCAATATAATGATACACAGGAAGCACGAAGAGGTATACAATTTCGAACGAGAATATTTTTGAAAATATCCTCAGAAATATCGAAGATATTGATGATGATATTTTGGAATTTCTAAGTTTGATGGTTGATGGAGAAATATTTTCCGCAAGATTTTAATATGACTTTGGAGCAAGATATTCTCTAAAGATTTCATCGGATTCAGAATTACCTAGATTCTTTGAATATAGGGTTTGGTCCTTGTATTTGTCCTTGGTCTCCTTCGTGATTAGCTCAATCCATTTTCCAGTTCCAACTTTTCTGAGCTTTTCCAACATACTATTCTTTATCATCAAACTTCCGATGATTAAGGTCGTTTACGGTTGTCTATGGTTTCTGCTGCTTCATTCAACTTTTTCAACATTCATAGTATTGATTTGTGACTGAGTGCTTTTCAGAATTTCAGAGTGAGATCATAATTCTAAGAGATAAATGTTATACATATAACTGTTGATGTAGATATGATGTGAGTTTTTAAAATACTGATTGCTGATTCCCGGTAATTGGTATGGCAGTTCTTGTTACAAGATGCGAATGAGTATATGATAGGGTTTCAATGAATAAATATAATGATTTGTCAGAGAGATTTAAGCCAAGAAGTAACGAGGTTGCTGGTACGTCTGCTAATAATATGGTGGAATATAAAAGAATTCTCCGGTATCAAAAGGGTAATCGTATATATATCAGGATTATAGTAAGGCTACTTCGAATGAAAAGTCGAAGTTGACTTGCTGGAGCTGTGACAAAATTGGCTACTTTGAAAAGGGATCGCAAAATTATTATTATTATTATTATTTTTTTGCTAATAAATGCCAAAGGATCTAACGCGGCTACGTGTTAAACTTTTACTCAGTTTTCGAGAATTTCTCAGGTGCATAACTATAGTCATAAATCTTTCCTTCCGTAGATAAAGTGTGGTTGATTCATCCTATCGATTGAGGTGTTTTCAAGAATCATGAAAGGTTTGAACGCAGATTAAAATCGTCAAGATACAAATGAGGTTTTAGATGAAATCAAGTGGCAACTTGAGGAATTATTTAATTGTAGAAGATGAAATTTATTTACAATCTTTTAAGTCGAAATGTGTTGTATTTAATATTTTCTACTCTTTTAATAATTTTTAATTGTCCATAATAGTAGTCCAATAGTCCAATAGTTCAATAGCTCCACCAAAACTAGTATATTTTAAGGAAATAGTCATATAGTAACAGTTAGCTGGGAACAGTTAACATAGTTTTAAAGTTTTACGTAGTTAATTAATTGGTTACTAATAAATTTTATTTTGTTTATTATTTTCTTCATTATGCTACTTGTCAAATCTTGACTTGGGTTTTGATCGGCAGAAACTCGTATGTGAAATTTAATTGGAATGAAAATAGTTATTCTTTGGTGAACAGATACGTATATCTGTGGAGTAAGTAGGATAGTAAATGACTGTTGAATCAGATTCGAAGAATGTACATTGTAACTTATTAATGTGAAATCTAAATATTCCTCGGGTATTACCTACCCGTTAAAATATTTTTATCATTAATAGTTTGTACAAAAGACTTTTTAATCACAATCTTTATGAAAACATATATACATATATATTTTCTTCAGATGCAAGCATGTATTTAATGAGTCAATAATATATTAAACTCATTTAGTTTTCGGTTGGAACTAGAATAAATAATCTCTAAAACTTTAGAGATTACATATTCGCCATGTCGAACGAAGATAAATGAGGTAGAACGATACGTAGAACGAAGATCATACTCGAAGTACAGATAGTGATATTGAAGCATGGATTATTGATGGTACTGTTGGTGCTGGTGATGTGGCTGAAGCTGGTACATTTTGCACCATATTCTCCGAATTGATTATTCAAGCGCGAAGTTCGTTGACTTATTACTCCAGGATGATTGTCGGTCGGAACGAGCGGATGAAATAAGGTTCAAAATTGTGGATATAATATAATCTTGCCGAGTTACCCTGGAAATGAGATTGAAAATGCTGTCTCGAACAGGTTCGCCGGTAAACGCTTCAGGTTCATTGTCAAGAGGTGAATTCGGTTGGTGGAAGGGATTGCCTTCTGCGCGTCTCCATTAATTAAGTCGACTACGAATCCATCAGATGAATTGATAATGGTTGATTGGTTGATTCATGCCGGTGACGCTGCTTTCGGAGCTTAGGTGAACATTTATGTCGGAATAGCTTTCGGAATAACTATCGGAATAGCTATCGGAATCTGAGGGACTCGAACTTGTTGCAGGATTCATCTCATACGATCAGATGAAGGATTTTCGATAAGAAATAGATTATAGGATGTAGATTAGTACCCTACAATACATAATTTACATATGCATATATAATACTAAAATCCCATAAGTTACGGAGGAGTCTACGGAAGTTGTCAGGCAAAGTTACAGTAACAGATTTGCTAAGATATAAATTTTGTCTATACACTATTCATGCAGTCAATGCAGTAAAATGTGTCTAGACTAAGAATGATAAGCAAGTGATTCTATAAGAATGATAAGCAGGTAATTTTCGACACGAAATGATAAGCAAAACTTTTGACATGCAGACACGGTCGGAATCCAGACTCACTAATGCATCCTAACGACTTATCAGTTAGCCATACTAATGCAGACCTAGTTCGCTAAGACCACCGCTCTGATACCAACTGTAGAGACCCTTCCTAATCCATCCAGACTAAGTCCATATCGATTATAAACGATTCACAACAGTTGATTTCATCGCGAGGTACTTGACCTCTATATGATACATTTTACAAACATTGCATTCGTTTTTGAAAAGACAATCTTTCATTTCATCGAAAGTTGACGGCAGGCATACCATTTCATAATATATCTAACTATAATTGACTTAATAATAATCTTGATGAACGCAACGACTCGAATGCAACGTCTTTTGAAATATGTCATGAATGACTCCAAGTAATATCTCTAAAATGAGCCAATGCACAGCGGAAGATTTCTTTCATACTTGAGAATAAACATGCTTTAAAGTGTCAATCAAAAAGGTTGGTGAGTTCATTAGTTTAACATAAATAATCATTTCATAATTTTAATAGACCACAAGATTTAATATTTCCATTTCTCATAAACATACGTCCCATGCATAGAGACAAAAATATCATTCATATGGATTGAACACCTGGTAACCGACATTCACAAAATACATATAAGAATATCCCCATCATTCCGGGATCCTCCTTCAGACATGATATAAATTTCGAAGTACTAAAGCATCCGGTACTATGGATGGGGCTTGTTGGGCCCGATAGATCTATCTTTAGAGTTCGCGTCAATTAGGGTGTCTGTTCCCTAATTCTTAGATTACCAGACTTAATGAAAAGGGGCATATTCGATTTCGATAATCCAACCATAGAATGTAGTTTCGATTACTTGTGTCTATTTCGTAAAGCATTTATAAAAGCAGCGCATGTATTCTCAGTCCCAAAAATATATATTGCAAAAGCATTTAAAAAGGGATTAATGAAACTCACAATACTTTATTTTGTAGTAAAAATACATATGATGACATTTGAACAATGCAAGGTTGGCCTCGGATTCACGAACCTATAACAATTGTATATCTATTAATACGTATAATGTAGATCATAAAATTTCATTTATTAATATGTATTATATATATGTTTATAGTTATATAGAATTTATACTAAATTCCATTTTAAAACGTATAGTTATATTATATCTTAAGTTATATTATATATATATATATATATATATATATATATATATATATATATATATATATATATATATATATATATATATATATATATATATATATATATATATCGATTTTGTGTATATATAATTATGACTATTAATATTTATATAACTAGTGATATTAATATATCTATATACCTATATATGTGATTAGTATTGTATTTATGAAATATCATTAGTTGTTATGTGAATTATTAATAAAATCCAAGTATATGTTATAAATATATATAGTGTACAAAAGATTTGTTTGTTAAAATGATAATTTAGACAATAATGATTTACTATTTCTAATAATATTATAAGTATTTATAATCCTAACTTATCTTATTCATACTATAATGTTCATAATCATTAAATATAACAATAATTACTTTTATCATAATATTTCATTATTTATATATATCTTTTATATCATAATTATAACCGCAACAAATAATATCAATACCAGTAGTAATAATAATAATAATAATAATAATAATAATAATAATAATAATAATAATAATAATGAGAGTAATAATAATAACAATAATAATAATAATAATAATAATAATAATAATGATAATAATAATAATAATAATAATAATAATAATAATAATAATAATAATAATAATAATAATAATAATAATAATAATAAAAAGAATAAGAATAAAGTGTATACCCTTCTTCTAAAGCTTTTTGTAAAAATTAAGCCCCAAGCGTGACTCGAACCCGCGACCTCTCGGAACCCGACACCACCCAAGACCATTACTCTATAACATTTTATCTTGAATTAAACACCACAATATCTAATATATAGCTCGCTTTTATACTTCCCTCTCTTCTCAACTCAGCCCAACAATAGGTTTCCAATGGATCTCAGCCCAAACAAAGTTCGACCCAATAATAGATTAGGTGATCCATTTAATATTAAACTGATAGGGTAGTTCTTAACCCTAATCATAAACAGATCGAGTAAAGCAGAAACAGGTCGAGTAATGCAGAAAGTAGACGCAGCAAGAATCCTGTTTCATGGAGTCTCCGGTTCTCCAAATCGATCAATCGATCAATCAATAATCCTCAAGGTATAATCAAGTCACCGATTCATCACCATCATCGTTCAAGGTCATTTTCTGTTTTTAATCATCCTTAATCGTTATCATCATCAATCTATTATGTAATCGATTACTCAATTGATTCAAGTAAGTATTCGATTCAATTATTATTTTCTTAAGTTCTTAAATTCATCTATATTTTCTGTATACCCATCTATTCGAATCAAGAGTAGTATTTTATGATGTTCTTGGTGGGTTTATTGATAGTAATCGAATAAGATAAAAAGGATTTGTGGTGTTCGAGTTTCAGGTGACATGTAATCAGAAATTGTACAGCAGTAGCAATTAAATTGACGTTTGGTTTTGATTCAAGCTCCAACAGAACGGCGGTCGTAGCATTAGATGGGTTTCATTGTATAGCCACTACCCAGTGATGTTGGTACGGCAGTGGTGCAGACACGGTTGGGGGTAGTGGGTTCACGAGTTTAGGCTGAGAACTTAATAAGGCTGTTTGATTACCCGATTTGGTTGGATCAAAGGACTCGTTAACTCCAGCTGCTGCAGTATCAGCTCTTCTTCTTCTGCCTCTAAAGTGCATAAGACAGTAATAAACTGTAATTCCAAAGTATGATTGAAAGAAAAAGAAACTGAGGAGTTTAGTTGGTGTTCGTTGCTGGTTTAGTTGAGTATTGGTAGTGAACCGTAACTAAAACAGAAAAAAAATACATACTCATAGTTGTTTTAATGTTGTTTGCAGGCTTGAAGACAGCAGGAGTAGCGGTGTTTAAGTATCACAGGAATAGGTGACACTTTGGTGAGTTTCGGATAGAAACAGGTATAAGTTACAGGTTGTTTATGGTTTTCGAGTGTGAAGTATTATGTATGTGTATAGGTATATATATATTGATAAAGAATATATGTGGATGAATTAAATGGTGGTCAAAAGATATATGTATATATTGTAGTGGTGAATGATTTGGTGTGGTGATCGATATGGGGTTTATGTTGTTGATTTCTTGGACTGGATACAAAAGTGGATTTACTGGGTTTTAGGGTGGGTTTCGACTTGAGAAATAAACAAGAAGGTAAATGCACGTGTTTGATAGGTTGTGTGGTTGTGTTGTGAGCTTTCGAATGACCAAAACAGAAAACAGTCTGCAGCTGTTACAGCAGCTGCCTTTGTGGTTTTCCTTTCGAGCAGTGGCGGTCGAGTTTTCATGGGATTGTCAATCGAACAAGAAACAAACAATCAAAGCAAAGGGTTCAATTGTAGTTTGGGAAATTCGTCATGGTGATGGGTCGAGTAAGATGGAGACAGAAAATAGTTTGGTTATGTCATTATGGTTGTGACCGGTGGCGTAGGTGGATGGTTGATCAAGAAAAGGGAAGAGTGAGTGATGAACGGAACTCTTGTTCCTAGTGTAGGTGTATGTATATATCTCATACATATGAATAATATAGAGATAGACAATTTAGTGAAATTGGATGTGTAAAGATAAGATAATAATAAAGAAAAAAAATGCACCCTCAACTTTAGTTGTTAGCTTCAACTTTAGTTGTTATTTTGATGTGATACTAATTTGGATACTTGTGTTTGATTTAAAACACAGCTGGAATCTATTAGTGACAGAACAATAACTAATTTGTACTATAGTAATGTAAAACAAAACTGATTCTGTAATTGATTTTTATAAATACAAATATTAATAATAATATTTATGAAATACTTATTATATTAATAATATAAAATAAAAATACAATAATTTATAATAATAGACATATTAATAATATTATTAATCAGAACAATACCAACTAATAATAATAGAACTTATAATAATGATAATAATATTAATAACACTAATCTTAGTAATAATAATAACTATAAGTTGTAAATGATCATATCATTAAGGTTAACAAAATAATGAATTTTAATGTTAATAATAATATGTAATGATATTACAAGTAACATAAAGGATATAACAAGTTGTTTTTATTCAATTTCTCAATATATATATATATATATATTATATATTTATTTCCTAATATTTAATTCATATATATATCAAATAATATTTCAAATTATTATTATTATTATTATTATTATTATTATATATATATATATATATATATATATATATATATATATATTTAAATATATATGTATTTAAATATATATGTAACTATTTATAACTAGTTGTTCGTGAATCGTCGAGAACAGTCGAAGGGCAAATGAATTCATAAAAATAGTTCAAAAATTCTTGAGACTCAACTTTACAAACTTTGCTTATCGTGTCGAATTCATATAATGATTAAGTTTAAATTTGGTCAGAAATTCCCGGGTCGTCACAGGTAGCACTATAAAAGAGTATGACTCAATTGCGTATGGTGTGAACCACGAGCCGGTAGCACCATAGCGTTTATGGTTAACCATATTGAGATTGTCGATTATTTAGCATATTGTTTATATATATATATATATATATATATATATATATATATATATATATATATATATATATATATATATATATATATACACACACACATTGTGTTGAGTATATGCTAATGCGGTTTTGTGATAACGTACGACTTGTTAAGTGCTTTGGGTACGATGACATGATAATTGAGTTACGAGTTCATACGAGGTATTTATTGAATGTAATTACAAATAGATGGGTTATATATATGTATGTGTAATTATTGCATTCACTAAGCTTTGCTTACCCTCTCGTTGTTTACCTTTTTATAGGCTCAGGTATGGACAAAGGTAAGGGCGTTTGTTTGGAGTAGAGATCCCGTTGTGTTAGGGGACGCTTTTGGAGATATTAGCTTTTGGAGTTTGACCGAGACTTTGGTAGTTTAACCCTAAACACCATGCTCGTAGGGTTGTTTGGTATTTAAACTTTTTGTGGTCGAAACTCTCGTTATGTATTAAACTCGTAATTCGGGCTGATGTGGGCCCCGCTTTGTAAAACTTATTTTATGTTTGAATCGTGTTAGTTTTACATATTGGAATATGTTGTTAAAAGTGTTTCGTCTAAATATGTCGGGAAGTGGGCGATCTTTTTCAAAAAAAAGGAAAAGTTGGACAGGCCATTTTGGCGCGCCACGCAGGTAAGTGGCGCGCCGCGCCACTATGCTGTACAAATTTTTTTTTTTATTTTGCATATTTCGATTGCATATGGGTTGGGTTGTTACAAGTGGTATCAGAGCATGGTCTAAGGGATTTAGGCGACTTGAGATAGGTGCCTAGACTTAGACTTTATTGTGTGTGCGCATTATGCGGGACTTGTAGGACTTTGGGTCGGAACGGGAATTGCTAGTGCTAGTGTTTATGTGAATTAACCTTGCACTAACTGTTTTGTGTTGTTTTAGCAATCATCAAGCGAGATAGACGTTGTACTAGCGAATTAATGCGACGTGATCGCGTAACAATGATTAGCTACCATTGTTACGGGTTCAAATCGTGTCAAACAAGCGATGTACGGCGATTGTTGAGCAAGATGGGGTAGTGTGGTGTATATGTATATACATATGTGTTAAGCCCTTTCGTTTTGTTGCTTAATTTACTTCGTTTTATAGAATGAAGATGAGAAATGGACACGACACCAACAACGGAAGTACGAGTGAGGACGTTGAACTCACGGCCAAGGTTGAGGCCATCTTTAAAAGGCTAAAGAAGGATTTTCTTGACGATGTCCGAAAGGTCTTCCAAGAGTCAGTTGATGGGCAAGTGACCGAAATGATCAATGAACAAATGAAAGCCGCAATAGAGGAGGCTTTAGAGGCTAGAAACATTTATCCTCGAGGCGAAGGGGGTGAAGGTAATGGTGGGGGTGAAGGTAATGGTGGGGGTGGAAGGCGGGACTTCCACTACAAAAATTTCAAGGATACTCAACCTCCGATGTTTAATGGGGTGAGGGATCCATTGAAAAGCACTTGTTAGATTTCCGATATCGAGGGGGCGTTCCGTACCGCGGAGTGTCCTCCCGATAAGAAGACAAGGTATGGGTCTAGCATGTTGTGCGAAGAGGGCAAGTTATGGTGGGACGATAAAATCAAATTATATGGTGAAGAGCAATGCATGTGCTTGACGTGGGAGGAGTTTAAGAAGGAATTTTCCCAAGAATACCGAACTTCTTCCAATCTTGATAAAATCTGGGACGAGTTGCACAATTTGCGACAAGGTTCAATGGACTTGGTTACTCTCAAGTCTACCTTCTTGGCAAAGACTCGTTTTTGTCCGGAGTATGTTGGTAATGATCACAAGTTGATGCTAGATTTCTACCATACTTTAGGTGATGAGTTGAAGGGTAAGATTAGCCAGGGTATGGCTAAGTCTTTTGAAGATTTATACGAATTGGCTAGGAGTTTTGAGCCGGAGGTTCCAAGAAAAAGCGATTTCACTTTTTCAAAGAGAAAGTTTGAAGGTTCGAGTTATTCAAACTTTTCAAATAAAAAGAACAAGAAAGGCTCCGAAAGCGTTAATAGTGTGAAGAAGGGTGCTTCCGGAGGTTTCGGACCCACGTGTTATAATTGTAATCAAAGAGGGCACATAGCCCGTGATTGTACCAAGGCGTCGACCAAGCTTACTTGTTATAATTGTGGTAAAGAGGGACACAAGAGGCTGGAATGTCCCGATTTGAATAATGATCATGTGAAGAAGTTGGAGAGAGCGACGGGTACGGCTAGGGGTCGCAATTACTTGATGACCAATGATGAGGCCAAGCAATCCAACGAAATTGTTTCAGGTACTTTTATGGTTAACTCAAATCCGGCAATGATTCTATTTGATAGCGGTGCAAATTTTTCGTTTGTATCTCCAAAATTTGTGCCTAAACTTAATAGACCGTTAGCTAAGTTAAGTCGTCCGGTTGAAGTCGAAATAGCGGACGGCAAAACGGTGCTAGTGGTTGATGTGTGTAAAAATTGTGATGTCGTTTTTGGTGCCGAAAACTTTAAGATAGATCTTATCCCCATGACTTTGGGTGATTTTGATATCGTTGTTGGTATGGATTGGCTCGATCATAATAGGGCCGATATCGCATGCCACGAAAAATTTATTCGTGTGAAGACCCCAAGTGGGGGAGAGTTAATTATTCACGGTGATAAGCGTAGAAGACTTGTGCCGATATGCACTTTTGCACGGGCACGTCGTTTCCTTAATAGTGGTGGCATGGCTTTTCTTGCCCATGTTGTTGATACTCGTGATGAGCCACCACCCATTCGTGAAATTCCGGTGGTTAGTGAATTCGAATACGTTTTTCCGGACGAGTTACCGGGTGTTCTGGCGGAAAGACGAGTTGAATTTCGCATTGAGTTGGTTCTGGGGGCTACCCTCATTGCTAAAACACCTTATCGTTTAGCGCCGACGGAAATGCAAGAGTTGTTAAATCAAACCCAAGAGTTGATTGAGAAGGGTTTTATTCTACCGGGTGCTTCGCCATGGGGCGCTCCGGTTTTATTCGTGAAAAAGAAGGATGGAAGTATGCGGATGTGCATCGATTATTGGGAGTTAAATAAAGTGACGATTAAGAATCGTTATCCATTACCTCGGATTGACAATTTGTTTGACCAACTCCAAGGTGCAACGTATTTCTCTAAAATCGACCTACTGTCCGGCTATCACCAAATGCGGGTCCGTGAGGAAGATATTGAGAAAACGGCTTTTCAAACTCGTTATGGGCATTTTGAATTCGTAGTTATGCCTTTTGGTCTTACGAATGCACCGGCGGCATTCATGGATCTTATGAACCGAGTGTGCCAACCTATGTTGGACAAGTCGGTAATTGTGTTCATTGACGACATACTTGTCTATTCGAAGAGTATGAAGGAACATGAACATCATTTACGAAGTGTGTTAAAGACATTGCGGAAGGAAAAGTTGTATGCTAAGTTCTCCAAATGTGAATTTTAGCTAAGGGAGGTTCAATTCCTTGGCCACATTGTGAACAAAAATGGTATTCAAGTAGATCCGGGTAAGATAGAGACGGTGAAGAGTTGGGAACGACCGACTACGCCTACAGAAATTCGAAGTTTTCTCGGATTGGCCGGTTATTATCGTCGGTTTATCCAAGACTTTTCTAAGATCGCTTCTTCGTTGACGAAATTGACGAGGAAGAACGCCAGATTTAATTGGGAGAACGAGCAAGAAATTGCTTTTCAATTGCTAAAAGAGAAATTGTGTCAAGCTCCGGTGTTAGTGTTGCCGGAAGGAGTGGAAGACATGACGGTTTATTGTGATGCTTCATTAAATGGGCTCGGGTGTGTTCTAATGCAAAGAGGTAAAGTCATCGCTTATGCCTCTCGACAATTAAAGGAACACGAAACGAGATATCCGACTCATGATCTTGAGTTGGCGGCGGTTGTGCATGCGTTGAAAATTTGGCGCCATTACTTATATGGTGTCAAGAGTACGATTTATTCGGATCATAAGAGTTTGAAACATCTCTTTAATCAACGAGATTTGAATTATCGTCAACGTATGTGGATGGATGTGGTGAAAGATTATGATTGTGAAATACTTTATCATCCGGGCAAGGCGAATGTGGTCGCGGATGCGTTAAGTCGAAAGAGTCATCACCCGGCGTTACGATTGGGATTGTTACGTATGATTATTACTAACGATTTTCTTGAAAAACTTGGTGTGATTCAAATAGAGGCTTACGTTCACAACAAGCATGCGGAACGAATCATGGGACAATCGGAGTTCATTACTATGGGCTCGCGTGGTTTGTTGTCTTTTCAAGGAAGAGTGTGGGTGCCTAAGATGGGGGATTATCGACGAGTGCTACTTGATGAAGCACATAAGTCAAAGTATTCAATTCATCCGGGCGCAACAAAAATATATCTTGATTTAAGGAAGGAGTATTGGTGGCCGGGCATGAAACGTGATGTTGTTAAGTATGTTGAGCAATGCGTCACGTGTTTGCAAGTTAAGGCCGAACACCAAAAGCCGTATGGTAAATTACAACCGTTAGAAATCCCGAAGTGGAAATGGGAGCACATTACCATGGATTTTATCACAAAGTTACCAAAGACGGCGAGAACCCAATTTGATTCAATTTGGGTGATAGTTGACCGATTGACGAATAGTGCTTTGTTTCTTCCCATTTGGGAAGCGATATCGTCGGAGACCTTGGCTAAGTTGTTCATCAAGGAAGTCATCTCTTGACACGGTGTTCCTATATCTATTATTTCGGATCGAGATACCCGTTTTACATCTCGGTTTTGGGAAAAGTTTCACGAAGATATGGGTACACAATTGAAATTGAGCACGGCGTATCATCCTCAAATGGACGGTCAAACTGAACGTACGAACCAAACTTTGGAGGATATGTTACGGGCGTGTATTATTGATTTTGGTGGTAGTTGGGACGAGCACTTACCTTTGGTGGAATTCTCGTACAATAATAGTTATCATACTAGTATCGGGATGCCACCGTATGAGATGCTTTATGGGCGAAGATGTCGAACTCCAATTTGTTGGGGTGAAATGGGACAAAAGGAAATCGGGGGTACCGATTTGGTTTTAGAGACGAATAGCAAGATTGATATGATTCGGGATCATTTGACAAAGGCTCAAGATAGACAAAAATCGTATGCCGACAAGCGTAGGCGAATGACCAAATTTCAAGAAGGTGACATGGTGATGCTTAAGGTTTCGCCATGGAAAGGCATTATTCGGTTTAGAAAACGGGGAAAGTTAGCTCCTCGGTTTATTGGGCCATTTAAGGTTTTAGCTCGTGTTGCTGAAGTCGCGTATCGTTTGGAATTACCCGACGAGCTTGCGGGGATCCATAATACATTCCATGTTTCCCATCTTCGCAAGTGTCTTGCAGATGATTCATCTTGGGTACCATTAGACGAAATTGAGCTAAACAACAAGTTAGAATATATTGAGGAGCTGATTGCCATACTCGATGAGAAGGTCAAAAGGTTGAGAAATAAAGAGGTGAGAACTTTTAAAGTTCAATGGCGTCGGAGTAAAGGTTCCGAGTTTACTTGGGAGCTCGAAGAATTCGTGTTGGTTTATCTTCCCTCTTGTCATGCGGCTTGGATCGCGAGGACGCGCTCCGATTCAAGTGGGGGAGAGTTGTAAGACCCAAATATTTGTTGTGTACATAAGTGTAAATAAGATGCTTGAAGTGGGGGTTTCGTTGTACATTTTAAAATAAAGAAGAATCTGACCTGGGCAATCTGCGCACCGCGCAGGTCTTTGGCGCGCCGCGCCATTGGTCTGTGACAGATTCCTTTCTTTTAAATTAGATATTTTGAGGGATTTTTGGTAATTACACATAGGGGCCCGAATTTAAGGCCTTGATTCACTCTTGGAGCTTCATTTACTCCATCTTCAACAACCCTTATCACCTCCATTTAATTTCTAGAGAGAGAGTGATATTCTAGTGAGGGAAAACTCATTTTGGGGAAGAAGAAGAAGGAATCTTGCTTAAGCTCAAGTTCTAAAGTTGTTCATCTACTTCCTAGCTACATTTTGAGTGTGGTGGTATGTTCTAACTTTATTTTTCTTGTTTAATTTGATTAAGGTTTAGGGTTTGGGGTAAGTGATGAACTTAAAACCCATTTGTTAGTGAATTGGGTGTTTTGGGTGAATTTGGGCCATGTAGACTCAAAGATGACTAACTAGGATTTTTCAAGGTATTAATTGATGTTTACGAGCTTAAATTAGTTAGTCAATTACTAGCACACCTAGAGATAAGTAAATGGGCGTTGTGTGGGTTTGTGGATGACCCGAAATGGGTGTGTTGACCTTAATTTGGTCAAATGGGTTAAAATGGACCTAAGATAGTTAATGTTTATGTGTAATGCATAAACCTCGGGTTGAAATGTGTTTTAAACCTAACTTAAGTTAATGTTTGTGTGTAATGCATAAACCTCGCGTTGAAATGTGTTTTAAACCTAACTTGGCTAATGATTAGGGTTTCGGGGATGTTAACCCAAATATTAGGGTTAAGGGTGCAAATGGGTCGAAATTGCACCATGGGTCAAGATAACACTAGAATGGAGTTTTAGATGGTTGGCCAACTTGAGTTTGTGATTGATATTATGTATAATGTAATAGGTACGTTACATTGAAGATTTCCGAGCTTGATTATCTTTCACAAGAGACTTTGAGGTGAGTGGAGTAATTATACGTATGTGTATATGACGTGTTTATTTGCGGGTGTTATGGTATGAACCATTGAGCCGGTAGTGCCATAACATGTGTGCGATAAGATGTGAACCACGAGCCGGTAGCATCGAGTGTGAACCACAAGCCGGTAGCACTATAAAATAAGATGTGAACCACGAGCCGGTAGCATCGAGTGTGAACCACGAGCCGGTAGCACTATAAAAGAGTATGACTCAATTGCGTATGGTGTGAACCACGAGCCGGTAGCACCATAGCGTTTATGGTTAACCATATTGAGATTGTCGATTATTTAGCATATTGTTTATATATATATATATATATATATATATATATATATATATATATATATATATATATATATATACATATACATTGTGTTGAGTATATGCTAATGCGGTTTTGTGATAACGTACGACTTGTTAAGTGTTTTGGGTACGATGACATGCTAATTGAGTTACGAGTTCGTACGAGGTATTTATGGAATGTGATTGCAAATAAATGGGTTATATATATGTATGTGTAATTATTGCATTCACTAAGCTTTGCTTACCCTCTCGTTGTTTACCTTTTTATAGGCTCAGGTATGGACAAGGGTAAGGGCGTTTGTTTGGAGTAGAGATCCCGTTGTGTTAGGGGACGCTTTTGGAGATATTAGCTTTTGGAGTTTGACCGAGACTTGGGTAGTTTAACCCCAAACACCATGCTCGTAGGGTCGTTTGGTATTTAAACTTTTTGTGATCGAAACTCTCGTTATGTATTAAACTCTTAATTCGGGCCGATGTGGGCCCCGCTTTGTAAAACTTATTTTATGTTTGAATCGTGTTAGTTTTACATATTGGAATATGTTGTTAAAAGCTTTTCGTCTAAATATGTCGGGAAGTGGGCGATCTTTTTCACAAAAAAGGAAAAGTTGGACATGCCATTTTGGCGCGCCGCGCAGGTAAGTGGCGCGCCGCGCCACTATGCTGTACAATTTTTTTTTATTTTGCATATTTCGATTGCATATGGGTTGGGTTGTTACACTATCCGCATCTCTGGTCTTGACATATGCGTTACACCCAAAGACCTTTAGGTGACTATAACTCACCTTTTTACCTTGTCATTCTTCCTCCGGGATTCGGAAACCCAACGGTGTTGAGGGTCCCCTATTTATCAAATAAGCCGCCGTGTTAACCGCATCCTCCCAAAACATTTTAGGCAAACCGGCATGTAGTCTCATACTCTTAGCCCTTTCATTTAACGTACGATTCATACGTTCGGCGACTCCATTGTGTTGCGGTGTCTCCGGTACCGTTTTCAACATTCTAATACCGAGCTTTGCACAATGGTCTTTAAACTCAAGACTACCATATTCTCCTCCATTATCCGACTTCAAGCACTTGACTTTCAAGTTAGTTTCATTTTCAACCATAGCTTTCCACTTCACAAAAGTATTAAACACATCGGATTTGGCTTTAAGAAAATAAACCTATACCTTTCGAGTGGAATCGTCAATGAAGGTGACATAATAACGAGAACCTCCATGTGATTCTACATTGGTTGGACCAAACATATCCGTATGAACGAGCTCCAATTTCTCCAACTTAGGTGCATTCCCCGATTTCCCAAAAGTCACATTCTTTTGCTTTCCATAAACACATGGTTCGCAAAACCCAAGTTCTACTTTCTTCAAATCAGGAATCCTCCCACTCGAAACAAGCATCTTCATACCCTTCTCACTCATATGCCCGAGTCTTCGGTGCCATAGAGTTGATTCGGACTCAACATTAACCGTAGCAACCACCGTGTCTTCATCATACACTTCAACCATATAAAGAGTTCCCCTTTTATGTCCACGAGCCACTACACAACTACCCTTAACCACCTTCCATTGGCAGTTTTCAAAAGTAACCGCATTACCTTCATCATCTAATTGACGAACCGAAATAAGTTTCCTTTTCAATTTAGGAATGTACCTTACGTTCTTCAAAGTCCAATTAGAACCAAGAGTAGTCTTCAAAACAACATCTCCAATGCCCTCTATGTAGAGTTGCTTGTTGTCCGCCAATCTCACCTTGCCTTGATATGAACGAAAATTCTTCATCATGCTTTTGACATGAGTAGCATGAAACGAAGCTCCCGAATCCAAAATCCAAGACTCCATAGAATTTTCAACACTACACAAAAGTGCATCATCACTATCCCCTTCGGCCAAGTTCACACCTTTCGCGGAACCATTTTTGCAATTCCTTTGAAAGTGCCCTTTTTGATTGCAACCCCAACAAGTAACTTCACTTCTATCTTTCGATGGATTTCTCTTCTTAGACTTCTTCCTACCGTTCTTCTCACCGCGTTCAAATTTCCTACCCCGGTTGTCGGTACTTAACAAAGAACCGGACGTTGATTCTCCCGAGTTTCTCCTACGAGTATCTTCACCAAGAATCAAATCCCTTATAGCTTCAAACGCTAGCTTAGTAGTTCCCGTAGAGCTACTAACCGCGGTAACTGTACCCGACCAACTTTCCGGTAATGATGAAAGCAAGATAAGTGCTTTTAGTTCATCATCAAACTTAATTACTACCGATTCAAGTCTTGAAACGATATTATTAAATTCATTGATATGATCCGTTGCACTCGTACCTTCCTTCATCTTAGTATTGAACAATTGACGCATGAGAAATACCTTATTTGTAGCGGTAGGTTTCTCATACATGTTAGAGAGTGCTTTTAAGCAAGCAAACGTCGTCTTCTCATTCACAACGTTGTATGCAACGTTCTTAGCAAGTGAAAGACGAATAGCACCCAAAGCTTGACGATCCAAAAGCGTCCAATCGGCATCGTCCATGCTTTCGGGCTTGGTCTCTAACAAGGGTTGGTGTAGCTTCGTTTGATACAAGTAATCTTCAATTTGCATCTTCCAAAAGCCAAAGTCTCTCCCATCGAATATGTCGATTCTAAACTTTCCATCTTCCGCCATCGTTCCCTTAACGAAACCTTGTGCTCTAGATACCAGTTGTTAGGATATTAGGACCCAAACAACGCTAGTAATTCTACAAGATTACTAGCCGAGTAGTGATTCTATCAAGATCACTCAAACCCACTTAATGAACGAAAGATATAAATGCGAAATGTAAGAACGACACAAGATATAACGTGGTTATATGCAATCGTTGTGATTGCTTTAGTCCACGGACCAACTAGAGATAGTTTTATTACTGAGAATTTGTGTGTGGTGTGTTACAATGACTATGAATGAGCTCTATATATAGAGCAAACAAGAAACCAACCAAACTACAACTTGATCTTCAAGTGTGCTAGTAATCATCAACTTAGAACCAACTAGCCATGCTTTACACCGTTGAATTAGCATGATCACAGCCTCAATTCAAGGTGTAAAGTACCCACTTTGCACCTGAAGCAAAAGGTTAGTCAATAAAATACAGAACCCATTTGAGCAACTTGATCAACTTGCTGATTTCCAGGTCGATGCGCCGCATCTCATGGGTGATGCGCCGCATCACCTTGCTTTTCCACGACAGATTCAAGTTTGCAACTGCAGGTTCAAATGCCCAGACTCAGATGCGCCGCATCTGAGGAGTGATGCGCCGCTTTTCCATTGTTTGATGCGTCATATCAGTTTGAAACCCCGCATCCAAAACCTTCGGACTAAAACGTGCCATGGTTGCGCCGCATCCATTGATGATGCGCCGCATCCATTGATGATGCGCCGCATCATCATCAGTTTCTGTTTTTCTTGTTTGTTTAACGTCTCCATACTACAACAGAGTTGGTGGTTGTGGTTGTGGTGGAGTAACGATGGGAGGATCCACCGCAGGAGGTGATGGTGTAGTAGACCCGATGCAAATGGGCTTGCAGGATTGACAATGATGGGTACAACCATCTGGACAAAACTTGGGACACACGTGCACCAAGTTCTTACATACTTTAAACTCTTCGTTGGTGCAACTTCCTTGGACAGGGTTTTTAGCAATCGCTGGTGGAGTACTCGCAGTTTCACCAAATGTCACCATCATCAACACTAAAATAATCGTTACATAACCAACCAATGACCGAGCCATTCTAGATCAGACTTGCAGCTGCACACAACTTTAAAAACTTTTAACTATAAGTTGTTTGTAATGAAAATATAAATATCTACTGAAATGTTATCCTATGTATTGAGTTTGTGTTTGTTGTCAATGTTAGCGTCCCTATTTATAGATGTTAAAAGGGCAAATGAAATGCGTGAACTAATTAACTTGTAGATACCCTTAAAACTGTAGTACTATACCTTCAAATTTTAGGTATCTAAATCTAAATAACTAAGCGTCCCTTTAAATTGCTTTTGATGTAAATTAGCATAGCTTTCACATACGAATATTTGTGGGATAATGATAATGATTGCGGGCTACTCCGTCAGAAGGATTTTAATTGCGACCGGCCACAACATGCGAAGATGATTAATGATATGTAACACCGAACTGAAATCCGTTTATCTTTTGTGGCAATATAATGTAATTCACAATATATATTTATATTTTAACTTTTCTAATTATATTTTACAATTTCTTTATACAATCTGTAAAAAAATCTTAATAAAATAGTCATGAAGACCTGAACTGACTTATAGCAATGCATTCTCCTTAATTAATAAAGGGATCTTTATTTTGCACATGCTTATAAAAGTCAAAGTCAACCAATGAAACTATATTACTTGGGCGACACTTCGTATTCAGTTACCAGCTGCGTAACTTGAGGGAACGACGATCCAATCAATTAGGTTCTAACTAGGGTACGTCGTGGTTTGTGACGTTTTTTTCTCAGAATCCATACACGTAGGTGAGTTCACGGTTTAAGTCGGAAAAATATTATTATTATAAAAAATATTGTAATTTCTTTTAACAATTTATAAAAATATTGTAATTAACAAAATGAATGAATGATTTTACACAATTATATTTTAGTTTATGTGTATGTTTATAATTTTCTTCTGTATTTACACATAATACTTTTAATATTTTTTATTTAAGTTTATAAAAGATACTGCAATTTTATTAATCCACGCTTAATTTCCGAATCGCCTGTTACTCATTCCAATGTTATTACAACCGATTACTTCCTAGTTTTGCAACCTTGACTCTAAGACCATCTTGTGAAGCAACGCGAGTTGGATCCAACATGACAGCAAAGCAACGGGAGGAGGAGGCGTAGCGAGGCGTTCGATTGCCACGTGGGCGGCGTTGGCTTCAATCCAACGGAGAAGGCAACGTCCGTTGGTTTGATTATATTAACTTTTTATTAATTTAAAAATATTAATTTTTATCCTATTTTAATACTTAACCAATTATATTTTAACACATAATCACAATACTCTTATTCCACATCAAAACCAACACCACCAATACTACACTTACACCAAAAACCAACCAACATGAACAAAACACCACACACCACCACAAATGTTCTAAAAGACCAAAATTTCACAATATTGTATGATGCTCCCGCCGAAAGTTCGAATCCGATGAAAAAATTAGAGATAAGTCCTTCAAGGTAAATTTCTCATGAGTGTATTGTTATGATTTTGGGTGTATTAATGATTCAATTATGTGTTCGTTCATCATCGTTTTTATTTACATACTTACATATCGTCAATTTGTATTAATTTGGTTTTAGTGTGATTAACATATTTCGGCGAATCTATATACTTTGTTATCTTAAGCCCTGATTTAGATGCTGCATTTTTTATTTTAAAATCAGTATCTGGTGTTTGATTCCTAAGTTAGGTTTTGATCTGTGATTTTCTAATATATAAGCTAATGATCTTGAAGGGATTAGTATCTTATAGATTTATATATATAGCTGATGTATGAAATTTTGTTGTGTCAAGTCTCTGTTTTGTATGTGTCAAGGTAGTTCCAGCGAAGGCAGAACATCTTATCACACAAACTTTACTAGCACTTAAGTTTTGCAAAGAGGAAAAAGTCTACAATCAGGACAGGTCAAGCAATTAGTTTGTAAGTAGAAATGGTTTAGTACAATATTTATTTTCCATACCTATTATTATAAAATTCCAGTCATCTTTTTGCATCAGATTTGTGGTATTTTATGAGAAATCAGAGCTACCTTCGTCATTCCAAAGCGCATTCGATGTGACATGCCCCCACATGGAAGAAAGATTAGCCTATACCGGCACATAAAATGTAACTAATCACAATTCTGAAAAATAATTCAAGTGAATGGTCACCCTACAAAGAACCATCAAGCTGCATTACTAAAATTCGGTAGCAACTCTATTAGTGATTGGAACCTTGGTATGCACTTATTTTTGATCATTTTTAATGTCTTCCATTAAAACTTGTTTGTGCAACTAAAGATTTGCTTTTATTATATAGCTTGTACTTGTCAAAAAAGTTACATGTAGTGGTGCCTTGAGGCTTATGGATCCATAAGTGTATGAGCCAGGTGAATATCACACACTTTTGTAGGTACGGTTCTGTCTTTTTTATATATATGGATATGGATAAGATATGCTTCGCCATGGATAAAAATATGGTATCTTCTAGCAGTAGAAAAACTATCAATTCTGATAGCCTAAAATTGTTGGTGAAGGGCCATATTTTAGGTTGCTTAATTTTTATTTATGATTTGCATTGTTGGAAATATTTCACACTTAGGATCTCATGAAGATTGAGTAGCAACAGACTCTCGGTCGACTCTTAAATTCTTGATTCTATCATGTAAAAGGATCCAAACACTCTTTAAAAAATTGCTTATCGATTAACTAATTTAAAAAAGAATCAACACTTAATAATACATGCTTATTATTAAGCAGACAAATGTTCTGAAATAAGCAGTCCCAAATACCGCTGCTCTAGCATTACGTTATATATGATTCTAATCTGATCATTAATCTATATATCATTATTTTGTATAGTTCATGTGTTCCATGAATGCTACAGTGGTACTGTTGGCTAGAAACTTGCTAGTTGAAAGCATACTTCACCTGCTTAACATGGTAAGACCAACAACAACCAGGCTCAATTATTTACATAGCATATCAGACGCTTCACTATCTTTGGCTAGACTCGATTTTGTAAGTATCACTCGGGGTTCAATCAAAACCCTTAACCAAGGTTGATATGGTAAATATAGAACTCGATTGGACAAAAGCTCGACCTTATCCTGATGAGCTTGTACAGTGTGGGATATGAACTTTTTGGTTGACATCTGGGCCGTTCATTCAATCGTTGGTGTTGGTCCGATGGTGTTTGTGGCATTGTCTGTGTTCTGGTGGTTAAGGTATCACCAGAGTTGTTGATTTCATGGTGGTCCCATTCTAAGATGAAAACTATTAAGCTTCGGATCACCACCACACCCGTTACATATCATTGACCTATTTTGATTCGTTATAACGTAATTATATGGGTTTAAAATGAATTCATTTTGTATAAGTATTTTTTTTTTTTTACGTATTTTAGGGTTAGTTGCTAAGACTGCTAAGATACTTTATCCATTTTACCAATCACACGGACTTACTTTTACTTTGTTAACTATTGTAGCAATCTAATTTTATAGTTTTAGTTACAACAGAAAAGGCTTTTAGTATGTTGCTATAAGAGCTCTCCCAACGGTTCGTCCAGGTGAACCGCCCACCCTGGGCGCCGTTGGCACCAACCCCGCCCAGCCACCGCCCTCGATTCGCCCAGCCCATTTCGTCCAGCCGATTGTCTAATGTGAGCATGTTTGTGGACGTAAAAGGGTGAGGAAAAAAAAAGTTTGAATTAAACCAAACGGCTCATTCAACGGCTAGTTTATTTTTTTTATTTTTTATTTTCCTTTTTAACACTATATATACACACCAAACAATTTTTTTTTCCTTTTTCACACTATATATATACACCACCATGTACGTATACGGTTAACGGATGTACGTTTACTAAGGGTTATTATTTGGCGGATGGAATTTACCCGGAATGGTCTACAATAGTTAAGTCGTTCAAAAATCCGATAGACCCGAAACAAAAAAAATTCAAAAGGTATCAAGAATCGGCAAGAAAAGATATTGAACGAGCATTTGGAAAACTACAAGGCCGATGGCAAATTGTTCAACGTCCGGCACAATCGTATTATATCCGCAAAATTAGAAGGATTTTGTTATCATGTGTGATATTAAATAATATGATAACCGATGACAACGGCCGTGCATTTTGTGGACTCGAGGAGAATTATCGTCCGGTTCGACGACCACCGAGATCATTCCAAGAAAGGGTTGAAACGCATTTGCGAGTGGACGCGGAAATAAGAGATGCGGGCATTCATCAACTACTAAAACATATGCTTGTAGAACACATACATAATCTTCCACCAAATTATCGCATACGACATGATCCCACAAGAAATCCAAACAACCAAGATGACGCCGGACCTTCACACATTCTCGATGACAAGGATGAAGAAGATCACGAAGAGGATCAAGAAGACGACGATGAAGAATAGGTCTTTTAATTGATGTTTTAATGTAATTTTATTTTTAATTGTATTTTTATTTTTAATTGTATTTTTTATTTTAATGTACTTTTTTATTTTAATTATTGTAATGTTTTTTAATTTTTAATAAAAGTTTAGTTTTATTTAAATAATTGTAATTTTTTGATAATATAAAATAATTCAAAAAGAAAATAAAAAAATGGAAGGAGGAGTGTCTTTGTTGGGAGTGTTTTGTGACGACCCGGAAATTTCCGACCAAATTTAAACTTGATCTTTCTAAGATTCTGACACGATAAACAAAGTCTGTAATGTTGAGTCTCAAAAATTTTGAACTATTTTATATATACAATTTACCTTTGACCATTTCCGACGATTCACGAACCACTATTAGTAAGTAGATATATATATTTAAATATATGGATATATAATTATAATTGAAAATATAATTTAAAATATTATATGTTGTTGTTATCAAAATTAATTATGTAAAATAAAATATAAAAATAGGATATCATAATAATAATAATTATTATTTAAAACATATCTATATATAAATAAAAGTATATTAGGGACCTAATTATTAAATTTTAACACTTTTTATATTTTACTTGGAAATGAGTACTAATAATTGAATTAATTTTTCTTTAATCATTAGTGACAAATTTTATATAAAAATGATGAGATTAAATATTTAAGTATTATCATAAAGAATCATTATTATTATTATTATTATTATATATTATTATTATTATAAAAATAATATAATTTATTAATGTTATCAATAATAATATTATTATTATTATCATTGTTATTAAAATTATTATTATTATTATAATAGTTATTATTAATATTAATAGCATTATTATTTTGTTATTATTAATAATATTACAGTATTATTATTATTAATGTATTCATATTTATTAATGATTAATATTAAATTAATTAAATATATATATGAAACCAAATATTGAATTGTATATGTTATACTTCCACATCAACTTTCCATCTTTCTCTGTGAATTTTTGTCGATTAACTAGAGTTAAAATTGCATGTTCTGTAAAGTAGGAAAAGTACTCATTAATCAATTATTTTTATATGTGTTTTGAAAAATTCGCACTAATAATGTTTCTTTCTTTCTGTTTAAGATTTAATCACATGCACATATAACCTATAGATATGGGAAAGATAATATACATAAAGATACAAAAACATTTTCTCTTCTCCTAAACCAACATCAACATTGTTGCTATCTCTTGCTATTATCCGTTTTGGAAGTACTCACAACACCACAACTATCATCGGGTACTAGTGATCACCACCACAAACCGCCAAGTTCGATTATCAAAACCACCTTCATTATATCATTACCACCATAACTCGTCACCTATTTAACCATTACAACCACCACTAAACCGCCAACACACATCGTGAAATCCACCATCGGACAACCTTCTACTGCTATATCTACGATAAAACACAAGTAAGCTACTGCACCATCATTTAACAATCTATGAAACAAGCAATAATTATATTTTATGAACATATTTAGTTTAGAGTAGAAAACACATATACCATCGTTGTCTCTGGAATCGGTTATCAACTCGTCTTCATCGCAAAGTACAGCTACCCTTATATCATCATCATTAAACTGTCACTAGACTACTACTTTCTGTTTAATCGTCCGATCACAACAAATTCTCAAAACTTACAAACGCTTTGGTCAATGTTTTACACCTTCAAAGAATACCACCTCAAGCCACGACCACCTTTGAAATCATCAAACATCACCACTACAAGATCACCATTCACTACTACTGCTATCTGTTCTGGTCAATTAGTTTCCACCACCAAAACTCCATAAACCATCGAACAATACCAAACAATACAACTGTAACTTGTTAAATTTTATCTCCTAATGACAAAACATCATTTATTCAATTGCTAACCTGTTATTTGATGTCCAGTGTACTGCAACTGATATTACCTGTTCTTATTTCGAATGAAATCATCAAACCCACCAAGAACACTATTAATTGTTGCCTTAATTCGATAAAATAAGAAGGCGGGACATTTAAAAAGATTTAAGAAATTAATAAAAATATCATTGAATCAATTACCTACTTGATTTAATTATTGAATAAAATGTTTGATCGATTGATGAAGATTACCGAAAATAATAAAAGACTGACAAGGAGGAATTGATAACTTACCAAACCTTGAAGATTTCTGCTCGATTTATTGTCGATTTATGAATCGAAGAACCCTTGAACAGTTATATAATTTTCCTTCCTTTGTGTTGATTTCTGGTTCCTGCTTGATCGATCGATTGTTGATTTATGAATCAATAAACCCTTGAACCCTTAAATCGATTGTTGATGGAGATGATGATGATTATGATTTGAGAAAATAAAGCATGATTAATCAACACCCTCATCAAACCCATCGGCAATCACCATCGAATTCCTGCAACCTTCTGTTGGTTTCTATTACGGTAAAGAAGGTCGATGATGATGAAATGATGATGGAAGATAATCGATGATGAGCAGAGAAGAAAATCGAAACCATGATTTATTGAACTGATGAGTGCTTTGCTCGATCCCCTATACTTCAACATAAACCTAACTCAAAGAAAACCGTATTTTTTTTTACTGGGCTCTTTGATGGGCTATTTTAGGGATCCAATTATCAAAACAAATGTGTCAAAATTTTGGACTCTTTAAACATTATTGGACATATTTAATATTCAAGGTATTATTATTATTATTATTATTATTATTATTATTATTATTATTATTATTATTATTATTATTATTATCACTATTATTATTATCATTACTATTATTATTATTATTATGGATATAAAAGAGGTTAACTATGACTAAATTTGAATATATGGAAATGTTAGTAAAAGATGATACGGAAGAAGATTATAATTATATTAACACATCTACGATGAAAATTATGATTACGAATTAGAACTAACGAGTTCATATTTAAAAGTTAGGAATTTGGCACGAAGATTATTATGACTATCGATATTATTATTAAAAAATATCATTTTTTTTATATAATCATTGTTATTAAAACTATCATTTTTATTAAGACTATCATGATTAGTAAAATTATCATTTTTACTAAAAGTTTCACTATTAGTAAAACTACCATTTTTTTTTACTATCATTACCATTAATATAATTACTACTATTATTATTATTATTGATATAATTTTATCAAATAATTATTAGTTATATAAAAATATATTTAATGCATATAATCTAACTATATTTATAATTTTATAATAAATATTAATTAGTTATCTAAAATATATGATATATTTAATTTACTATTTTAATATAACAGATATATAGATATATATAACAATTGAAATAACAAATTTCTTGTTATTTTAAAATAAGTAATATATTATATAAATAATACATATATACTAAGTTGATTATTATTACATGTTAAATTATATGTTTTAATATATATATATATATATATATATATATATATATATATATATATATATATATATATATATATATATATATAAATGATATAGGTTCGTGAATCCGAGGCCAACCCTACACTTGTTCAATGCCGTCATATGTATTTTTACTACAAAATACAGTATAGTGAGTTTCATTTGCTCCCTTTTACTCTTTACATTTTTGGGCTGAGAATACAT
This sequence comes from Rutidosis leptorrhynchoides, assembly GCF_046630445.1. Lineage (NCBI taxonomy): Eukaryota > Viridiplantae > Streptophyta > Magnoliopsida > Asterales > Asteraceae > Rutidosis > Rutidosis leptorrhynchoides. Next base: position 3,749,078 of record NC_092338.1, on the reverse strand, counting down.
GCAAATGCTTTATTAACTGTTTTACAATATTTATATGCGTGAGTTTCATTAATCCATTTTTAAATGCTTTTGCAATATATATTTTTGGGACTGAGAATACATGCGCTGTTTTTATAACTGTTTTACGAAATAGACACAAGTAATTGAAACTACATTATATGGTTGAATTATCGAAATCAAATATGCCCCTTTTTATTAAGTCTAGTAATCTAAGAATTAGGGAACAGACACCCTAATTGACGCGAACTCTAAAGATAGATCTATCGGGCCCAACAAGCCCCATCCAAAGTACCGGATGCTTTAGTACTTCGAAATTTATATCATGTCCGAAGGAGGATCCCGGAATGATGGGGATATTCTTATATGCATATTGTGAATGTCGGTTACCAGGTGTTCAATCCATATGAATGATATTTTTGTCTCTATGCATGGGACGTATGTTTATGAAAAATGAAAATCTTGTGGTCTATTAATTTAATGGAAATGATCGTTTATGATAAACTAATGAACTCACCAACCTTTTGGTTGACACTTTAAAGTATGTTTATTCTCAGGTATGAAAGAAGTCTTCCGCTGTGCAATTGCTTATTTTAAAGATATTACTTGGAATCATTCATGACATATTTCAAAAGATGTTGCATTCGAGTCGTTGAGTTCATCAAGATTATTATTAAGTCAATTTATAGTTGGATGTATTATGAAATGGTATGCATGTCGTCAACTTTCAATGAAATGAAAGTTTGTCTTTTAAAAAACGAATGCAATGTTTATAAAATGTATCATATAGAGGTCAAGTACCTCGCGATGTAATCAACTATTGTTATTCGTTTGTAATCGATGTGGACTTCGTCTGGATGGATTAGGACGGGTCTCTACAGTTGGTATCAGAGCGGTGGTCTTAGCGAACCAGGTCTGCATTAGTGTGTCTAACTGATAAGTCGTTAGGATGCATTAGTGAGGCTGGACTTCGGTCGTGCCTACATGTCAAAAGTTTTGCTTATCATTAGTGTCGAAAGTATTTGCTTATCATTCTTAAAGTCTAGACACATCTTACTGCCTCTATTGCCTAGATAGTGTATAGATAAAACTCATATCTTAGCATATCTGCTAATTCATATCTTAGCGTATCTGTTACTGTTACCTTTGCCTGACAGTTTCCGTAGATTCCTCCGTAACTTATGGGATTTTAGTATTATATATGCATATCTAAATTATGTATTGCAGGGTACTAATCTACGTCCTATAATCTATTTATTATCGAAAATCCTTCATCTGATCGTACGAGATGAATCCCTAAACCAGTTCGAATTCCTCGAATTCTGACAACTATTCCGATATGGAGTTTCACCTAAGCCCCGAAAGCAGTGTCATCAGAATGAATTAATCAATCATCCATCCCCAATTCATCTGATGAGTTCGTAGCCTCCTCAATCATTGGAGACAAGAAGAAGACGATCCTTTTCATCCACCACATTGCCCTCTTGGCGAAGAACCTGAAGCACTTACCGGCGAACCAGTCCGAAACACCAATTTCACCCTCATTACCCGAATATCTCACCACGATTATTTTCTATCTAAAATTATAAACCTTATTCATTTGCTCGTTCCGACCGACAATCATCCCGGAGTAATACAAGAAGTCAACGAACTTCGCGCTCGAGTAATCAATTTGGAAAATATGGTGCAAAACATACCAGCTTCAACAATATCACCGGCACCAGTAGTACCATCAATAACAGCATCAGTACCATCAACAATCCACGCCTCAACATCTCATTCTGTACCTCGAGTATAATCATCGATCTACCTGACATTCTACATCTTCGTTCGACATGATGATTATGTAATCTCTAATGTTTTAGAGATTATTTACTCTAATTCTAACCGTAAATCAAATGAGCTTAATATTTTATTGACTCATTAAATCCATGATTACATCTGAAGAAAATATATTTGTATATATATTTTCATAAAGATTGTAATTAAAAATTCTTTTGTACAAACTGTTAATGTGAAAATATTTTAACGGGTAGGTAATACCCGAGGAATAGTTAGATTTCACACTAATAAGTTACATTGTACATTCTTCGTATCTGATTCAACAGTCATTTACTATCCTACTTACATCCACCGATATACAAATCTGTTCACCACAGAATAATTATATTCATCTAATTTCATATGGGGATTTTGATTTATCAGAATCCAACAAGTGGCATAATGAAGAAAACATTTGACAAAATAAAATTTGTTAGAAACAGACAAATTAACCATGAGAAATTTTGTTAAGAATTCACGCTAACAAAATCCTAGCTAACTGTTCCTAGCTAACTGTTAATTCCGTATTACATTTATTTATCGCAGTTTATTTATCACAATTTAATTATCGCAATTTTATTTACCGTCATTTAATTTCTGTTATTCATTTTACGCATTTAAATATCGGGACACGTATACAAAGTTTTGACATATCATATCGACGCATATATATATATATATATATATATATATATATATATATATATATATATATATATATATATATATATATATATATATATATATATATATATATATATATATATATATATATATATATTATATATATATATATATATATATATATATATATATATATATTATTTGGAATAACCATAGACACTCTATATGCAGTAATGATCGAGTTCTCTATACAGGGTTGAGGTTGATTCTACAATAATATATATATTTTGAGTTGTGATCGAGTCTGAAACATGTACATGGGTCACGATATGTATTAATTAATTTGAATATTATATATTAAACTATATATGAATTATTGGACTGTCAACTGTGGACTAATAACATTGGACAATTAAAATGAATTAAAATATTGATTATAACATATGAAACTAATCAATTCTTCAAGCTTGCCACTTGATTTCATCTTAAACCTCACTTGTATCTTGACAATTACAATCTGCGTTCAAACCGTTCGTAATTCTTGAAAACACCTCAATCGGGAGGAGGAACCAACCGCACTTCATCTCCGTAAGAAGAGATTGGTGCATATAGTTATGCACTTGAAAACTCACAGAACCTGAGTAAACGTTAAACACGTATCTGTGCTAATTTCTTTAGCGTTATTATTACCCAAAATAACTTGGTAATTTCTTCCAAAGTAGCAACTTTTGTCACAGCTCCAGCAAGTCAACTTATACTTTTCAGTCGGACTAGCCTTACTATAACCATGATATATATGCGTGCTCTTTTGTTTTTACCGGGGAACCTTTTAAATTCCACCATATTATCAGTAGACGTATCAGCAACCTCGTCACTCCTTGGTTTAAATCCCTCCGACAAATAACTACATTTATCTATTGAAGTCTCATCATATTCTCATCCGCATCTGGTAACGAGAATTGCCATACCAATTACCGGGAATCAGCAAATCTGTATTGTGAGCCTCTCAACGTTTCCACATCAACAGTTATATGTAAACATATAACATTTATCTCTTAGAATTATGATCTTTCATCTGAAATCCTGAAAAGCACTCAGTCTACAAATCAAATACTCTGAATGTTGAAAAAGCTGAATGAAGCAGCAGAAACCGTAGACGACCGTAAACGACCTTAATCGTCGGAAGCTGATGATAAAGAATTGTAGGTTGGCAAAGCTCGGAAAAAGTTTGAAAAAAAAAAAAAACTGATTGAGCAAACTATGAAGGAAGCCGTGGACAAATCACAAAGAATAAGTTTGACTTCAAAGAATCCAAATGATTCAATGTCTACTGAAATCTTTAGCGAATACCTTGCTTCTGACTCCAAACTCTTGCGGACAAATTTTCTTCACCATCCTTCGATATTAGAAATTCCAAGATATAATCGTATCTTTCATTATAAATATCCTCCACATTTCTGAAGATATTTTCATAACTATTCTTATCTGAAATCATTAATCTATTAGTGCTATCAGTGTTACATCATATAGAAACTGTTAGTTTCTATATTCTGTAAACTTTCGAGCTTAAAATACGAATGTTATTGAAGTAATGTTGGGAATTGATGCATGAGTTAGTATAATATAATGACACTTAATCAACGTAATTATATTACAGTAAGTCATGCTGAGTTTCTAAATGGAATATGATGATTCACAGATTATAACGTCATCATGTGTCATGTTACATAACTCTTTCATTCTGATTAACTTCTGAACATATCAAGAAAATATATTCTTGATAGTTCTATTCTCAGTTATTCTGGTAATTTGACAAATCAAATCGTGCTATTACGTTCTTTCTTGTTTAGAACTTTAAACTCATTCAAAACTCCATACCTATGAATTCTGGACCGTTATTTGCGAAAAGAAAAACAAAGCATGAAGCTCCGAAATAGAAAGGGGGTATAAATTGCAGCAAATAAGAGAAAGCATTAACTGTGAATGACAATGATTATAGAAGACGGAAACAGGTACTCCAAAATATAAGAGAAAATATAAAGCCCAATAACAACACAGAGGTTTCAAACCGTGGATATTAATACGAATAGCAATATAAAGACACGGTAGAACTAAGAATATTATCCCCCCAAGGTAATAGTAGGAGTAAACAGATTCTTCTGGTGGAAGATTGAAAAGAAGGATGACAGAAATGATAATTAAGAAAACATCAAGGATTAGAACGGGATTAAGCATTTCTATAAAATTTTGGAAATTTAGGGAATTAGGTATAGGAATGGAAAAAGTAACGGAATGGGAAAAGTAATTTATAGTGAAATATCTGATAGAGAAATCAAAGCAGATCACCGTATTTAATTATAGAGATCTTATTCTCTTTATTCGTCGAGGAATCAAATCTTTTAGATTTCGAAGATTTTCTTTAAATTCCTTGATTTCCGAAAATCAACCATGACTACGTCACCGGTTAAGACGAACCTTCATTTACTCATTTCATTTTTTTGTGATAGATTCAGTTATACTCTTCGCATAATCGAAATGTTTTATCCACATTACTCAATGATGATAAAACTCTATTTATCAACTTATATTCGTCATGAAAACATTTTTATTATTAGTCATGACCACCTCACTCAAATTTCGGGACGAAATTTCTTTAACGGGTAGGTACTGTGACGACCCGGAAATTTCCGACCAAATTTAAACTTGATCTTTCTAAGATTCTGACACGATAAGAAAAGTCTGTAATGTTGAGTCTCAAAAATTTTGAACTATTTTATATATTCAATTGACCTTTGACCATTCCCGACGATTCACGAACCACTATTTGTAAGTAGATATATATATATTTAAATATATGGATATATAATTATAATTGAAAATATAATTTGAAATATTATATGTTGTTGTTATCAAAATTAATTATGTAAAATAAAATATAAAAAAAGGATATCATAATAATAATTATTATTATTTAAAACATATCTATATATAAATAAAAGTATATTAGGGACCTAATTATTAAATTTTAACACTTTTTATATTTTACCTGGAAATGAGTACTAATAATTGAATTAATTTTTCTTTAATCATTAGTGACAAATTTTATATAAAAATGATGAGATTAAATATTTAAGTATTATCATACAGAATCATTATTATTATTATTATATATTATCATTATTATAAAAATAATATAATTTATTAATGTTATCAATAATAATATTATTATTATCATTGTTATTAAAATTATTATTATTATTATTAAAATAGTTATTATTAATATTAATAGCATTATTATTTTGTTATTATTAATAATATTACAGTATTATTATTATTAATGTATTCATATTTATTAATGATTAATATTAAATTAATTAAATATATATATATATATATGAAACCAAATATTGAATTGTATATGTTATACTTCCACATCAACTTTCCATCTTTCTCTGTGAATTTTTGTCGATTAACTAGAGTTAAAAATTGCATGTTCTGTAAAGTAGGAAAAGTACTCATTAATCAATTATTTTTATATGTGTTTTGAAAAATTCGCACTAATAATGTTTCTTTCTTTCTGTTTAAGATTTAATCACATGCACATATAACCTATAGATATGGGAAAGATAATATACATAAAGATACAAAAACATTTTCTCTTCTCCTAAACCAACATTAACATTGTTGCTATCTCTTGCTATTATCCGTTTTGGAAGTACTCACAACACCACAACTATCATTAGGTACTAGTGATCACCACCACAAACCGCCAAGTTCGATTATCAAAACCACCTTCATTATATCATTACCACCATAACTCGTCACCCATTTAACCATTATAACCACCACTAAACCGCCAACACACATCGTGAAATCCACCATCGGATAACCTTCTACTGCTATATCTACGATAAAACACAAGTAAGCTACTGCACCATCATTTAACAATCTATGAAACAAGCAATAATTATATTTTATGAACATATTTAGTTTAGAGTAGAAAACACATATACCATCGTTGTCTCTGGAATCGGTTATCAACTCGTCTTCATCGCAAAGTACAGCTACCCTTATATCATCATCATTAAACTGTCACTAGACTGCTACTTTCTGTTTAATCGTCCGATCACAACAAATTCTCAAAACTTACAAACACTTTGTTCAATGTTTTACACCTTCAAAGAATACCACCTCAAGCCACGACCACCTTTGAAATCATCAAACATCACCACTACAAGATCACCAATCACTACTACTGCTATCTGTTCTGGTCAATTAGTTTCCACCACCAAAACTCCATAAACCATCGAATAATACCAAACAATACAACTGTAACTTGTTAAATTTTATCTCCTAATGACAAAACATCATTTATTCAATTGCTAACCTGTTATTTGATGTCCAGTGTACTGCAACTGATATTACCTGTTCTTATTTCGAATGAAATCATCAAACCCACCAAGAACTCTATTAATTGCTGCCTTAATTCGATAAAATAAGAAGGCAGGACATTTAAAAAGATTTAAGAAATTAATAAAAATATCATTGAATCAATTACCTACTTGATTTAATTATTGAATAAAATGTTTGATCGATTGATGAAGATTACCGAAAATAATAAAAGACTGACAAGGAGGAATTGATAACTTACCAAACCTTGAAGATTTCTGTTCGATCTATTGTCGATTTATGAATCGAAGAACCCTTGAACAGTTATATAATTTTCCTTCCTTTGTGTTGATTTCTGGTTCCTGCTTGATCGATCGATTGTTGATTTATGAATCAATAAACCCTTGAACCCTTAAATCGATTATTGATGGAGATGATGATGATTATGATTTGAGAAAATAAAGCATGATTAATCAACACCCTCATCAACCCCATCGGCAATCACCATCGAATTCCTGCAACCTTCTGTTGGTTTCTATTACGGTATAGAAGGTCGATGATGATGAAATGATGATGGAAGATAATCGATGATGAGCAGAGAAGAAAATCGAAACCATGATTTATTGAACTGATGAGTGCTTTGCTCGATCCCCTATACTTCAACATAAACCTAACTCAAAGAAAACCGTATTTTTTTTTACTGGGCTCTTTGATGGGCTATTTTAGGGATCCAATTATCAAAACAAATGTGTCAAAATTTTGGACTCTTTAAACATTATTGGACATATTTAATATTCAAGGTATTATTATTATTATTATTATTATTATTATTATTATTATTATTATTATTATTATTATTATTATTATTATTATTATTATTATCATTATTATTATTATCATTACTATTATTATTATTATGGATATAAAAGAGGTTAACTATGACTAAATTTGAATATATGGAAATGTTAGTAAAAGATGATACGGAAGAAGATTATAATTATATCAACACATGTACGATGAAAATTATGATTACGAATTAGAACTAACGACTTCATATTTAAAAGTTAGGAATTTGGCACGAAGATTATTATGACTATCGATATTATTATTAAAAAATATCATTTTTTTTATATAATCATTGTTATTAAAACTATCATTTTTATTAAGACTATCATGATTAGTAAAATTATCATTTTTAGTAAAAGTTTCACTATTAGTAAAACTACCATTTTTTTTTACTATCATTAACATTAATTTAATTTTACTATTATTATTATTATTGATATAATTTTATCAAATAATTTTTAGTTATATAAAAATATATTTAATGCATATAATCTAACTATATTTATAATTTTATAATAAATATTAATTAGTTATCTAAAATATATGATATATTTAATTTACTATTTTAATATAACAGATATATAGATATATATAACAATTGAAATAACAAATATCTTGTTATTTTAAAATAAGTAATATATTATATAAATAATACATATATACTAAGTTGATTATTATTACATGTTAAATTATATGTTTTAATATATATAAATGATATAGGTTCGTGAATCCGAGGCCAACCCTACACTTGTTCAAAGCCGTCATATGTATTTTTACTACAAAATACAGTATAGTGAGTTTCACTTGCTCCCTTTTACTCTTTACATTTTTGGGCTGAGAATACATGCAAATGCTTTATTAACTGTTTTACAATATTTATATGCGTGAGTTTCATTAATCCCTTTTTAAATAATTTTGCAATATATATTTTTGAGACTGAGAATACATGCGCTGTTTTTATAACTGTTTTACGAAATAGACACAAGTAATTGAAACTACATTATATGGTTGAATTATCAAAATCAAATATGCCCCTTTTTATTAAGTCTGGTAATCTAAGAATTAGGGAACAGACACCCTAATTGACGCGAACTCTAAAGATAGATCTATCAGGCCCAACAAGCCCCATCCAAAGTACCGGATGCTTTAGTACTTCGAAATTTATATCATGTCCGAAGGAGGATCTCGGAATGATGGGGATATTCTTATATACATATTGTGAATGTCGGTTACCAGGTGTTCAATCCATATGAATGATATTTTTGTCTCTATGCATGGGACGTATGTTTATAAAAAATGAAAATCTTGTGGTCTATTAATTTAATGGAATTGATTGTTTATGATAAACTAATGAACTCACCAACCTTTTGGTTGACACTTTAAAGTATGTTTATTCTCAGGTATGAAAGAAGTCTTCCGCTGTGCAATTGCTTATTTTAAAGATATTACTTGGAATCATTCATGACATATTTCAAAAGATGTTGCATTCGAGTCGTTGAGTTCATCAAGATTATTATTAAGTCAATTATAGTTGGATGTATTATGAAATGGTATGCATGTCGTCAACTTTCAATTAAATGAAAGTTTGTCTTTTAAAAAACGAATGCAATGTTTGTAAAATGTATCATATAGAGGTCAAGTACCTCGCGATGTAATCAACTATTGTGATTCGTTTGTAATCGATGTGGACTTCGTCCGGATGGATTAGGACGGGTCTCTACATGTTTAGTCCTGGGTTTAGTCCTGGGAAGGAAGTGAGATGGAGGTGCTGATGTGGCGCTAAATGGTTGGTTAGTCCTGCAAGAAACCCTGTCATGGTTGGGAGCACTCTAAGCGGTACCAAAATTCAATCTTGTTGAGAGTTTCCGTAGCAATTATACTGTAATCGATGAAACATGTAATATATCTTTTAATTATGGTTTTATTACTGGTAATGATGTTACTACAACTGATAAAGTAGGCGAGGTATGGTTTACTTCATGGTGCTGTAATTGTTAACAATATGCAAGTTATAGCTTTCGTAGTGACGTTACTACTGTAACATCCCGCATTTTTCCGTTAAATTATTTTAACGCCCGTCGTTTTATTTTATATAATACTCTTTGTATCTAGATTTGTATCTTTCGTTACTTAGCGTTTCCAATATTCATGATTGTTTAATTATAACATCTCTCGTTTACTCTAGCGTAATTAAAATATTCGTTCGGTTAATTCCCGCACCCGACTACAAACTTGAGGGACTAATCGTGACTAGTGGCCAAAGTGGTGACTAGGTCAACTAGTCAACCACCTCACCACCACCACTCATTCATTCACTCATCTCTTTCTCTCTTCCTCATACTTTCACTTTTTGCTCTCAACTCACACAATCAAAGATTCATCATCTAATTCGGATCTAGGAAGCTCACAACAAATCCGATTACATATTTGGAATCCTTGCATCTTCTTCTTCGAATCCATACCAACTTCATCTCGTTTGGGTAACTTTCTAAAAATACTAAATTTCTTGTTCTTGATATTTAAAACTTAAAAGTGTGTTAATTAGTGTCTATGGCTCAAGTCTAACATGATTATGTGATTTAATTGCTTGTTCTTGCTAGTTTGATGTAACTAGCTTAAACTTGAAGATGACTTGCTTAATCTTGAGATTTGTTTGATTTAATGTTGTTAGATGTTAAAAGTGCATGTATTAAATGTGTTACTAGCATCACTAGCTTCATTTGAATGTATATGTTGATTAAGAAAACTTCAATAACATGATTAATGATTTTATGACTTTTGGTTAAGGTTTGGTAGTCTTTAATATGAATTTTGACGCAATAAATGCTTGACAATGTTGTTTGAAAGTGTTTAGTCGCAATGTATGTGTAATTACCTTCGAAACGGCATATCATATACGTAAATTGGATCACCGAATCTTGGAATGAAATTAATGAACTTGAATGTAATAAATGATGAACATTTAATGCGAATCCGATTGTTGTAAATGATGAATTGATTGATGAAATGTGTTTAGTCGTTTTCCTCGTCAAAATACCTTTCCAACGGTGTAAGATACATGTTTTAAGTGTTTCCGATTCACAATTTGTGTTTGTTTGAGTTTTGGTTCGAGACTTGTGAAATTTCAGCAAACTACAACTGCCTAGGTGTTTGGACGTCGTGCCAACCTTTGGATGCCGTCCTACCCTTCATTGTTGGACGCCGTCCAGCCAATCTGGACACCGTCCAGATGAACTGCAGAATTCTGTTTTGCTTGGTCGTTTACCGTTTAATTCTAACTATGCTACGCACCTCCAATTAACATGCAACTTGTTCTAACATGCTTATATATGATTAACTAGCTCAGAAAAATTGTCTGAGACCCGACCTGAACGTGTTGACTTTTTCATTGACTTTGACTTGACCAAAGTTTGACTTTTAGTCAAACTTAACCAAACACTTATGCAATCGTTCTAACGTGCTTTTATACTTATATCTTGCATGAAACTTGACAACGTGATTCACATGATATATATAATCGAGTCGTAACGAGCCATAGGACTAATTGAACAACTTTGACCGACCGTGTTTATCGATATTGATACAACCTATTTGTTTAGGTCAAGACTAGCATCCATTCTTACACACGTTAACCTTGTGAAGTATATTTATTCTCGTACACTCAAGGTGAGATCATAGTCCCACTTTTACTCTTTTATACTTATATTTGAGATGAGAAAACATAAACGTTTTGTTTTACAAAGTGAACACAAGTACGAAAACAAACATTCTACATACGAGTTAGAAAAAAAATGCCTCAATTCGATTATCATTAGTTACACTTGCCGGGTGTAAGCGATAACTTATGTTGTATGGCCATATGGGTTTGACAAACCCTCATTCGGACGGTTCGCTACCGTTATGCGGATGAAATATATTTTCGAGAATAAGTGTAGGTTCTAACACTATGTGATGGGGTAACGTTAGTTAAGCCTTGATAATTGGGTGCTCGAGATAACAAATTTTAGAATGATTTTACTATTACTTCAACGTTATAAATCTTGTCGTTCAACTTACTTACTTACGTACTCACTTACTAAACCTATGATTTCACCAACGTTTTCGTTGACAGATTTTCTATGTTTTTCTCAGGTCCTTGAACGATATGTGTTACATGCTTCCGCACTCTATTTTGATACTTGCTTGGATGTCGAGTATACTTGCATACATGGAGCTTCTTTTGACTTTACATTAAATCGTGTCGCATAAGTTTCATTTGTACTTAAAAACGTTGTATCGTATTAGTCGTTGAACTACTTTGTAAACTTTGAAACATCTTTACATATGAAATGAATGCGACATATTTTGGTCAAACGTTGTTTCAAAGACTTATGACCACGTAACGGAACCTAAGTAGACGGCGCCGTCAATGATGATTTTGTCGGGTCGCTACAACTACAACGGGTGAAAATGGTTTGGTATGTTGCTTTAAGACTTAATTGTGTTGAAATTTGATTTGAAATGTTCTGAGTTAATTTATAGGTTGTTATTTTGATAGACATTACGATTATTTAGTTATGAAGCATCAATTTAGGTTTGAATTGATTTAGGGTTATATTCATATTTGGTTAATCCAAGTACCTCCCATTATTTATGTTATCAGTAATTCAATTCTTGTGGTGACTATTGGAACTGCAGGTAAAGCAACAAATCATCTCATCACACATTATGTTATCATGGTGACTGCATTCTCTCGCAATTGGCTCGCTGTGTAATTTTATCTTTACTCACTCTATCCAAATCTTATGATCTTGAATTACCCACGATTAAATGGTGTGCGACATGTCGTTTAAATGAAGAAATGTTAGGTTACTCTTTTAATCCTCTTTGAAGTTCCAGGGTACATTACGATCAACTGAGCATGGAGGAGTGCTGCAAGCCATGTTTGGGTACAGTTTATAACCTTATGTATGACAATCGATATGTATCAAAGCTTGTGTACCTTTAAGAAAGCTGTTGAAGATGAAGTTGATGGCTCTCATATGGTATGCTACAAACTTTATGCTCCCTATTAACAACCCGTGTTGATTTCCGTTTTGCTAAAATACTACAGTTAACAGTTTGGGTTTCCTAATTGTTTACGGTGATGGAATTTATAGTTCAACCTATCATTGTTGATAAGAGCACATATCATATTAGTATATACTTTTAAAACGTACCAAATAATTTTTTTTTCGTACATGTAGTGAAAAGACTTGTAGTTGCACGGTTATATATGTTGTTTCACTTGAAACATTTATCTACACGTCACACAATATCTTAATGCCTCAAACACAAAATTTTGTGGAATAATTGTCAAATACAGTCTTCATTGCAAATCTACAACTAAATTATTTATTATACCTGCTTCCAAGTCTACTACAGAAATTGGTCAACATTTGTCGATCGTTGAACTTTGTTGATCTCTGTTCCCATTAATTAATCCATTGGCAATTGTCAATATTAATCTTGCTGAGCTAATCGATCTCATGATGGGCATGAAACCCTTTCAAGCACCTGTAATGCCTCTTTCATTGAGGGTCTCTTTTGTGAGGTTGCGGATGCACAGCTGAACCCCAACTTAAAACATGCTAAAATACTTTCTTTTCTAGCCACATCATTAGTGACAAACCTGTCAACTATTTTTAGTATCCTGGTCTCGTTGTCAGAGATTGACGACCCTCCCATGTTCCATTGACCCAACTCTTTATCCGAAACCATCTTTCCTAATAGAAGTTCAAGCAAAATGATCCCAAATGAGTAAACGTCCCATTTGGGGTTAGGTTTAAAGCTTTTCATTGACTCGGGTGCTTTATAAGGCGATTTGTGTCCGTATAAACAAGTACAAGGAGCCATACTTGTACTACTACTAGTTTGATCATGATGATGAGGATGGTGATCATGACTAGTCATTGTTTCTTCACGTGATGAAGTTGATTGTTTTCTTCCATAGTTTTGAGTTGAGCTGTTTGCTATAAGATTTGGTTTACCTGATATTAACCAGTCTAAACCGAAATCACTAATCATAGGATCCATTTCTGATGTTAAAAGGATGTTGGTTGGCTTTATGTTACCATGAACATGTTTCTTTTCATGGATGTAGGCTAACCCCTTTGCAATCCCTTTTGCTATCTTGAGTCGAACCTCAAAAGATAAGTTACACAACGAATACCCTCCACTTTTTCCTGAAATTGATCAAATAACATTGTAACTCATAAGTTTAACAAATCAACCATTGATTTTATATTTTCAAGTCTTATCAAGATATCTTTATATATTATTTAATATTCACTTACTAAACACTTATATTACTTATATTAAGGAAAAATTGAAAAGATAGTTGCATTTTTTTATTTTTTTCAAAATTAAAAACTATGGAGTGTCACGTATCACGTGTATGGGGGGTATGGGATATGTTTTGGCATATTGTATGTTTTTACATGTGTGGAGGGAGATAAGGTGTAATTTGAGAAACCAAATAGAACCACAAACAAATGCGACATATAAACAAAGCTTTTGTTTTCTTTTAATCGGATACACAACCAAAAATGATACTTTAACATTTATTAACATAGTACTTTTTAAAAAAAAAGGTTATATGTTTAGTACAATCATTTTTAAAAATATATTACTTTACTGTATAATTTATATATGTACTTATATCATTACCCATAAAAACTTTCAAAATAAAACTTTCAAATTGACAAACAGTTTATTAGGCTATTATGTAGGATTATTTATTGGTCCGGTTTCGATTTTCTTAGTTAATTCAGTTTGCTTTGTTAGGTTTTGAAAATTTTAGAGGTAAAATCAAAATCCAAAACTGAAATCGTATTCAATTTCAAAACTCAAACTGAGCCGCAAACTGAATTCAAGTTCAACTTAGTGGCGGTTTCAGTTAAAACCTAAAACCAAAATTATTATATTTTAACTAAAATAATTATAACTCATCAAGTTTTAAAATTGACTTTTGATATCAAAATTGGTTTTTGTCTATATATATTAATACTCAATATATTATTTTGTGATCTCGGTTTTCGATTAAACCAAATTTTAAAATTGTAATCGGAAAACGATTTCAAATTTGCAAATCGAACTAAACAGAATCGAACATTAAAAGATAAATATAGATTAATAATAATTATAATAATTATTAATTAATTTTTTTTGGACAACTGTTAATATCACCCAGGAGGACTTAACCACCCACACGTTCATCTCCTACACCTACACGGGGGCATGAACGTTAAAACACTCTCCCATTTACCCCCCCCCCCCCCAACGCGTATGTGGGAAAGGTGCCATGAGTGGAACTTCATGACATGGATGAAATTATGGGTTAATGTGTAGTCAACGAGGGTCGAATTTCAGACCTCCCCTAAAAGAAAGAGATGTCTTTGAACATAGGCAACATAGGCAACCGCCTAGTATTCAAAAATTTAGAAGGATCTAAAATTTTGACTATGTAAAATATTTTTCTCAATATATTTAATTAAATCAAATCAAAAATTGTCTGTTAAAGTTAAAATACATTGTTTTTAATAGTTAAATACAATGTTAGTAAATAAATAGCTAAATTTAAGTATTATTTTTTTATGCGTAGTAAAAAAATTTAAAGTATATGTGAGTTCATTTTTATATTCGTCTAGGGCCTTTAAATTGTTGAGACGACCCTGCTAAAAGAGTCTAGCCACCAATCGCTGGACCACATCACAACTTCAATAATCATAATTATAATTCATTAATATAATAAAGAAGCCAGAGTAAGAAGAACATACTCTTCGTAGCACTGGCGGCCAAGCTTCCACCGGATACATAATTGTGAATAACAAGTTTCTCACCTTCACCCCAATAAAACCCACGTATCCTCACTATATTCTGGTGTCGAAATGTACCTATACTCCTCACTATCTTCTCAAACTCCTTCATATTTCTCACTCCACATTCCGCAATCCTCCTAACAGCAAACGTAGTCCCCCCGCCGTCACTACCGCCACCCACCACCGCCTTATACACTATATTCCCACCACTTGAACCCAATATATATGCAGACGATTTTAATAATGTCTCCATTTCTAGCTCCGTTTCTCCGTCCACCATGACCAAACATCTATCATTAGTATTAATAGTATTACTTGTGTCACTATTAGCGACGGATTCATATTCCGTCGCTGTTTCTTCCTCGGTCCCGACAAAGCAACAGCAGGTAGTCAGCAGCAAATCTAAAAAATATATTGAAGATATCATTACACGTCAAACACAATTAACATAAGACAAAAGTTAAAATATAAAATATGTACAATAAACATACCACAAAATATAGTAAAGGATTAAATATAATAAAAGTTTTGGCTTTCGTATATGTCCTTTTTTATAACATAGTTCGACTTGAATAAAAGTTAGCATTATCTAGCATTCACTTACGTCTTTTTAACACAGTGTGATACTGTGATTTTTATTTAATTATGTTAACATGATGGATGATTTCTAGCTTTTATTATATTAAATTACGGAGTATGTATTAAACTGATTAATTAACATTACATTTCATTTTTACAATGGATATACTAGTAAATCCGTTGATAATTTTGTAAACTTTTTCAAACAAATCAGTTCATTTTCTATGTTAATACAGTAATAGATTTAAATTTAATTTAATTTCACTTGTAATTGGCTTACATGTAGATTTGTCGCTTGAAGGAGTAGACATGGTTTTAGATTCGTCGATTTTGACAGTCAGGATATCCTTCACATTTTGATTCGATTTCGTCTTCCGAATTTGGTACCCATAGAAAAAAAGAACGGCGAAAAGAACCACAGCAGCTACATCTCCAACTACAATGGCTACTATTTTCCCTTTGTCAACTTTCCTTCCACCGTGACTATTTGACTTTCCGGCAGTTTTTGGAATTGCTGCAATCGCTGCAGTAGCCGGATTCATAGAAGAAACGTTGGGTGGAATCGAATGTGATGAAGGAACAATGCACGTTTTCTTAAGTGGTTTCCCACACAAGTCCAAATTCCCAGCAAAATTGTCTTCTTTTTGTTTGGATAAAGACTCGGTTTGTGGGATTTCGCCCCTGAAGTTGTTATAGGAAAGATCAATGACAGCACTCACAGGGATTTTGTCTGCGAATTCAGGAAACAAAAAACCAGAAATTTTGTTGTTGGAGAGGTTTAAGTAGTTCAGCTTAAACCCTCCAAAATCTAAAGGCAGAGTCCCATTAAAAAGATTGGAAGATAAATCCAACATCTCAATACTATCAAAGCCACTCGGAACACTACCAAAGAGATAATTATGTGAAAGATTAAGAGCTCGAAGATTTCGCAACATGTTGTAAAGCGGAATGGGAAGAGTTCCATTGATTGAATTATTGGATAAGTCGAGAACACGAAGGTGTTGAAGACGAGCGAAATCATTTGGGATTGAACCGACAAGGTTAGTGCTTGGGAGGACTAAACTAATGACTGAACCAGAGTGTGGTGCACAAGTGACACCGGACCATGAACATGGTGTAGAGTCAGTGTGGTTCCAGTTTTGTAAAAGTGAAGATGGCTGGGATTGTTTGAAAGAAAGGAGTGAGGTTCCATCTATGTTTAGAGCATAAATGGAAGGAAAAAACAGAATAAAGTTAATGATGATGATGAAGAAGAAGAAGAAGAAGAAGAAGAAGGTGGTGTGAAGATTGAGAGGAGTTGTAATCATGATGATATGATTGTTGTTGATGTTAATTTTGTGCCTCATAAAAATAGACTACAAGGATAAAATCTATATATAGAGAGAGTGACATACACTACTTAACTTTATTGTGAGATGATAACACTTTTAACTAGTACTCCGTAGTATGTTAGCTAGTATGAGAGATTTTGACTTTATATTACATTTAATAAAACACTAGTAAAATGACCCGTAAAATAACGGATTTGTTTAAACGAAACAATTTAATTACATTATTTAAGTATTAAGTGAATATAAATGCTAAAGTAATTTATTTTAATTAACTGTTTAACTAAGAAACTTGTTTTTGTTTTTAGAAATATATAGAGAAATGTATTTTCGCATACATATGTAACGTAATTAATTTCGTAAAAAGAATCCATATTTGAATATTAATAATATAATAATTATAATTATAATTATTATATTAAAAGTAAATAATAATAATAAAGTTCGTTCAAAGTTGAGTATTTATATTTTTAATAATAATAATAATAATAATAATTATTATTATTATTATTATTATTATTATTATTATTATTATTATTATTATTATTATTATTATTATTATTAGGGCAAATTCCAAAAAAAGTTAACATATTTTACCATTTTTCCTATTTTAGGTAATCTATTTTAGTTTGATACAAAAAAAGGGGTAAGTTTTACAAAGTTAATTAAAAAAAGGGGTCCTGTTAAATTTCTTGGTTAAGTGCCAACATGGCATGTCCACGTCACTCACTTTTTCCACCTTGACTTTTTGAATATTTTAAAAAACTGAAACACCTCTATTTAAACCACGCTTTTGTCTGCCCAATTATCAAAATCGTAACCCAAATTTCCCCAATTTGAATCCGTAACCTTACTTCTCCAATTCATACGACTCCTAACCATATTTTCCAAATTGAGTGCAGGTAAGTAACCCTAATCTCCTGAAATGTAAAATATTAATGGTGAAGTTGATGTTCGTTGCTCTTGTGGTGATATAGCTGGAAGTTGGGTTTCGTGGACTGCATCAAACCCGGTTAGAAGATTCGTCGGTTGCCCTAATTTCAGATCAAGGCGTAAATGTGATTACTTCCAGTGGATTGACCCACCATTGACGAATTGGTATTTAATGAAGATGGTTGAGTTCATGAATCAAAGGAAGAAGTACGAAGATGAAATTCAAGAATTGAAGTCTAAGAACAAGTTTCAAAGGTTGATGATTTTTGGTTTGATTTGTTGCTTCCTTATGTATTTGTATGTCTTTTAGGTTTAGTTTGAATTGAAGTCTAAGAGCAAGTCATGTTAGTAGTGTAATGTCTGTAATGTAATGTTAGTTGTTGTTATGTTTTGAATCTTAAATTCCAAAATGTAATGGATATGATCTTGTGTTTTGTATCACTTTGACTATCAATGAAATGACTTGCTAAGTTTTGGTATCTATTTTCCATAATTTGTATTCAGTTTGCATAACTTGTTATTTTGCATAATTTGTATAGAGTTTGGCATCTAAATTGCTCTTAAAAGTGCAGTTACAAAGTGCACTTAAAAGTGCAGTTACAATAGTTCATAACATCACATAAATTAAGTTCAATAGATCAAGACATTACATAATTTAACTTCAATAGATCAAACATTACATAAGTTCAAATGTATCATTTGGGTTACATAACAAGTTAACTTAAATGTATCATCAACTTACAAGATAACTACAAAAAAAAAAGAAATGCATCATTGCACATTACAAGTTAACTTCAAAATAACCCAAATCGTTGCACAATAAAAGTTAAACTTCAAAAGAAATGCATCATTGCACCACCTCTCCCTACACCACCTCTGCCACCATCACCCCTGCTTACACCACCCCTACCACCACCACCTCTACCTGCACCACCTCTGCCACCAATACCTCTGCCACCAACACCTCTGCCTACACCAACACCTCTGCTACCATCACCTCTGCCTACACCAACACCTCTGCCACCAACACCTCTGCCTACACCAACACCTCTGCCACCATCACCTCTGCCTACACCAACACCTCTACCACCACCTCTACTAACAGAAGTTGAACCAAGTGGCCTACCTTTCTTTTTTGGTATGTTTGGTTCTCTTGGTAATAGAACCCATGTACAACCTCTAACATTATGACCATATTGCATACATTTTGAACATTGCTTTGGCTTTGTTGACATTATAGGTCCATCTTCATTTGGTGCTCTTTTTCTCTTCATCTTTGGTCTTCCAGGCATTCTTCTTTTGAGTGGTGCCAATGGTGGAATTTTGTTTGTCTTTGGCCAGAATATCTCACCACCAACTGATCTAATTGAATACATGTAGCTAGCCATGAATTTACCTTTCTTAAACTTTCACTAACAAATGCTTCAGGTTCTTTGTATTGTACAAATATGGCCCTAACACCATGAGTACAAGGAACTCCAGTCAACTGCCATGCTCTACATGTACACATATTTGTCCATAAATTCACAGTGTAGTTTTCATTCCTGTTTAGCACTTCAAACTCTTGATAACCACTATTGTGAACCTCCCAATCCCTACAACGTTACATGTATAATTATTTGTGATGACCCGGAAATTTCTGACCAAATTTAAACTTAATCTTTGTATGATTAACATTTGTATGAATAACTTACGACGTATATTTAAAACGTGTTAATGAATGTTGAAAATATATATTAACTTGGTCATAAAACGATTTGTTATTATATATATATTAACAAATAGCGAGACAATGATTTATAGAAGTAAATGACCAAAACACTCGAAAGTTTAAGATACACTTTGAATGATATAGTTTATTGATAATTTAAGATTATATTTTGACAAAGGTACGAGTCACAAAACGTAAATTGCGAGTTTTCTAAGCGTACGAAAATGCGTTCAAGAAACCGGAACCGGGACATAAGTCGAGTGACAACATACGAGTCATCGGAACGAAAATTACAAGTCAACTATGCACATGAATTTAATATAATATATAATTAATTATTTAAATTATATATATTATATATATATTATATAATAATATGTCGACAAACAAGAAAACAAAAACATTTTGAGCTGGATCAGGCAGCCATGCGATCGTATGGAAAATACACTAAAAACCCATGCGATCGCATGGGCATCAGATTCCAAAAAGTTGCCTATAAAAGTCCAGTTTCTGCTCGAGTTTTATTTACACATACACTAATCCCTTTGTAATATTATTATTATTTATTATTTATATTAATATTATTAATATTATTTATTATTATTAAGATTATTATTAAGATTATTATTATTATTTATTTTATTATTATTAGTAGTATTATTATTATTACTAATTATTACTAATTATATCACTTAAAATACTACGACGAGGTCATGAGCGTGTCACTTTCAAAATGGGTTTTCAAGCGGGATAGAGCTAAGGAAACTATGGGTTATTACTAAGGAGGTTATGGATATTGTTCGAGGGTTTTGCTCGTAAGTCAAACCTAGTGTTTATCATCTCCGTTACTTCTACGTACTATCCTACAACATTGAATCTCAATATTGATACGTAAGCACTCATATTTTATCTTTTATATATTAATTGTGTATCCATGTCTAGTGCTCGAGTATATATATTTATACATACGTGTATGCTAAATTTCGTCGTTAAACAGTTTATAATAGATCACGAATTAAATACATATATTACTGGTAAAAGGTATATGATATACATGTTTTTGGAAAGCTGGCGAAAAATCAATAACTTTTCATTTAGATATCGAATAGTTTCGATGAACGGATTAAAAGATATGATCAACTGAATTATAATTGACGTTAATTGGAATTGCTTTTGAATCTACAATTAATATTTAAACAACTTATTTGTAAGATTGATAAATTGGATTTTTTGAATATTATCAACCGAGTAAATGAATCCTTATATAAGGTACGTCTCGTTTTGTTGAACTATTGTCAAAATTGACTTTTTGAAACGACTTTGGATAACTTTTATATGTCGATCTCGAGCATTAGGATTGTGATACACTATGACCTGACCTAGATTGATAGACATTTATTGACCAACATATGTTCTCTAGGTTGAGATCTACGATTCTTTGATATACCGAGTTTCGGTTACATTACGATGAACAACTGTATGTGCTGCTAAGGTGAGTTTCATTTGCTCCCTTTTTAATTGCTTTTGCAATCTATATTTTTAGGCTGAGAATACATGCACTTTATTTTAAACACAATGGATACAAGTACATACTAAATTCTACACTGAGTTTGAACCGAAAATCTCTTAGCTTTGGTAACTAGTAACTGCCAGTTATAAGAACTGGTGGGCGCGAGTAGTAGTATATGGATCCATAGGGCTTGATATCCCCGTCCGAGCTAGAGCACTAGCCTTTTAACGGATGTATGCTATTTGAGAAGCGTACACGTTGGTTTGCGTGTATTATTAAGATGATTATACAAAGGGTACAAATTATATATACGTTAAGTTTAGTTACCAGGGTGCTCAATTTCGTAGAATATTTTGATAAACGTTTCTGGATGAAACAACTGAAATCTTGTGATCCATCTTTATATACAGATTATGCGAAACATACAAACTATGAACTCACCAACCTTTATGTTGACACTTGTTAGCATGTTTATTCTCAGGTTCTCTAGAAGTCTTCCGCTGTTTGCTTTAATGATAGACAAGCTATGTGCATGGAGTCTTATATGGCATATTTTTCAAGAAAATGTTGCATTCACCAATTCATCATCATGTACCTTATTTTGACTGCATTGTCAATGGAAGTACTATTGTAAACTATTATATACGGTGATTGTCTATATGTAGAAATCATCAGATGTCGAAAACCTTTGATTTAAATATTCATTTATGGTATGCCTTTTCAAAAGAATGCAATGTTTACAAAACGTATCATATAGAGGTCAAATACCTCGCAATGAAATCAATGAATGACGTGTTCGTCCATATGGATTTGGAGCGATTGTCACAGTTGGTATCAGAGCGTTGGTCCTAGTGAACCAGGTCTTACATAAGTGTGTCTAACTGATAGTTGTTAGGATGCATTAGTAAGTCTGGACTTCGACTGTGTCTGCAAGTTAAAAGTTTTGCTTATCATTTCTTGTCGGAAATTACATGCTTATCATTCTTAAGTCTAGACACGTTTTCCTGCATTTATTGCATAAATAGTGTATAGACAAAAATTCATATCTTAGCGTATCTGTTACTGTAAACTTTTCCTGATATCTTCCGAAAATTTCTCCGTGATTTATGGAATTTGGTATTATATATACATATGTAAATTATGTATTGAAGAATACCAAACTAAATTCTATAATCTAATTCATATCAAAAATCATCTCCCTATTTATACAAGATGGATCCCGTATCTAGTTCAAACTCTGACAGCTATTCCGATATGGATATTCACCTGAATTCCGAAGACAATGTAACCGGAATGGATCAACCAATTAGCCATCATCTATTCTGGATGAATTGGGGATGGGTTCGTAGCCTACTTAATTATTGGAGACAAGAAGAAGGCGATCCCTTTCACCCACCACATTGCCCTCTTGGCGAAGAACCTGAAGCACTTACCGGCGAACCTGTTCGAGACACCATTTTCTCTCTCATTTCCAGAGTATCTCGTCACGATAATATACTATCTCAAATTCTGGATCTTATTCATCCGCTCGTCCGAACCGCCAATCATCCCGGTGTAGTAGAAGAAGTCAACGAGCTTCGTGCTCGGGTAGTGGCTTTGGAGAATATGGTGCAAAGGTTACAAACACCAGCAGCATCACCGGCATCAACAGTACCACCGACAACAACACCAACAGTACCATTACCACCACCAACAACATCCGCATCGCAAACCTCAACTTCACAATCTGTTCCACGAGCATCAACGTCATACGCACCGTAGTTACCAAGAAATACCAGCAACAATAACCGATGAAGTATTAACTCATTTCCCCTGAAGAAATTTTATGTATATTTAATATATATGAATTTTGAAATCAAAATAAATCTTTTCGTACTAAGCTATTACATGTGAATCTTAACTGGTAGGTACTACTCGGTTAGTTCATATTACTAATATGCAATGATGTACATCCTTCCTTAACAACTTAACCATTGTTAACTACAATCTCTGTTTCAACCCAATGAATTTCATTTCATAATAAACCAAGTGTATTAATCAATTACATAATTGATTTTACATTTTCAATTTCGATATACTCAAAACTTTCCAGAAAACATCATCTGTGCCTTGTAATGTTCACAAAAAAATTCCACGAGTACCAACATTCTTCACCAAGGAATATCAATAAGAATAAATAATGAAGTATTGATTTCATTAGCGAAATACTCCGCAAAGATTATGTAATCTTTAATATTTTAAAGATTAATCATTTCTAAGTCAAGCCAAAAATCAAATGAGCTTAATATGATATTAACTCATTAAATCTGTATTACATCTGAAGAAAATATACATACATATATTTTTATAAAGACGGTAATAAAAATTCTTTTGTACAAAATATTAATTATGAAATCTTTAACGGGTAGGTAATACTCGGGAAATATATAAGTTCACAATTAATATGTTATACTGTACATTCTTCAACTTTGATTCAAAAAAAAAAAAATATTAACAATACTCACAACGATATACAATCGTTTTCATACAAATTCAATCACATATTCTGATATTGACGGATCAGAATCCAAGTCATAACTCTGAACCGGTGATATCATTCTTAGATATCTACATCTTTCAAAGCTATATTTTGACTTCAAAACTGTGCAAGATCCTTTAGCGTTGTTTTTACCGAAAATAATCTTGCAATCCCTTTTCAAAGTATCCAGTATTATCAATCATTCAACCAGTCAACCTCGACTTTTCAGATTAGCCTTATTATAATCTTGACATATACATTCTTGTTACCGGGGAACCTTTCATGTTCCACCACATTAGCAGTAAATTTATCAACAACCTCATTGATCCTTGATCTTTCGCAAAATCCTTATACTCATTGAAACCCTATCATGTACTCATCTACATCTTGTAACGGCAATTGCCATACCAACTACCGGGAATTAGCAATAAGTATTTCGAATTTCGCAGCAATTCTACGCCAACAGTTATATATATACATATAATGTCTATCTTCTAGACTTACATACTTCGAATGTGAAGTTTCTGAAAAACATCCCAAACTATGAACTAGTTCTCTGAAATTGGAACAATGCTGATGAAGCAGCAAAAACTGTAAACGACCTTAACAGTCAAAAGCTTGATGATAAAGAATAGTATGGTGGTAAAGCTGAGAAAAAGAGAAGGTTTGGAACTGAAAAACGGATTGAGTAAAGTATGAAAGAGGCTGTGGATAAATCACAAAGACTGAACCTGCCTTCAAAGAATCCAAATGATTCAGTATCTGCTGAAGCCATTAACGAATACCTTGCTTCCGAATCTAAACCCTTGCGGACAATATTATTCATCATCCTCTGATATTAGAAATTCTAAGATATCATCGTATCTTTCATTATAAATATTCTCCATATTTCTGGAGATAATTCCATAATCATTCTTATCAGAAATCAATTTTCTCCTTATGATATCTGTGTTACATCATAAAAGAAACTATTTTAGTTTCTAAATTCTGAAACCTTCGAGTTTAAAATATGAATATTTTTGAAGTGATGTTGGGAGCGGAAGCATGAGTTAGTATAATATAATGACACTTGATCAACGTGATTATATTATAGTAAGTCATGCTGAGTTTCTAAATGGAACGTGATGATTCACAGATCATAACGTCATCATGTGCTATGTCATACGACTCTTGTATTCTAGTTAATCTCTAAAATATCAAGAAAATATTTCTTGATGATTCTATCTTTCCGGATATTCTAGTAATTTAACAAATCAAGATCGTGCCATTACGATTACCTTCTTAGAACATTAACTATGTTCATCCAAAACTCCATACCTACGAATTCTGGACCATTATTCGCTTGACTTGAAGTCGGGAAGGAAAAATAAAAGCATGAAGCTCCGAAATATAATGGAGAATAAAAAGCCCGATAAAAACCCCGAAATTACAAACCGTGTATATCAATGCGTATAGCAATATAAAGACATGGGAGAATGAAAAACACTATAACCCCAAGGTAATAGTAGAAGAAAATAACCTCCTCTGGTGGCAGATGAAAAAGAAGAATGAAGGATACGATAGTCAAGAAAATATCAAGAATCGGAACTGGATTAAGCATTTTCAAAATCTATTAGGAAGTATGAAATAAGGAAGAAGCTTATAGGAGTGGTGAAAATAAATGAAACGGAAGAGGTCAATTTATAGTAAAATATCAGACATAGCAATCGAGGCAGATTACGCATTTATTTAAAGAAGATCTTAATCTCCTTAATTTCCGAAGAATCAAATCTTATTTAGATTATGAAGATTTTCTATTCCTTAAATTACGAAAATCAATCGTTAATATGTCAAGAGTTAAGACGAATCTCTATTCTTCATTTCACTCTTTTACGATAACTTCTCTCATACGCTTCGAATAATCGGATTGTTTTATCCATATTATTCAATGGTGATAAAACTCTATTTATCAACACATATACGTCATGAAAACATTTTTATTGTTAGTCATGACGACCTCACTCAAATTTCGGGACGAAATTTCTTTAACGGGTAGGTACTGTGATGACCCGGAAATTTCTGACCAAATTTAAACTTAATCTTTGTATGATTAACATTTGTATGAATAACTTACGACGTATATTTAAAACGTGTTAATGAATGTTGAAAATATATATTAACTTGGTCATAAAACGATTTGTTATTATATATATATTAACAAATAGCGAGACAATGATTTATAGAAGTAAATGACCAAAACACTCGAAAGTTTAAGATACACTTTGAATGATATAGTTTATTGATAATTTAAGATTATATTTTGACAAAGGTACGAGTCACAAAACGTAAATTGCGAGTTTTCTAAGCGTACGAAAATGCGTTCGAGAAACCGGAACCGGGACATAAGTCGAGTGACAACATACGAGTCATCGGAACGAAAATTACAAGTCAACTATGCACATGAATTTAATATAATATATAATTAATTATTTAAATTATATATATTATATATATATTATATAATAATATGTCGACAAACAAGAAAACAAAAATATTTTGAGCTGGATCAGGCAGCCATGCGATCGCATGGAAAATACACTAAAAACCCATGCGATCGCATGGGCATCAGATTCCAAAAAGTTGCCTATAAAAGTCCAGTTTCTGCTCGAGTTTTATTTACACATACACTAATCCCTTTGTAATATTATTATTATTTATTATTTATATTAATATTATTAATATTATTATTATTATTAAGATTATTATTAAGATTATTATTATTATTTATTTTATTATTATTAGTAGTATTATTATTATTACTAATTATATCACTTAAAATACTACGACGAGGTCATGAGCGTGTCACTTTCAAAATGGGTTTTCAAGCGGGATAGAGCTAAGGAAACTATGGGTTATTACTAAGGAGGTTATGGGTATTGTTCGAGGGTTTTGCTCGTAAGTCAAACCTAGTGTTTATCATCTCCGTTACTTCTACGTACTATCCTACAACATTGAATCTCAATATTGATACGTAAGCACTCATATTTTATCTTTTATATATTAATTGTGTATCCATGTCTAGTGCTCGAGTATATATATTTATACATAGGTGTATGCTAAATTTCGTCGTTAAACAGTTTATAATAGATCACGAATTAAATACATATATTACTGGTAAAAGGTATATGATATACATGTTTTTGGAAAGCTGGCAAAAAATCAATAACTTTTCATTTAGATATCGAATAGTTTCGATGAACGGATTAAAAGATATGATCAACTGAATTATAATTGACGTTAATTGGAATTGCTTTTGAAACTACAATTAATATTTAAACAACTTGTTTGTAAGATTGATAAATTGGATTTTTTGAATATTATCAACCGAGTAAATGAATCCTTATATAAGGTACGTCTCGTTTTGTTGAACTATTGTCAAAATTGACTTTTTGAAATGACTTTGGATAATTTTTATATGTCGATCTCTAGCATTAGGATTGTGATACACTATGACCTGACCTAGATTGATAGACATTTATTGACCAACATATATTCTCTAGGTTGAGATCTACGATTCTTTGATATACCGAGTTTCGGTTACATTACGATGAACAACTGTATGTGCTGCTAAGGTGAGTTTCATTTGCTCCCTTTTTAATTGCTTTTGCAATCTATATTTTTATGCTGAGAATACATGCACTTTATTTTAAACACAATGGATACAAGTACATACTAAATTCTACACTGAGTTTGAACCGAAAATCCCTTAGCTTTGGTAACTAGTAACTGCCAGTTATAAGAACTGGTGGGCGCGAGTAGCAGTATATGGATCCATAGGGCTTGATATCCCCGTCCGAGCTAGAGCACTAGCCTTTTAACGGACGTATGCTATTTGAGAAGCGTACACGTTGGTTTGCGTGTATTATTAAGATGATTATACAAAGGGTACAAATTATATATACGTTAAGTTTAGTTACCAGGGTGCTCAATTTCGTAGAATATTTTGATAAACGTTTCTGGATGAAACAACTGAAATCTTGTGATCCATCTTTATATACAGATTATGCAAAACATACAAACTATGAACTCACCAACCTTTATGTTGACACTTGTTGGCATGTTTATTCTCAGGTTCTCTAGAAGTCTTCCGCTGTTTGCTTTAATGATAGACAAGCTATGTGCATGGAGTCTTATATGGCATATTTTTTAAGAAAATGTTGCATTCACCAATTCATCATCATGTACCTTATTTTGACTGCATTGTCAATGGAAGTACTATTGTAAACTATTATATACGGTGATTGTCTATATGTAGAAATCATCAGATGTCGAAAACCTTTGATTTAAATATTCATTTATGGTATGCCTTTTCAAAAGAATACAATGTTTACAAAACGTATCATATAGAGGTCAAATACCTCGCAATGAAATCAATGAATGACGTGTTCGTCCATATGGATTTGGAGCGATTGTCACATTATTTAATAAATAATAAACAATACAATTACATAGTTTGAGGGTATAGACATACCTGTTATGGTGTTTTATATGTTCTAGTTTTTGTCTCACATTAGGGCATAGTTCATCAGTCCATTCTTGCCCTTTTACCCTTTGTTCCTCTAGTCTTGTCATCACTTTCCTTCTGATGTCTTCTAGCATTTGAATAATTGGCTTACTCCTAAAGTCTCTTATCATTGAATTCCGGCACTCACTAATCCCATTCTCAACTGAATCACAATCAAAACCTGTAGCAAAGTATGATCTTGTCCAATTGTATGGTTATTTGTTAAGTAGGTAAGTGTATGCCTCTTGATTACCTTCTTTGATTTTATCCATGACATATGCAAACTGTTCTGGAGTATAGGACTTTGCAGCTTGCCAGAAACAATTCTTGAAATACACTCCACCAAACTTCTTACTAAAATTTGCATATACATGCCTGGCACATTGTCTATGTTCACAGTTTAGTAATACTTGAGTAACTGCCTCAATCAACCCCTATCACATAAAAGATATATAAGTTAAATAATAATAATAATAATAATATAAGGAAATAGTTAAATAAAAGCTTAAGTATAGTTACCTTATGTTGATCAGAAATCAAAGCAATCCCATTACCATTTTCAAGTCCAAGATCATTTTTTAATAACTTGATGAACCATGACCAATTCTCAGTTGTCTTAACATCTACTAATGCCCATGCAATAGGAAACACTTGGTTATTTGCATCTCTACCAACTGCAGACAACAACTCACCTTGAGCAATACCCTTCAAAAAGCATCCATCAGGACCAATAACCTTCCTACAACCACCTATCCAACCTTCCTTGCATGCTTTGAAACAAACATAAAATCTTTGAAATATTGTAGTTCCATCCTCTTAATTTTGAACATTAACTTCTACTGTTGTGCCAGGGTTTGTCTCAATGATTGCTTGTGCATAATCCCATATCCTTGAATAATGATTATCCAGAATGTTGTTCATCTCATATATTGCTCTTGCCTTTGCTCTACTACATTGACTTTGGGTCACTCTAACATTGTACTTTTTCATCACCAAGTGTCTTAGTTCTTTAAGTTTTATTCTAGGGTTGATCCTAATCTTGTCACCAAAAGCTTTTTTGCAATCCATCTAGATGTCACAATCCCACTTAGTTTCTGCTGCCTAGAACATGTATGCTTAGACTTTAGAGACTTTATTTGAAAAGTTGACTCACCTGTGATCCATGATGCCCATAATCTAAAAGGACATGGCTTTTGTTCAACAATGTTCTTTCCTTTAGCATTTCTGATCCCACATCTAACAAGAACATATTCCTTTTTACTCTCTACATAATACAGTGGATAACCATTTGACAAAGCATAATTGATTATAGAATCCTTAAATTGTTCAATGCTCTCAAACCTCTCTCCTTTAAAAGGGTGCATTAACCTCCAGTGAGTATTTGGGTTATGCATTTGAGACTTAATTCTACTGATTTCCTCAGCCTCATCACCTTCTTCAACATTAGGGTTGTAATCAATATCTGAGTGATATCCAGTATCCATGTTGTGCTCATCATGTACATCAACTTTCTCAAGTACATTCTCACTTTCCTTTGGAACCATCTTCTTATTCTTGGTGGGTGTATTCAAAGCTGGCATAGGTGGTTCCTTAGGACTCGTCTTCTTATTCTTTCTACACTGTAATAACTCTTCATCATCAGCTGACATGTGATCTAAACTTGGATAATCACTTTCTGAACCACTCTCATTCTCATTATCAGGCTCATTCTCAGACTCACTATCATTCTCATGCTCAGATTCTGGACTATCACTCTCATTCTCAAGTTGAATTTGATTAGTTTTCAATTCAGCTTTAGCCTCCAACTTAATTTGATTACTGTCCTTATCAACAGCAGGTTTATCATCCTCCTTATCAACATTTACAGCTAAATCATCATTCTTTTTCACCTTCATTTCATTAATTTCCTCATCTTCATTTTCATCATCACTTTCACATATGTAACTTGATAAATCTAACTTATGTGCATCCACGTAAACACGAATACACTTATCATCAAGAGTTGCATACTTAACAAACCTTTTAAAATCTGCTTCATTAACGATATACCCTAGACCATCACTTAAATTCCTACCAGGTATACAATAATAAAGACCAAAAGATTTATGTGAAATTGTTATCTTTCTCAGATAAGTGCAGAAAGACTTACAGTTATACGAGGTTAAATCAAATCCTTGCATCCTTACTATGTGTCCTTTATCATACCTCAACGGATTCTCGCAAAACTTTCCACCATAACGAACAAGTATTTCACTTTTATTTAAGGAAGGTCCATCAGGGTCAGGTCCCATAGTGATTTAGGGTTTCGATTTGGTACGGATGTGAAGATTTAGGGTTTCGATTTGGTAGGATTAGAACGAATTGGTTAATTTAGGGTTTCATTTGTTTTGGTTCGATTTAGGAGAAGTGTGAACGATGTGTTAGATGAGAGGGTTAAATATAACGATTATGTAACATCCCGCCTTTTTCCGTCAATTTTCCGTTTAGCTATTTAAGTTCCGTTATATGTTTATAACACATCTCGTTAATACGCGTTTTAAATTATCATGTTTAGGTAATTTAACGCACCCGCAACCGAACTCGAGGGACTAGTTCCGCCAAAACACCAAAGTGGTGACTAGCTTTTGACTAAGTCAACCACCTCCCCACCATTATCCATTCATTTCTCTTTTTCTAAAATACTTCCATATTTTTCTCTAATTTCATCAAAAGGAAATCATCATCCAAATTCGTTCAAGAAGGATTCAATCAAAACAAATTACATATTTGAACTCCTCGTGATCTCCTCTTCGATTCCATACCGATTTCATCAATTTTGGGTAACTTTATAAAATCACTAATTTTATGTGTTCTTGAGATTTTTGAGTTATAAAGTTGTTAATTAGTGTCTATGGCTCAAGTCTAGTATGATTATGTGATTTGTATGCTTGTTCTTGCAATTTTGATGTAACTAGTTCATTATGAAAGAACACTTGCATAATCTTGAGTTTTAGGTGTTCATATGTTGTTTGATGATGAAAGTTCATGTTTTAATTGTGTTCCTAACATCACTAGCTTCAAATTGGTATGTAGGTTGACATGGATTAGTTTCATAATCATGATTGTTGAATTTGTGATTTTGGGTTAGGGTTTGATAGAAGTAAATTGAATCTTGATGCATTAAATGCTTGATAATGTTAATTGTAAGTGTTAGGTTGTGTTGTATGCTTAATTACCTTCGAAACGGCATATCGTTCATGTAATTTGGTTGCCAAATCATTAAATTGCATTTATGACTTGTATGCATTGAATGAGGAACATTAATTGCGGTTTTTGGTTGTTGCAAGTGGAAGTTTGATTGATGATATGTGTTTAGTTGTTTTACTCGTCAAAATACCTTTCCAACGATGTATGATAGGCGTTATAAGTGTTTGCGGGTCAAGAGTTGTGTTAGAAAAGGTTTTGGTTCGTGCACACTTTGAAAAACTGACCAGAATTCTCTGCCCAGGTAGTGGCGCGGCGCGCAGAATCACCTGGCCAGATTCTGACCTCTTGGTCCCATTTCACGTGAAATGTTTGACTAGCTACCGACCTCCGATTCACATGAAACTTGTTTTAATATACTTGTATATGAATAATTAGCATGGAAAAATAGTCCGGGACCCGACCCGAATATGTTGACTTTTTTGTTGACTTTGACTCGACCAAGTTTGACTTTTTGTCAAACTTAATCAATTAATTATGCAATCTTTCTAACATGCTTTTATACTTGTGTCTTGCATGAAACTTGATGATTTGATTCACATGCTATATTAATCGAGTCGTATTGAGCCATAGGACTAATTGAACATCTTTGACCCTTCGTGACTATCGTTATTGATACAACCTATTTGTTTAGGTCAAGACTAGCATTGTTCTTTGCACACGTTACTTGTCGAAGTACTTTTTGGTTCGTGCATACAAGGTGAGATCATAGTCCCACTTTTACTTTTTTTGAACTTACTTTTGGGATGAGAAAACATAAACGTTCTTTTAAACTACGTGAACACAAGTACAGGGAAAACAAACATTCTACATACGAGTTTGAACACAAATCCTCAATTCGATTATCATTAGTTACATCAGATGGTGTAAGCGAGAACTTATGTTATATGGCCATATGGGTTTGACAAACCCTCACTTCGGACGGTTCGCTACCGTCTACGGGTGAAATATATTTTCGGGAAACAGTGTATGTTCTAACACTATTATTACGGGGTTCAACGGACGGAATGTTAAGCTTTGATAATTGAGTGCTCGTGAATATTAACTTTTAGAATGTACTATGACTTTATCGATGTTGCAAATCTTGTGGTTCAACTTACTTTTACTCACTTACTTATTTAAACCTATGATTTCACCAACGTTTTCGTTGACAGATTCTCTATGTTTTTCTCAGGTCCTTGAACTTAGGTGATACATGCTTCCGCTCATACTTTTTGATACTTGCATTGGATGTCGAGTATACTTGCATACGTGGAGCGTCTTTTTGACTACTTTTATTTGTGTCGCACGTGTTTCATACAAACTTTAAACATTGTTATGTACTTGTTATGGAAACTACTTTTGTAAACTTTGAAACATCCTTATTTATGAAATGAATGCGACATATTTTTCGGTCAAACTTTGTTATAAAGACTTACGACCATGTAATGGGACCATACGTAGATGACGCCGTCATTTGACGATTTGTCGGGGTCGCTACAAGTGGTATCAGAGCCTTGGTTGTAGGGATTTAGAGTTCATTAGTGTCAACCCCGAGTCATAGGGTACATTGGTGAGTCTAGACTACAACCGGCATATAGACTTGACATAGGAATTACTTGACTACTTGTGCATTTATACTCGAACTCTCTTACTCATATCTACTCTTATTCTATCTTAATCTTGCGTTGTATAATTAAATTGACACGCCACCTTGACTATATGAAATAATGTCGCATGCACATATGAGTTAGGGTAATATAATTTCCGGGATTATATTACGGTGACACATATGAACATTCCGACATTATGACATAAAGAATTTAAGGCGGGTCAAGGATAATTTTCTCTCTATCTTTATTCCATATCACGGTTAGTATTATTTAGAATACTAACCAACGGTATTCTTTTGTTTTGAAGGAACAATGCCTCCTCGCCGTGTACGACGCAATGAAACTCCCGAACAAGCCTTACAACGTATGATAGCCACCGCCGTGGATGCGGCCATGGCCGGTCACTCGTCTAACAACAACAATAACACCAACCACAACAACAATAACCAAGGAGCCGGTAACTCTAGCGAAGGGTGCTCCTACAAAGCTTTCATGGGGTGCAAACCTCACACTTATGATGGAACCGGGGGACCGGTTGTACTTACTCGTTGGTTTGAACAAACCGAGGCCGTCTTTAGCATAAGCGGTTGTCGGGATCAAGACAAGGTCAAATACTCCACCCACACTTTCTTCGGAATTGCTCTAACATGGTGGAACACCTATGTTCAATCGGTGGGTACCGATGAAGCTCATGCCCTCTCTTGGGCCGATCTAAGGGAAAAGATGATTGTTGAATATTTTCCGCGCGAAGAAACCCGAAAGCTTGAGGAAGAACTAAGAGCTTTGAAAGCGGTCGGAAACGATCTTAAAGCTTATAATCAACGCTTCGCCGAACTATCCTTGATGTGTCCTAATCTTGTTAACCCCGAATCTCAAAGGATTGAGCTCTACATGCTCGGTCTTCCAAAAAGCATCAAACAAGGGGTGATGTCATCCAAACCCGCTACTCATCAAGCCGCTATGAACATGGCCCGCCAATTAATCGAAACGGTTGACGAAATCGTAGTGCCGGCTCCTAAGACCGAGGACAAGTCGGGTGGCAACAAAAGGAAATGGGAAGCCACTCCATCAACCAACTACAACAACAACACCTTCACCAAAAAGCCTTTCAACAACGACGGCAAGAAGGGTTATGTCGGAAACTTACCTTTTTGCAACAAATGCCACAAGCATCATCACGGCAAATGTAACAAGCTAGTTTGTCACCGTTGCCAAGGTGTTGGTCATAGGGCCAACAATTGCACAAGCGCCGCCCCCGTTGCTCGAAAGGGGCCCAATCCTCCAAAAACGGTCACTTGTTACGAATGTGGCCAAACGGGCCATTATAAGAACGAATGCCCGAAAAAGAAAGCCAACCCCAACAACCGAGGCCGAGCCTTTAACATCAACACCGAGGAAGCCCGAGATGACAATGAACTAGTCACGGGTACGTTTCTTCTCAACAACTATTATGTTACTTGCTTATTCGATTCGGGTGCCGATAAATGTTTTGTGTCTAAGACTTTGGCTCCTACCCTTTGCACTCCACCACACCCTTTAGATACTACTTTTTCCATCGAAGTGGCCGACAGAAAACTCTTAAGTGCCGACACATATTACCGGGGGTGTACTTTGAACATTTTGGGTAAGGAATTTGAAATTGACTTGATACCCATGGAATTAGGGAGTTTTGATGTAATAATCGGTATGAATTGGATGGTCAAAAATAAATCTCACATTCTTTGCGATCTTCACGCAATCCGAATTCCTATCGAGAATGGTGAACCATTGATTGTCTATGGCGACAAAAATTGCGCCGGACTCAATCTCGTTTCGTGCCTTAAAGTTCGAAAGCTACTTCGCAAGGGTTGTTTCACGATTCTTGCTCACATTAAGAAAGTCGAGGCCGACGAAAAGTGCATCGAAGATGTGCCAATTGTTAGTGACTTTTCCGATGTATTTCCCGACGAATTACCGGGTCTTCCACCTCATCGACCGGTTGAATTTCAAATCGATCTTATTCCAGGAGCCGCACCCGTAGCGCGTGCACCATATAGACTCGCTCCATCCGAATTACAAGAATTGCAAAGTCAAATCCAAGAGCTACTTGACCGTGGTTTCATTCAACCTAGCCATTCACCATGGGGCGCTCCGATTTTGTTCGTCAAGAAGAAAGACGGATCCCTACGAATGTGCATTGATTATTGTGAACTAAACAAATTGACGGTTAAGAACCGATATCCCCTTCCTCGCATCGATGATCTCTTTGATCAACTACAAGGTTCTCGTGTATATTCAAAAATCGATCTCCGTTCGGGTTATCATCAACTAAGGGTTAAGGGGGAAGATGTCTCCAAAACCGCTTTCCGGACTCGTTATGGTAGTTATGAATTCCTTGTCATGCCTTTCGGTCTCACTAACGCACCAGCGGTGTTCATGGATCTCATGAACCGCGTGTGCAAACCTTACCTCGACAAATTCGTTATCGTGTTCATCGATGATATTTTGGTCTATTCTAAAAGCGAAGAGGAACACAGAGAACATCTCCGACTCGTGCTTGAACTCTTGAGAAAAGAACAACTCTATGCCAAGTTCTCCAAGTGTGAATTTTGGTTGAAGGAAGTTCAATTCCTCGGTCATGTTGTAAGTGATCAAGGCATTAAAGTCGGTCCCGCGAAAATCGAAGCCATTAGTAAATGGGAGGCTCCTACTACTCCTACTCAAATTCGTCAATTCTTGGGTCTCGCCGGATACTATCGTAAATTCATCAAGGACTTTTCCTTAATCGCTCGCCCTTTAACCGCGTTAACTCACAAGGACCGAAAGTTCATTTGGTCATCCGAACAAGAAACCGCTTTTCAAATCTTGAAAACTAAGCTAACCACCGCTCCTATCTTGTCACTTCCCGAAGGCAATGATGATTTTGTTGTATATTGTGATGCCTCGAAAAACGGTTATGGATGCGTATTAATGCAACGAAAGAAAGTCATTGCTTATGCCTCTCGACAACTCAAAGTCCACGAACGAAACTACACGACACATGATCTTGAACTCGGTGCCGTCATCTTTGCACTTAAGTTATGGAGACATCATCTTCTTGGTACCAAAAGTACCATCTTTACCGATCACAAAAGTCTCCAACATATCTTCGATCAAAAGCAACTAAACATGAGACAATGAAGGTGGATTGAGACCTTGAACGATTATAATTGCGAGCTTCGTTACCACCCCGGGAAGGCAAATGTAGTGGCCGATGCCTTAAGTCGAAAAGAAAGAGCGGTGCCTCTTCGTGTCCGAGCTTTGAATATCACCATCCACTCCAACCTTAATAGCCAAATTCGGGTAGCCCAAGATGAAGCTCTTAAGGACAACAACATCGCACGCGAACTTTTAAACATTCTCGTCTCCCGATTCGAAGTTAAGGAGACCGGACTTCGATATTACGCCGGAAAAATTTGGGTGCCTAGATATGGCGATCTACGAAACCTCATCCTAGACGAAGCCCACAAATCGCGATACTCGATTCATCCCGGCGCCAATAAGATGTACCATGACCTTAAAGAACAATATTGGTGGCCGAACATCAAAAAGGAGGTTGCTAGATACGTCGCCAATTGTTTGACTTGCGCTAAAGTCAAAGCCGAACACCAAAGACCGTCCGGGTTACTTCAACAACCCGAGATCCCGCAATGGAAGTGGGAAAGGATCACGATGGATTTTATCACCAAACTACCGAAAACGTCGGGCGGTTATGATACAATTTGGGTCATTGTTGACCGTCTCACCAAATCCGCGCACTTTCTCGCCATGAAAGAAACCGACAAAATGGAGAAACTTGCACGACTTTACATTAAAGAGATTTTAGCCCGACACGGAGTACCGTTATCGATTATCTCTGACCGAGATGGTCGTTTCGTTTCTAGATTTTGGCGTACGTTACAAGAAGCGTTGGGAACGCGTTTGGACATGAGCACCGCATATCATCCCCAAACCGATGGGCAAAGTGAACGTACAATACAAACCTTAGAGGATATGTTACGAGGGGCGTTGTTGATTTTGGAAAAGCTTGGGACAATCACTTACCTCTCGCCGAATTCTCTTACAACAATAGTTATCACGCGAGTATTAAGGCCGCACCTTTTGAAGCGTTATATGGTCGAAAATGTCGCTCTCCTCTTTGTTGGGCCGAAGTGGGTGACGTGCAAATTTCCGGGCCCGAACTCATTCACGAAACAACCGAAAAGATTCTTCAAATCCGAGATAGGCTTCGGACGGCCCGGAGTCGTCAAAAATGCTATACCGACAAAAGACGCAAAGACCTCGAATTTCAAGTCGGTGACCGCGTCATGTTAAAAGTCGCACCTTGGAAAGGTGTCATCCGTTTTGGGAAACGTGGGAAACTAAATCCGCGGTATGTTGGTCCTTTCGAAATCTTAGAGCGTGTTGGAACCGTTGCGTATCGTTTGGATCTTCCGCCTCAACTAAGTTCCGTCCATCCTACTTTTCATGTATCTAACTTGAAGAAATGTCTTGCCTAGCCCGATATCGTCGTTCCTCTCGAGGAACTTACTATTAATGACAAACTCCATTTTGTGGAGGAACCGGTTGAAATTGTGGACTACGTCGAGAAGGAATTAAAACAAAGCCGGATCCCGATTGTTAAGGTCCGATGGAACGCCAAAAGAGGACCCGAGTTTACTTGGGAAAGGGAAGATCAAATGCGAAAGAAACACCCTCATCTATTCCCGGTTCCGGAAACGTCAGATTCTGAGGAAGAAACTACGATTACTACGCCTGCTTAAATTTCAGGACGAAATTTCTTTTAAGGTGTAGGTAATGTAACATCCCGCCTTTTTCCGTCAATTTTCCGTTCAGCTATTTAAGTTTCGTTATATGTTTATAACACATCTCGTTAATACGCGTTTTAAATTATCATGTTTAGGTAATTTAACGCACCCGCAACCGAACTCGAGGGACTAGTTCCGCCAAAACACCAAAGTGGTGACTAGCTTTTGACTAAGTCAACCACCTCCCCACCATTATCCATTCATTTCTCTTTTTCTAAAATACTTCCATATTTTTCTCTAATTTCATCAAAAGGAAATCATCATCCAAATTCGTTCAAGAAGGATTCAATCAAAACAAATTACATATTTGAACTCCTCGTGATCTCCTCTTCGATTCCATACCGATTTCATCAATTTTGGGTAACTTTCTAAAATCACTAATTTTATGTGTTCTTGAGATTTTTGAGTTATAAAGTTGTTAATTAGTGTCTATGGCTCAAGTCTAGTATGATTATGTGATTTGTATGCTTTGAATGAGGAACATTAATTGCGGTTTTTGGTTGTTGCAAGTGGAAGTTTGATTGATGATATGTGTTTAGTTGTTTTACTCGTCAAAATACCTTTCCAACGATGTATGATAGGCGTTATAAGTGTTTGCGGGTCAAGAGTTGTGTTAGAAAAGGTTTTGGTTCGTGCACACTTTGAAAAACTGACCAGAATTCTCTGCCCAGGTAGTGGCACGGCGCGCCCCATCCCCGCGCGGCGCGCAGAATCACCTGGCCAGATTCTGACCTCTTGGTCCCATTTCACGTGAAATGTTTGACTAGCTACCGACCTCCGATTCACATGAAACTTGTTTTAATATACTTGTATATGAATAATTAGCATGGAAAAATAGTCCGGGACCCGACCCGAACATGTTGACTTTTTTGTTGACTTTGACTCGACCAAGTTTGACTTTTTGTCAAACTTAATCAATTAATTATGCAATCTTTCTAACATGCTTTTATACTTGTGTCTTGCATGAAACTTGATTATTTGATTCACATGCTATATTAATCGAGTCGTATTGAGCCATAGGACTAATTGAACATCTTTGACCCTTCGTGACTATCGTTATTGATACAACCTATTTGTTTAGGTCAAGACTAGCATTGTTCTTTGCACACGTTACTTGTCGAAGTACTTTTTGGTTCGTGCATACAAGGTG
Organism: Rutidosis leptorrhynchoides; assembly: GCF_046630445.1. Taxonomy (NCBI): domain Eukaryota; kingdom Viridiplantae; phylum Streptophyta; class Magnoliopsida; order Asterales; family Asteraceae; genus Rutidosis; species Rutidosis leptorrhynchoides. The sequence continues at coordinate 3,709,630 of NC_092338.1, read as the reverse complement.
CGATCATAGTCCCACTTTTACTTTTTTTGAACTTACTTTTGGGATGAGAAAACATAAACGTTCTTTTAAACTACGTGAACACAAGTACAGGGAAAACAAACATTCTACATACGAGTTTGAACACAAATCCTCAATTCGATTATCATTAGTTACATCAGATGGTGTAAGCGAGAACTTATGTTATATGGCCATATGGGTTTGACAAACCCTCACTTCGGACGGTTCGCTACCGTCTACGGGTGAAATATATTTTCGGGAAACAGTGTATGTTCTAACACTATTATTACGGGGTTCAACGGACGGAATGTTAAGCTTTGATAATTGAGTGCTCGTGAATATTAACTTTTAGAATGTACTATGACTTTATCGGTGTTGCAAATCTTGTGGTTCAACTTACTTTTACTCACTTACTTATTTAAACCTATGATTTCACCAACGTTTTCATTGACAGATTCTCTATGTTTTTCTCAGGTCCTTGAACTTAGGTGATACATGCTTCCGCTCATACTTTTTGATACTTGCATTGGATGTCGAGTATACTTGCATACGTGGAGCGTCTTTTTGACTACTTTTATTTGTGTCGCACGTGTTTCATACAAACTTTAAACATTGTTATGTACTTGTTATCGAAACTACTTTTGTAAACTTTGAAACATCCTTATTTATGAAATGAATGCGACATATTTTTCGGTCAAACTTTGTTATAAAGACTTACGATCATGTAATGGGACCATACGTAGATGACGCCGTCATTTGACGATTTGTCGGGGTCGCTACAGATTACAGTAAGCAAGTGAGGTGGCAAAAGTGAGTGACGTGGACATGCCATGTTGGCACTTAACCAAGAAATTTAACGGGACCCCTTTTTTTTAATTAACTTTGTAAAACTTACCCCTTTTTTGTATCAAACTAAAATAGATTACCTAAAATAGGAAAAATTGTAAAATAGGTTACCTTTTTTTGGAATTTGCCCTTATTATTATTATTATTATTATTATTATTATTATTATTGTTATTATTATTATTATTATTATTATTATTATTATTATTATTATTAGTAATAATAATAAATGTCTTTTAAATTTTTTTAGAAAATTACAATTTTGGAGAGATTAGTATTTTCTTTTATAAAAGATTTCTTATTATTTTTTAATTAAATTTAATATATAATTATGACATCATTATTATGAAAAATAATGGGTAATTAGTTTAATGATGATATTATCATTTTAGAAATTTATATGACTATATAGATAATGATTAAATATTCAACATTTAAATGATTCAAATGTTTAATTAAACTTGACTTTTTTCAAGCTTTAAAATTTATTAAATATTTCTCTTGTTAATTGATTTGATTTCTTCATATTTTTTTCTTACTTTAATTCAATTATTTTATTTTGTACCTTTTTTTACAACCAAAATAATCAGCTTAAATATTTATTTATTTTAGTTTTGTAAGTGTCGTAATTTAAACAAATGCAATACAAGGACATAATAATTTTATTAAGAATCACTACCAACTATAATAATTACAGTATCATTGTCATTATCATATGCTACAAAATAGAACCCGTATAAACTGTTAGTGATTTTAGTGTGATCCAATGAATCATTTTGGTGTATTGAATTTACTTTTTTGAGAGTGGGAGTGTAGACACTGTTAGACGAATCTTAGAAAAACTTGTAACTCAATCTAACGACGAAAACAATAGAACGAGGTTTAACCGAATTACGGGTCGTGTTGGGGTCGAATTAGTCGAATCTAGGGTTGAAACTAGATTAGAACGACACCCAAACGTGTTGATTCGTTGGTTTTTGGTGTTGGAAACGTTTGGAACGAAAACTAAATGAATTAGGGTTATGGGAATGTGTATCCTTATAAAGGAGGTTAAGTCCTGTATTTATACTGCCTCCAGACACAGTCGGTCGACTGTGTTAGACAGTCGGTTGACTGTGTGTACTCAGTCGGTCGAGTGAGTGAACTCACTCGGTCGACTATGTTTGTAGTTTAACTATTGATTAAAATATTAAAGCACACACACAACGATTCAATAGTCACAATATCAAATGTTATTACATGACTGAATGTATGTAAAAGTTAAACTACGTAGAATTATGGATTATGCACCAACAGGGAGTAACATCTAATACTCTAGAATGGATTTGAAGAGTGTAGAGTACAAAAGAGTTAAAGAGATTACTTAAATTGGGTTTTAGTGTCTGATCAAACAAACTAAGGGTTGGCTGTCGAGGCAACTGGTACCCCGCATCACTTGAAGTGGTGCGTCGCATCAGTTGAAAGGATGCGCCACAATAACCATTTGATGCGTCGCACCGTATAACGTAGAAGCACCTTGCAAATTACAGAAGTTTGTGGTGAAAATGGGAGAGGTGCGTCGCACCTCTCAGTGGTGCGCCGCACCACACTGCAGGTTCTGCAGAGTTGGTGCAACTTTTACCAAACGTTTTGCAACGTTTTCATAAATGGTTGCATTGAACGTTTTGGGACATGTTTAAGTGCTTTATTAGGATAATTGTGCACCCTTTCAACAATGTCTATTGCCAATATATGTGTCATTTAATTATGACCATTTATCAAAGATTGCAACTCATCATTGCACCTTCTGACCCATTATAAATACATGACTTCATTCATTGAAGAAAGGTTCCAGAAATTTACCATTTCTAATATACTTTCAACATTTAAACTTCCAGATTCACTTTCTACAATTGTGTGGAACAATTATCTTTTAGCCAAGATAATTGTTCATTCATAGTATTATCCCAATCGTAATTTCGTGTAACTCGTGGCTAATTGATCGAAATACTTGATTAGGAAAGTGACTACACGATTCTAGGATTAATCTGGCTATCAAATTCTCAACCCGCAACACATTTTTATAACAAAAACATTATCATTGAGTTCGTAGGGGTTGTTTGAATTAGACTATGTTTTGTATTTAATACCAAAATAAAAAAAGAATTAAGATGATTATGTATTTTAGTTGTAAAAATGTTATGACAAGATAAAATAAAGTTATTTTTTAATAAGAAAAAAATTGCGCTGTTGGTCCATCATCTTTGTATCAAAAAGCGCGGATAACCTTCATCTATTTTATTGACGTCTTTAACCCTCAACTATCGTTTGTTAGCACCGATGACCTTCAGGCTAACCCCTATTAATTTTTTAACGTTAACTTTTGTCACGTGCTCAACCTGTGAGGGCAATTTCATCCATTCACTATGGACGAAATTGTCCTCACGGGCTGAGCAAGTCACAAAAGTTAACGTTAGAAAATTAACAGTAGTTAGCTTGAAGGTCATCGGTGCTAAAAAATGATAGTTGAGGGCCAAAGACGCCAAATAAATAGATAAAGGTTAATTATATGTGCTTTTTGTTACAAAGATGATGGACCAACGGCGCAATTTTGTCTTTTAATAAACTATTAATAAATAAATTAGTTATTTATATTTATAAATAAAACTATTAAATTAATTTAAAGTTTGCAAATAGTTATATATATTGATGGTAGTTTAACGTTAACAATTAATAGTCATTACAATTACAAGTACAATGAGAGATTACCCGCATAACATTTGCAAATTAGGACAATTCAAAAATATAAAAATTTTGATACGTGACTAGTAATTTTGAATTAACCACATGAACTATTGATATAATTTTTTTCTTAAACGATTATATTAGTATCTGGTGTTATACCAATAACTATTACAAAACAAATATATATGTATATAAGTTTAAGAGAAACTTCCTCTATTACCAATTAGTTATATAGAGAAAACAGATACTTATGAACTTGTATTGTATGACATGTTGTTGAGGGGAGGTTTGTTATTATATTTGAATATAAAGAGAAAGTTACTTGCATGATCGGTCATGCATCCACTAGATGGTGAATATAACTGAAAAAAGTCTTAACAATGTTTGCATATGCTGAAATGTATTCTTTCACCGTCCATGTGACAGAGGCGGAACATCATGAAGGCCCAAGAGGGCCATGGCCTCCCTAGCATTTTGGGCTAGTAGTGTAATTTTATGGGCTAAAAAGTTTTATTGCTTAATGGGCCCTCCTAATTGTAATGAAATTGCCACTAAATGTGATAAATAACTAGGAGTTTTTAACTATTAAAGTAAATATCTATCTATACATTATTATAAAGTGCGTGCCAATAATCCTACGTGTTAATTTCTCAATTAATCTGAACTAAATAATCCTACGTGTCATTTTCTTAATTAACCTGAATTATCCTTAATAACTTCCTAAAACAACTCCCTACAATTAAAGATATGTAATTTAAAGTATCTATATATATTGATATAATAAAAAAGACGTACAATCTGCCACATAAACAGGCTCATAATCTATGTGTTAGTATTAATTATTCTTAATAAATTCCTAAAATTAAAGATATGTAGTTTAAAGTATATATACTGTACATTAAACATATTTGTCTCAATATATGCTTAATATATTCATCTACGGAATTAGAAGATAATACCAATGATTGAATTAATAGATATTTTAACATTTATAAATTCCGTAGGTATTGCAATATTATTATAATTCTTTGTTGAGAGATCCACCTTGAATTAGGAAATCTTTCCCTCTTTGACTCTATTTGAATTAAATATATAAATAACTTGCAACGTATATTTAAAACGTGTTTATATATATTTAAAAAGTATATATGGGTTTCGAATTAATTAGTAAATGATACTAGTAGTGGATTACTGATTCGATTGATATTTAATTAAGTTAAATTGAACTTATAAACGTTTTCAATATAATAGAACTTTGATGTTAAAAGAATGTAATTTAGATGTAAAACGTTTCAATATTTTTAATATACTTTAATAGATATTGAGGCGATGATTTATAGAAGAAAATGACCAAAACACTCAAATGTATAAGTTATACTTCGAGTAATATAGTTTATCAATGATTAAGTTTAATTTTTGATAAAGGTACACGTCGCGTAACAAAAAGTACTAGTTTTCTAAGCGTACGAAGTAACGTTCGAAAACCAGAACTGGAACATAAGTCGAGTGATAATGTATGAGTCATCGGAACGAAAATTACAAGTCAACTTTACATGTGAATATAATATAATATATAACTAATTAATATATATTAAATATATTATATATATCATATATTATATGTCGACAAGCTACACGATAAAATGATCATGAGCTGGATTTTATGCCCATGCGATCACATGGTAGATACAAGGGACACTCATGCGATCGCATGAGTGTCAGTTTCAGGAAATGTGTATAAATTCGTTCGAGTCTGGTTCATTCTGATTCACTCTTCATTCCTTCATTCCACTATAAATATTATTAATATTATTATTATTATTATTATTATTATTATTATTATTATTATTATTTTTATTATTATTATTATTATTATTATTATTATTATTATTATTATTATTATTATTATTATTATTATTATTAAGATTAATATTATAATTAATCTTATTATTATTATTATTATTATTATTATTATTATTATTAAGATTAATATTATTATTAATCTTATTATTATTATTATTATTATTATTATTATTATTATTATTATTATTATTATTATTATTATTAATATTAATATTATTATTATTATTATTATTATTATTATTATTATTATTATTATTATTAGTATTAGTATTAGTTTTATTATTAGTAGTATTATACATAAAATACTACGACGAGGTTCTGCCCAAGTGTTTACAAAACGGGTTTTTGAGCAGGATAGAGCTAAGGAAACTATGGGTTATAATTATGGAGGTTATGGGTAATGTTCGTGGGTATTGTTCGCAAATCAAACCTAGTGTTTATCATCTCCGTTGCGTCTACGTACTTTTCTACAATATTGAATCACAATATTGATACGTGAACATTCATATCTTATCTTTTAAATATAAATAGTGTATCCAAGTCTAGTGCTCGAGTATATATGTTTATGCATGCTTGTACGCTAAATTTCGTCGTTAGATAGTTTTATGATAAATCACGAATTTGATTCATATGTTATTGATAAAAGGTATATAATATGCATGTCGTTGGAAAGTTGTCGAAAAATTTATAACTTTTCATTTAGAAATCGTGTGTTTTCGAGGAACGGATTAAAAGTTATGGTCAACTGAATTATAATTAACGTTAATTGAAATTGCTTTTGAATCTGCAATTGATATTCAAACAACTTGTTTATAAGATTGATAAATTGGATTTTCAAATATTACTAATCGAGTAAATGAATTTCTATATAAGGCACGTTTCGTCTTGTTGAATAATTGTCAAAGTTAACTGTCTTATCATGTTTTAAAGCTTTATAAACACTATAATCTGATTTTTCAAGTATTGGAAAACTATATGAAAATCATGTTCGATTGCCATGATAATTCAAATATAATATAGCTCCTGAAATAAATAATATTTTGAGTATTGATAAACTATAAATTCGTTCAATTATCAAGACTTATACTATGTTAATAAACATGTATAGATTTAAAGATCATATTGGGTCAGGTTGACTTTTGTTAACTTCTGCATGTCGGTCTCGAGCATTAGGATTGTGATACACTATAACCTGACCTAGCTTGTTAGACATGTATTGACCAACATATGTTCTCTAGGTTGAGATCTATGGTTACTTTGCATTCCGAGTTTCGGTCACATTTCGATGAATGAATTTATGTGCTGCTAAGGTGAGTTTCATATGCTCCCTTTTTAATTGCTTTTGCAATCTATATTTTTGGGCTGAGAATACATGCACTTTATATTAAACACAATGGATACAAGTACATACTAAATTCTACACCAAGTTTGAACCGAAAATCCCTTAGCTTTGGTAACTAGTAACTGCCGGTTATAAGAACTGGTGGGCGCGAGTAGTTATATATGGATCCATAGGGCTTGATGAAATGTCCCGTTCTTATTGATTAAAAACGTTCCATATTAATTGATTTCGTTGCGAGGTTTTGACCTCTATATGAGATGTTTTTCAAAGACTGCATTCATTTTTAAAACAAACCATAACCTTTATTTCATAGATAAAGGTTTTAAAAAGCTTTACGTAGATTATCAAATAATGATAATCTAAAATATCCTGTTTACACACGACCATTACATAATGGTTTACAATACAAATATGTTACAACAAAATAAGTTTCTTGAATGCAGTTTTTACACAATATCATACAAGTATGGACTCCAAATCTCGTCCTTATTTAAGTATGCGACAGCGGAAGCTTTTAATAATCACCTGAGAATAAACATGCTTAAAACGTCAACAAAAATGTTGGTGAGTTATAGGTTTAACCTATATATATCAAATCATAATAATAGACCACAAGATTTCATATTTCAATACACATCCCATACATAGAGATAAAAATCATTCATATGGTGAAAACCTGGTAATCGACATTAACAAGATGCATATATAAGAATATCCCCATCATTCCGGGACACCCTTCGGATATGATATAAATTTCGAAGTACTAAAGCATCCGGTACTTTGGATGGGGTTTGTTAGGCCCAATAGATCTATCTTTAGGATTCGCGTCAATTAGGGTGTCTGTTCCCTAATTCTTAGATTACCAGACTTAATAAAAAGGGGCATATTCGATTTCGATAATTCAACCATAGAATGTAGTTTCACGTACTTGTGTCTATTTTGTAAATCATTTATAAAACCTGCATGTATTCTCATCCCAAAAATATTAGATTTTAAAAGTGGGACTATAACTCACGTTCACAGATTTTTACTTCTTCGGGAAGTAAGACTTGGCCACTGGTTGATTCACGAACCTATAACAATATATACATATATATCAAAGTATGTTCAAAATATATTTACAACACTTTTAATATATTTTGATGTTTTAAGTTTATTAAGTCAGCTGTCCTCGTTAGTAACCTACAACTAGTTGTCCACAGTTAGATGTACAGAAATAAATCGATAAATATTATCTTGAATCAATCCACGACCCAGTGTATACGTATCTCAGTATTGATCACAACTCAAACTATATATATTTTGGAATCAACCTCAACCCTGTATAGCTAACTCCAACATTCACATATAGAGTGTCTATGGTTGTTCCGAAATATATATAGATGTGTCGACATGATAGGTCGAAACATTGTATACGTGTCTATGGTATCTCAAGATTACATATTATACAATACAAGTTGATTAAGTTTTGGTTGGAATAGATTTGTTACCAATTTTCACGTAGCTAAAATGAGAAAAATTATCCAATCTTGTTTTACCCATAACTTCTTCATTTTAAATCCGTTTTGAGTGAATCAAATTGCTATGGTTTCATATTGAACTGTATTTTATGAATCTAAACAGAAAAAGTATAGGTTTATAGTCGGAAAAATAAGTTACAAGTCGTTTTTGTAAAGGTAGTCATTTCAGTCGAAAGAACGACGTCTAGATGACCATTTTAGAAAACATACTTCCACTTTGAGTTTAACCATAATTTTTGGATATAGTTTCATGTTCATAATAAAAATCATTTTCTCAGAATAACAACTTTTAATTCAAAGTTTATCATAGTTTTTAATTAACTAACCCAAAACAGCCCGCGGTGTTACTACGACGGCGTAAATCCGGTTTTACGGTGTTTTTCGTGTTTCCAGGTTTTAAATCATTAAGTTAGCATATCATATAGATATAGAACATGTGTTTAGTTAATTTTAAAAGTCAAGTTAGAAGGATTAACTTTTGTTTGCGAACAAGTTTAGAATTAACTAAACTATGTTCTAGTGATTACGAGTTTAAACCTTCGAATAAGATAGTTTTATATATATGAATCGAATGATGTTATGAACATCATTACTACCTCAAGTTTAGTAGGTAAACCTACTGGAAGTGACAAGAAATGATCTAGCTTCAAAGGATCTTGGATGGCTTGAAAGTTCTTGAAGTAGGATCATGACACAAAAACAAGTTCAAGTAAGATTTTTGCTCGAATTAAGATAGTTTATAGTTATAGAAATTGAATCAAAGTTTGAATATGAATATTACCTTGAATAAGAAAGATAACCTACTGTATATAACAAAGGTTTCTTGATCTTAGATGATTACTTGGAATGGATTAGAAAGCTTGGAAGTAAATTAGTAAACTTGAAGGGATTTTTGAAGTATTCTTGAAGTGTTCTTCCTATGATGATTATAGCTTGATTCTTGAAGTGATTTTTGGTGAAGATGATGATTAACTACTGGAAAAATACGTTCATAATAGTGTGGGTGTGTTGAGAGAGAATTAGAAAGAGATTTGGAAGTGAAATGGAGTGAATGATGAGTGTTAATTGGTGAGTGGTGAGTGGGGTTAAAAGGAGTTCTAGTTAGTTGACTAGCTCATGGTAGAAGTTAAAATTGATTAGTCATACATGACATAATCAAGAGTGGAATCCCATGCTAGTTCCTATTGGTATATACCCATAGTAAGTACGTTTTGAAGCTGTGTATAATACGGGTAAGAATACGACTAGAATTCTTGATGAAAGAAAAGAATGGGAAAGTAACTGTAACCATTTTCGTTAAGTATGAGTGTTTTGATATATGTCTTTAAGTCTTCCAAAAGTATTTTAATACATCTAAATACACTACATGTATATACATTTTAACGGAGTCGTTAAGTCATCGTTAGTCGTTACATGTAAGTGTTGTTTTGAAACCTTTAAGTTAACGATCTCAATTAATGTTGTTAACCCATTGTTTATTATATCTAATGAGATGTTAAATTATTATATTATCATGATATTATGATATATTAATATATCTTAATATGATATATATACATTTAAATGTCGTTATAACGATAATCGTTACATATATGTCTCGTTTCGAAATCCTTAAGTTAGTAGTCTTGTTTATATGTATATAACTCATTGTTAATATACTTATGGAGATACTTACTTATCATAATCTCATGTTAACCATATGTATATCCATATATATATCGTCATGTCGTTTTTACAATTTTTAACGTTCGTGAATCGCCGGTCAACTTGGGTGGTCAATTGTCTATATGAAACATATTTCAATTAATCAAGTCTTAACAAGTTTGATTGCTTAACATGTTGGAAACATTTAATCATGTAAATATCAATCTCAATTAATATATATAAACATGGAAAAGTTCGGGTCACTACAGTACCTACCCGTTAAATAATTTCGTCCCGAAATTTTAAGCTGTTGAAGGTGTTGACGAATCTTCTGGAAATAGATGCGGGTATTTCTTCTTCATCTGATCTTCACGCTCCCAGGTGAACTCGGGTCCTCTACGAGCGTTCCATCGAACCTTAACAATTGGTATCTTGTTTTGCTTAAGTCTTTTAACCTCACGATCCATTATTTCGACGGGTTCTTCGATGAATTGAAGTTTTTCGTTGATTTGGATTTCATCTAACGGAATAGTGAGATCTTCTTTAGCAAAACATTTCTTCAAATTCGAGACGTGGAAAGTGTTATGTACAGCCGCGAGTTGTTGAGGTAACTCAAGTCGGTAAGCTACTGGTCCGACACGATCAATAATCTTGAATGGTCCAATATACCTTGGATTTAATTTCCCCCGTTTACCAAATCGAACAACGCCTTTCCAAGGTGCAACTTTAAGCATGACCATCTCTCCAATTTCAAATTCTATATCTTTTCTTTTAATGTCAGCGTAGCTCTTTTGTCGACTTTGGGCGGTTTTCAACCGTTGTTGAATTTGGATGATCTTCTCGGTAGTTTCTTGTATAATCTCCGGACCCGTAATCTGTCTATCCCCCACTTCACTCCAACAAATCGGAGACCTGCACTTTCTACCATAAAGTGCTTCAAACGGCGCCATCTCAATGCTTGAATGGTAGCTGTTGTTGTAGGAAAATTCTGCTAACGGTAGATGTCGATCCCAACTGTTTCCGAAATCAATAACACATGCTCGTAGCATGTCTTCAAGCGTTTGTATCGTCCTTTCGCTCTGCCCATCAGTTTGTGGATGATAGGCAGTACTCATGTCTAGACGAGTTCCTAATGCTTGCTGTAATGTCTGCCAGAATCTTGAAATAAATCTGCCATCCCTATCAGAGATAATAGAGATTGGTATTCCATGTCTGGAGACGACTTCCTTCAAATACAGTCGTGCTAACTTCTCCATCTTGTCATCTTCTCTTATTGGCAGAAAGTGTGCTGATTTGGTGAGACGATCAACTATTACCCAAATAGTATCAAAACCACTTGCAGTCCTTGGCAATTTAGTGATGAAATCCATGGTAATGTTTTCCCATTTCCATTCTGGGATTTCGGGTTGTTGAAGTAGACCTGATGGTTTCTGATGCTCAGCTTTGACCTTAGAACACGTCAAACATTCTCCTACATATTTAGCAACATCGGCTTTCATACCCGGCCACCAAAAATGTTTCTTGAGATCCTTGTACATCTTCCCCGTTCCAGGATGTATTGAGTATCTGGTTTTATGAGCTTCTCTAAGTACCATTTCTCTCATATCTCCAAATCTTGGTACCCAAATCCTTTCAGCCCTATACCGGGTTCCGTCTTCCCGAATATTAAGATGCTTCTCCGATCCTTTGGGTATTTCATCCTTTAAATTTCCTTCTTTTAAAACTCCTTGTTGCGCCTCCTTTATTTGAGTAGTAAGGTTATTATGAATCATTATATTCATAGATTTTACTCGAATGGGTTCTCTGTCCTTCCTGCTCAAGGCATCGGCTACCACATTTGCCTTTCCCGGGTGGTAACGAATCTCAAAGTCGTAATCATTCAATAATTCAATCCACCTACGCTGCCTCATATTCAGTTGTTTCTGATTAAATATGTGTTGAAGACTTTTGTGGTCGGTATATATAATACTTTTGACCCCATATAAGTAGTGCCTCCAAGTCTTTAATGCAAAAACAACCGCGCCTAATTCCAAATCATGCGTCGTATAATTTTGTTCGTGAATCTTCAATTGTCTAGACGCATAAGCAATCACCTTCGTTCGTTGCATTAATATACAACCGAGACCTTGCTTTGATGCATCACAATAAATCACAAAATCATCATTCCCTTCAGGCAATGACAATATAGGTGCCGTAGTTAGCTTTTTCTTCAATAACTGAAACGCTTTCTCTTGTTCATCATTCCATTCAAATTTCTTCCCTTTATGCGTTAATGCAGTCAAGGGTTTTGCTATTCTGGAAAAGTCTTGGATGAACCTTCTGTAGTAACCAGCTAGTCCTAAAAACTGGCGTATGTGTTTCGGAGTTTTCGGGGTTTCCCACTTTTCAACAGTTTCTATCTTTGCCGGATCCACCTTAATACCTTCTTTGTTCACTATGTGACCGAGGAATTGAACTTCTTCCAACCAAAATGCACACTTTGAAAACTTAGCGTACAATTCTTCCTTCCTCAATACTTCTAACACCTTTCTCAAATGTTCACCGTGTTCTTGGTCATTCTTTGAGTAAATAAGTATGTCATCAATGAAAACAATGACAAACTTGTCAAGGTATGGTCCACACACTCGGTTCATAAGGTCCATGAACACAGCTGGTGCATTAGTTAAACCAAATGGCATGACCATAAACTCGTAATGACCGTAACGTGTTCTGAAAGCAGTCTTTGGAATATCATCTTCTTTCACCCGCATTTGATGATACCCGGAACGTAAGTCAATCTTTGAATAAACAGACGAGCCTTGTAGTTGATCAAATAAGTCGTCGATTCTCGGTAGTGGGTAGTGGTTCTTGATGGTAAGTTTGTTCAACTCTCGGTAGTCGATACACAACCTGAATGTACCATCTTTCTTCTTGACAAACAAAACAGGAGCTCCCCACGGTGATGTGCTTGGTCGAATGAAACCACGCTCTAAAAGTTCTTGTAATTGGCTTTGCAGTTCTTTCATCTCGCTGGGTGCGAGTCTGTAAGGAGCACGAGCTATTGGTGCAGCTCCTGGTACAAGATCTATTTGAAATTCAACGGATCGATGTGGGGGTAATCCCGGTAATTCTTTCGGAAATACATCGGGAAATTCTTTTGCGACGGGAACATCATTGATGCTCTTTTCTTCAGTTTGTACTTTCTCAACGTGTGCTAGAACAGCATAGCAACCTTTTCTTATTAGTTTTTGTGCCTTCAAATTACTAATAAGATGTAGCTTCGTGTTGCCCTTTTCTCCGTACACCATTAAGGGTTTTCCTTTTTCTCGTATAATGCGAATTGCATTTTTGTAACAAACGATCTCTGCTTTCACTTCTTTCAACCAGTCCATACCGATTATCACATCAAAACTCCCTAACTCTACTGGTATCAAATCAATCTTAAATGTTTCGCTAACCAGTTTAATTTCTCGATTCCGACATATATTATCTGCTGAAATTAATTTACCATTTGCTAATTCGAGTAAAAATTTACTATCCAAAGGCGTCAATGGACAACTTAATTTAGCACAAAAATCTCTACTCATATAGCTTCTATCCGCACCCGAATCAAATAAAACGTAAGCAGATTTATTGTCAATAAGAAACGTACCCGTAACAAGCTCCGGGTCTTCTTGTGCCTCTGCCGCATTAATATTGAAAACTCTTCCGCGGCCTTGTCCATTCGTGTTCTCCTGGTTCGGGCAATTTCTAATAATGTGGCCCGGTTTTCCACATTTATAACAAACTACATTGGCATAACTTGCTCCGACACTACTTGCTCCGCCATTACTCGTTCCGACACCATTTGTTCCTTTCGTTCTATTAACCCCTGGTCCGTAGACCTCACACTTCGCTGCGCTATGACCATTTCTTTTACACTTGTTGCAAAATTTGGTGCAGAACCCCGAGTGATACTTTTCACACCTTTGGCATAGCTGCTTCTGATTGTTGTTGTTGTTGCGGTTATTATTGTTGTTTGGATGATTGTTGTAGTTGCTATTGTTGTTGTTGTTGTTGTTGTTGTTGTTGTTGGGCCGTTTGTTGTAGTTGCGATTGATGTTGCGATTGTTGGGATAATTGTTGCGATTATTGTTGTTGTTGTATTGGTGATTCTTATCACCGTTTTCCTCCCACTTTCTTTTGACTTGCTTCACATTGGCCTCTTCAGCAGTCTGTTCTTTAATTCTTTCTTCAATCTGGTTCACTAGTTTGTGAGCCATCCTACATGCCTGTTGTATGGAGGCGGGCTCGTGTGAACTTATATCTTCTTGGATTCTTTCCGGTAATCCTTTCACAAACGCGTCGATCTTCTCTTCCTCATCTTCGAATGCTCCCGGACATAATAGGCACAATTCTGTGAATCGTCTTTCATACGTGGTAATATCAAATCCTTGGGTTCGTAACCCTCTAAGTTCTGTCTTGAGCTTATTGACCTCGGTTCTGGGACGGTACTTCTCGTTCATCAAGTGCTTGAATGCTGACCACGGTAGTGCGTACGCATCATCTTGTCCCACTTGCTCTAGATAGGTATTCCACCATGTTAACGCAGAACCTGTAAAGGTATGCGTAGCGTACTTCACTTTGTCCTCTTCAGTACACTTACTTATGGCAAACACCGATTCGACCTTCTCGGTCCACCGTTTCAATCCGATCGGTCCTTCGGTTCCATCAAATTCCAAAGGTTTGCAGGCAGTGAATTCTTTGTAGGTGCATCCTACACGATTTCCTGTACTGCCAGATCCAAGGTTATTGTTGGTATATAGCGCAGCCTGTACTGCGGCTATGTTTGAAGCTAGAAAAGTACGGAATTCCTCTTCATTCATATTCACGGTGTGTCGAGTAGTCGGTGCCATTTCCTTCAAAATAGTTAAATGGAACAAGTTAATCATACAGAATATTAAGAGTAGTTAATAGTATTTCGTAGCATAATATGAACTTATTTATAAAAGCTTTTTCTTCATATTAGCGTTTTATAAGTTTAAATTCGGGTAGTACCTACCCGTTAAGTTCATACTTAGTAGCTAATATACAATTCAACTACTACAATTCTATATGAAAAACTGATTGTAATAATATTTCGCGTTCAAACTTTTACACAATATTTTACAAACTTACAATACCGCTTATTTTACATATAGCATGAAATATAGCACACAATAAATTTGATACAAGATGGTTGTGAAGATAATTCTAGCTAGTACACAAGTCGTTCAGCAAAGGCAATAAAGACACGTAATTCATACGTCCAGAAACAAGTCATGCATTCTGGTTTTACTAGGATTACTTCCCATCCTTGGTCTTGTGGAACATAACCGTTATGGCCGTTGATAAGACAGCGTGTTGTAACGTCGTCAAAGGGACGAGGGTTACGTAATGACCAACAGTCTCGTAATAACCTAAAAACCTCATTTCTTACCCCAATTACCGACTCCGTCACTTGAGGGAACGTTTTGTTTAATAGTTGTAGCCCGATGTTCTTGTTCTCACTTTGGTGAGAAGCGAACATTACTAACCCGTAAGCATAACATGCTTCTTTATGTTGCATGTTAGCCGCTTTTTCTAAATCACGAAGTCCAATATTCGGATATATTGAGTCAAAATAATTTCTTAACCCGTTGCGTAAAATAGCATTTGGGTTCCCCGCAATATATGCGTCAAAGTAAACACATCGTAACTTATGGGTTTCCCAATGTGATATCCCCCATCTTTCAAACGAAAGTCTCTTATAAACCAAGACATTCTTGGAACGTTCTTCGAATGTCTTACAAACTGATCTCGCCTTAAATAGTTGTGCCGAAGAATTCTGGCCGACTTTAGACAAGATTTCATCAATCATGTCCCCGGGTAGGTCTCTTAAAATATTGGGTTGTCTATCCATTTTGTATTTTTAAACTGTAAAATAGACAAGAGTTAGATTCATAAAAAAAAATACTTATTAATACAAGCAATTTTTACATATATCATAAAGCATAAGAACACTATATTCCATATATTACACCACACGAATACAACTATCTTATTCCGACTCGCTCGTTTCTTCTTCTTCGGTTTTGGTTCGTTTTGCCAAGTTTCTAGGGATATATGATGTTCCCCTAATACGAACCGTCGTTGTCCACATTGGTTTAGAAAAACCTGGTGGTTTAGAGGTTCCCGGGTCATTGTTACAACTTAAGGACTTCGGGGGTTGACGATACATATAAAGTTCATCGGGGTTGGAATTAGATTTCTCTATTTTTATGCCCTTTCCCTTATTATTTTCTTTTGCCTTTTTAAATTCAGTTGGGGTAATTTCTATAACATCATCGGAATTCTCGTCGGAATCCGATTCATCGGAGAATTGGTAATCCTCCCAATATTTTGCTTCCTTGGCGGAAACACCATTGACCATAATTAACTTTGGTCGGTTGGTTGAGGATTTTCTTTTACTTAACCGTTTTATTATTTCCCCCACCGGTTCTATTTCTTCATCCGGTTCCGATTCTTCTTCCGGTTCCGATTCTTCTTCCGGTTCCGACTCTTCTTCCGGTTCCTCTTCGGGAACTTGTGAATCAGTCCACAAATTATTCCAATTTACATTTGACTCTTCATTATTATTAGGTGAGTCAATGGGACTTGTTCTAGAGGTAGACATCTATCACATAATATCAAACACGTTAAGAGATTAATATATCACATAATATTCATATGTTAAAAATATATAGTTTCCAACAAAAATGTTAAGCAATCATTTTTAAAGAAAACACGGTCGAAGTCCAGACTCACTAATGCATCCTAACAAACTCGATAAGACACACTAATGCAAATTTTCTGGTTCTCTAAGACCAACGCTCGGATACCAACTGAAATGTCCCGTTCTTATTGATTAAAAACGTTCCATATTAATTGATTTCGTTGCGAGGTTTTGACCTCTATATGAGATGTTTTTCAAAGACTGCATTCATTTTTAAAACAAACCATAACCTTTATTTCATAGATAAAGGTTTTAAAAAGCTTTACGTAGATTATCAAATAATGATAATCTAAAATATCCTGTTTACACACGACCATTACATAATGGTTTACAATACAAATATGTTACAACAAAATAAGTTTCTTGAATGCAGTTTTTACACAATATCATACAAGTATGGACTCCAAATCTCGTCCTTATTTAAGTATGCGACAGCGGAAGCTTTTAATAATCACCTGAGAATAAACATGCTTAAAACGTCAACAAAAATGTTGGTGAGTTATAGGTTTAACCTATATATATCAAATCATAATAATAGACCACAAGATTTCATATTTCAATACACATCCCATACATAGAGATAAAAATCATTCATATGGTGAAAACCTGGTAATCGACATTAACAAGATGCATATATAAGAATATCCCCATCATTCCGGGACACCCTTCGGATATGATATAAATTTCGAAGTACTAAAGCATCCGGTACTTTGGATGGGGTTTGTTAGGCCCAATAGATCTATCTTTAGGATTCGCGTCAATTAGGGTGTCTGTTCCCTAATTCTTAGATTACCAGACTTAATAAAAAGGGGCATATTCGATTTCGATAATTCAACCATAGAATGTAGTTTCACGTACTTGTGTCTATTTTGTAAATCATTTATAAAACCTGCATGTATTCTCATCCCAAAAATATTAGATTTTAAAAGTGGGACTATAACTCACGTTCACAGATTTTTACTTCTTCGGGAAGTAAGACTTGGCCACTGGTTGATTCACGAACCTATAACAATATATACATATATATCAAAGTATGTTCAAAATATATTTACAACACTTTTAATATATTTTGATGTTTTAAGTTTATTAAGTCAGCTGTCCTCGTTAGTAACCTACAACTAGTTGTCCACAGTTAGATGTACAGAAATAAATCGATAAATATTATCTTGAATCAATCCACGACCCAGTGTATACGTATCTCAGTATTGATCACAACTCAAACTATATATATTTTGGAATCAACCTCAACCCTGTATAGCTAACTCCAACATTCACATATAGAGTGTCTATGGTTGTTCCGAAATATATATAGATGTGTCGACATGATAGGTCGAAACATTGTATACGTGTCTATGGTATCTCAAGATTACATATTATACAATACAAGTTGATTAAGTTTTGGTTGGAATAGATTTGTTACCAATTTTCACGTAGCTAAAATGAGAAAAATTATCCAATCTTGTTTTACCCATAACTTCTTCATTTTAAATCCGTTTTGAGTGAATCAAATTGCTATGGTTTCATATTGAACTGTATTTTATGAATCTAAACAGAAAAAGTATAGGTTTATAGTCGGAAAAATAAGTTACAAGTCGTTTTTGTAAAGGTAGTCATTTCAGTCGAAAGAACGACGTCTAGATGACCATTTTAGAAAACATACTTCCACTTTGAGTTTAACCATAATTTTTGGATATAGTTTCATGTTCATAATAAAAATCATTTTCTCAGAATAACAACTTTTAATTCAAAGTTTATCATAGTTTTTAATTAACTAACCCAAAACAGCCCGCGGTGTTACTACGACGGCGTAAATCCGGTTTTACGGTGTTTTTCGTGTTTCCAGGTTTTAAATCATTAAGTTAGCATATCATATAGATATAGAACATGTGTTTAGTTAATTTTAAAAGTCAAGTTAGAAGGATTAACTTTTGTTTGCGAACAAGTTTAGAATTAACTAAACTATGTTCTAGTGATTACGAGTTTAAACCTTCGAATAAGATAGTTTTATATATATGAATCGAATGATGTTATGAACATCATTACTACCTCAAGTTTAGTAGGTAAACCTACTGGAAGTGACAAGAAATGATCTAGCTTCAAAGGATCTTGGATGGCTTGAAAGTTCTTGAAGTAGGATCATGACACAAAAACAAGTTCAAGTAAGATTTTTGCTCGAATTAAGATAGTTTATAGTTATAGAAATTGAATCAAAGTTTGAATATGAATATTACCTTGAATAAGAAAGATAACCTACTGTATATAACAAAGGTTTCTTGATCTTAGATGATTACTTGGAATGGATTAGAAAGCTTGGAAGTAAATTAGTAAACTTGAAGGGATTTTTGAAGTATTCTTGAAGTGTTCTTCCTATGATGATTATAGCTTGATTCTTGAAGTGATTTTTGGTGAAGATGATGATTAACTACTGGAAAAATACGTTCATAATAGTGTGGGTGTGTTGAGAGAGAATTAGAAAGAGATTTGGAAGTGAAATGGAGTGAATGATGAGTGTTAATTGGTGAGTGGTGAGTGGGGTTAAAAGGAGTTCTAGTTAGTTGACTAGCTCATGGTAGAAGTTAAAATTGATTAGTCATACATGACATAATCAAGAGTGGAATCCCATGCTAGTTCCTATTGGTATATACCCATAGTAAGTACGTTTTGAAGCTGTGTATAATACGGGTAAGAATACGACTAGAATTCTTGATGAAAGAAAAGAATGGGAAAGTAACTGTAACCATTTTCGTTAAGTATGAGTGTTTTGATATATGTCTTTAAGTCTTCCAAAAGTATTTTAATACATCTAAATACACTACATGTATATACATTTTAACGGAGTCGTTAAGTCATCGTTAGTCGTTACATGTAAGTGTTGTTTTGAAACCTTTAAGTTAACGATCTCAATTAATGTTGTTAACCCATTGTTTATTATATCTAATGAGATGTTAAATTATTATATTATCATGATATTATGATATATTAATATATCTTAATATGATATATATACATTTAAATGTCGTTATAACGATAATCGTTACATATATGTCTCGTTTCGAAATCCTTAAGTTAGTAGTCTTGTTTATATGTATATAACTCATTGTTAATATACTTATGGAGATACTTACTTATCATAATCTCATGTTAACCATATGTATATCCATATATATATCGTCATGTCGTTTTTACAATTTTTAACGTTCGTGAATCGCCGGTCAACTTGGGTGGTCAATTGTCTATATGAAACATATTTCAATTAATCAAGTCTTAACAAGTTTGATTGCTTAACATGTTGGAAACATTTAATCATGTAAATATCAATCTCAATTAATATATATAAACATGGAAAAGTTCGGGTCACTACACTTGACATCCCCGTCTATTTCAGGTATAGAAACCCTAGCCTGAACTATAAAACAGACGTATGCTATTTGAGTTTAGTACACGTTGGATTGCGTGTATTGTACATGTTGGTTAGAATCTTTTGATAAACATTTCGGATGAAACAACTGAAATCTTGTGATCCACCTTTACATACAGATTATGCGCAACATTAAAACTATGAACTCACCAACCTTTGTGTTGACACTTTTAAGCATGTTTATTCTCAGGTTCCTAGAAGTCTTACGCTGTTTGCTTATCTGTTATACAAGCTATGTGCATGGAGTCATACATGCTTTATTCGAGAAAACGTTGCATTCACAAAATCATCACCATGTATCTTATTTTGACTACATTATCAACGGATGTAGTATTGTAAACTATTAATTACGGTGATTGTCTATATGTAGAAATCATCATACATCAAAAACCTAGGAATTTGATATTCAATTATGGTATGCCTTTTTCAAAAGAATGCAATATTTACAAAACGTATCATGTAGAGGTCAATACCTCACTGTGAAATCGATGAATGATGTGTTCGTCCCAAAGGGATTCGGACGGACCCAGTGAAAATTGGGTAATAGTGTTAAGTAGTAGCAAATTTTCAAGTCTCATGTTGTTTTTTGCTTGTGGTTTGGATAATTACAAATGAAAGGTGCACACTTGCCAAAAGAGTGGGGCACAGTTGCCAAAATAAAGTGGAGGTACTGTACTAGTGTACACCTTAAAAAGCACTCAGTACTAAAACTTTATTTTATTATTTTTGTTAAAACGCATAGAAATGATTTAATTATTATCACGATTAAATTTGATCTTTTTTGTTTAAACAAGAAATACTTCGTACATATAAATTCTTACAATTTATTTTTAATGGCTACAAATCTTGTCTTATCACGTAATTTGTTCATACAAAATTAAGTCACACGAATTAGGAGTTTGTTCTTAGTTCAAAACTAATCTGTTGTTATATTAAGTACTCTATTTGTACTGATTTAATTTTTCAATGTTTTTTTGTTTGTGTGTTGTATCATTCATTGGTATAAATAAATAACAAAAATGAGTTGCAAGTTATTTTTATTTTAGATCCTCGATGTAAGCATGCAAAATTAAAAGATGGTTAAAAGGTAACGGGTAAACTGTAAATTTAACAAACGTATGATATAATAATAATATTTTCTATACTGCGTGTTTATGGTATGTGGGCAATAAAATTGATCCGGACAAAGTATTTATTTTGTGACACCAGTGACCTCAATTCCTGGCTTCACCACTGCGCACGGGCTCATATAACTAGTATACATGATATATTATGACCGATGTTTTTATTTTGTAATGTGGAGTACTACATTTATTTATTTGTTTCTGTATTGAACTTTGGCCCTCCTAATCAAACGTTTCACGTTCCGCCGCCTCTGCATGTGAGTAAATATTATCAGTTTAAAAGGAGAATAGATCATTTGAAAATCTTTAGAAAAAGGAATAGTATCAAGAGACGCTTTTGTTTGATTTAAACTCAGCTGCATTGGTTGGTTTTTAAATTTCAAACTAAATGAGACGAAGTTAACAAAACACAGTTTTAGCTAGTTGATTAGTTTATTCTGCAACGGATATACGATGGTATACAAATTAGCTAGTTGATTAGTTTATTTGTATTTTTATTTTAATATTTGAATTT
The DNA here is from genome assembly GCF_046630445.1 of Rutidosis leptorrhynchoides. Classification (NCBI taxonomy): domain Eukaryota; kingdom Viridiplantae; phylum Streptophyta; class Magnoliopsida; order Asterales; family Asteraceae; genus Rutidosis; species Rutidosis leptorrhynchoides. Next base: position 3,687,889 of record NC_092338.1, on the reverse strand, counting down.
GACCATTAGGTTTTGCATTCCAAGAAACACAATGTCAACAAACAAAGCCGTGTTAAAGTTTCTTGAAGTTAAAGCCACAAAAAGTTCTTTTTGTTGGGCTGCTTTTGGTTGTTTGTAAAGGTTGAATTGAGCTACAACATTCCCTTTTGAATAGATTTGGTTTTATCAAAGATTGCAAACTTTTATATAGTCTATAACTTAACCGTGTCATCCTTGTGAAATAATCGAGGTGGGCATTTAGTAAGGAATCTCATTTGTTTTTAGTCACTTGTCTTGCTTCAATCTTCAAAACTCAATAGTCAAACAAACTATTCAAAGCTGTTAATTTGAAACCTAAAGTTTGTATGATCCGTATAAATGCTATCCTGTTTATTCAGTCTGGATCAAGTAGTAACATAAATAGTCAATTTGTAATAGAAGGATGTAGGAAAGCTATTTTGACAAAAAAAAAAAAAAACAAAAAACAAAAAAAAAACAAAAAAACAAAAAAAATAATAAAAAAAAATCTGAATCATTCAAGAAATCAATCGAATGGAATCACAAACAGAACTAGTACAACATTTCTACAATTTTGCATAAAACTTATCTAAAATGTCTGTATTTTTAAGGCCGAAGGATGTTGTTAGCCTTTACTAAGTATGCATTTTTCCCAAGATGTTTTTGCAAATCAATACTTTTGAACGTACATGATGTTTTTGTTCAAATTAAGCAGATGGTACGTAACAGCCGTTTGGGCGAAATGACGTGAGAGAAAGAACCTCTTGGTGGACTGGGCGACTCTCGGTTCTTGAGCATGTTGGGGGATTAGGCGTCAGTTGAAAGAGCTGCTCGAAAGCTTGACGAACAAGGAAAAAGCCAACATATATATTCTATTTTTTTAGCGCGCTTTTCAAGCGCTTAGCTTCTGCTAGAAAAAGGCGGCAAGGCCATAAAGTAAGTGAAGTTGCAAGCCTAAGCCAAGAAGGTACGAACGAAGTGACGGGCCGTTTTAGAGATAGGGGGCGGCTTTCTTGGTTAAATGCTATTAATGAGAATAGTAATTCACTATTCTTAACAATAGGTCCTGGAAACTTTTTGGTGCATCATGCTATTGCTCTGGGTTTACATACAACTACCTTGATCTTAGTAAAAGGTGCGTTAAATGCACGTGGTTCCAAGTTAATGCCAGATAAAAAAAATTTCGGTTATAGTTTTCCGTGCGATGGCCCAGGACGAGGCGCCCGGCAAGGATTTCGGTTATACTTGTCTTATTATTTAGTTTATACTACATGTCTCTTTTGCTTTGGAACTAAAAGATTCTAACCTAATACAGTAATTTTTAAAAAAAAAAAAATCGTATGATGATAAATTTCAAATAAATAAACTTGCTTCAACTAAATGGATATCGATTTGCATAGTAAATACAAATATGGTAGGTAATGTGCCTTGTAATGGGATGGAAATTTCTATGACTGTTAGTTTAAACCCTAACTAACAATAGTAAACCCTTCCAACAACCTACAAACAAGCATTCTAGTAGACCACATGTAACATCAACATTTGATAATGTTATTAGAGCTCTACAATGACAGGGCGAAAAAATAAATTTTAGCATGAAAGTTTACCCCAAACTTAAATGTAAACGAAGAAGTTAAAACGTGAATAAATAAAGACACGTAAAATTTCAACTTAGAAATTAGAAATTATCCCAAAAGCTGAAGGTACATATCTGCTTCCATCAACACCCAAAAAATACATGATAATACCACCTTGCATTCGCACAATATTCATACCCTCAAAAACTAACATCTCTGCAAACACTGGATGGAAAATTGCAGCAACCAAATAATATGAAGTACCTGGGGCGACGGCACTCAGACTAATAGCAATTCTACTTTGTGTTGCCACAATCTTAGGCATAGGTCTCCGTAACAACATCAAGAAAACCTGTAAACGTATTGTTGTTATGATTAGGAAAACAGAAATCAAATAGATACACACAAAAATAAAAGCTATTCATTCCACAATCACCTGAATTGAATGTAAGAATCATATGACTAGCTCCCAACTAATATAATATGAACTCCTCAAAACAGCTAATACTAATAATAACTTCATTGATCATGATCAATGTAATTCTACTCCATTTAACAGCTCAACAGACGCCAAATGATGTGGTGAACTTGCAGTGATTTCGCTATATTACATTTTATATATTATTTACCCGTATAATTTGGTCTAAATGAATAATATTCTAAGGAGTAAATGGATAATTTAACTAAGTAAACACATTCAGACATTTATCAATGTACAAGAGAGTCTCTTAATCTTTAAAACTATATAGGTTGGTTCAGAGTTCAGATTAAACATGCGAGTCATGAATATCTTTGACGTAAATAGCCTTGATACTCTGTGTATTAATATTCTTCAGCAACTAATCTGTTCTTTAAAAAATAAAAGATTTAAAAAAAAAGGAGCACATGTATGTATTAATTAAACCTCTTAGACTGCTGACATATAAAGCAACATGCCCAGTGTGGATGACAGATAGGAAGCTTACCTTGTTAACATGTACGTACATACTGGGCTGGGCTACTGAGTTTTTTGCTTGTGTGTTAATGGGAGCATTTGTAAGGCAATATCGGCTTGCATGTGGATTGAATGGGCGAGCTTGTGCACTACAATCAGCTTCTCATCCACTTGGGTCTGGAACATGTCGTATAAGAAAGGTACTGATAAACTCGCAAGTATCGCTGAGATGAAACCAATAAACGTCACATTCCAAGGTAACTTTTAGTGTTTAACACTTTAATGGCATACAGCATGATATTGCTTTAAACATACATATATTTCGACGCAATATCATTTATATTTCATCGGCTTTTACCGAAACGAAGACATTCAAATGCATAATTCACGAGAAAAACGGCAAAAGTAAACGCGAGCTTGAAGTTTGAAGAAATGATAATAAACGACGGGTTTTAACCAAATATATATCGAGATAACGTTTATCCGAAACAAAGTCCAAGATGATCGAAGGAAAAGAGTTCAAATGAAAGTTCCAAGTCAATATACGACAACACGGGTCAACAAAGAACAAACATAAAATTAAAAATAAAAAAACTGCAGTTTACTCCTACGCGGATCGCGTAATACCTTACGCGAAACGCGTAATGTTGTGGCTAAATTCCAGATTCTACTTAACACCTACGCGAAACGTGTGAAGACCTACGCGAAACGCGTAATGTTTGATCCAGATTCAGATTCCAAGTTCACATGGGACGGTTGCTTTTTAATATATATTAACTATATTTATACGCATGCTTAAGGGAATAATTCACTTTCCAGTCTTTTACAGCAAAAAGGGATCAGAGAGAAGTCTACCTACTACTTCTAATACTATGATATAATACGGAGTACATTACACAGACAGGGAGGAATGGTCAGTACACAAATCCATACAACACAAATATACATAGCAAAATAGAGAGCAGAGGGATATTATCATCATTTTATTAGTATCTTTGTACTCCGTATAAATTAAGTTCAGTTCCAATTAATTTTCAAGTTCAATTTTTAGGATAGTTTCAATATTAAGGGTGTATTGTTCGTGATTAAGGGTATTATTGTTCGAGTGCAAGGGTGTTGTTATTGTAATTTTCTACCATTTGAAGTAAATGAAAGTGAAGATTTTCGTAAGTATATTCTATTAAAATTATCGTTATCAATTTTTATCGTTATTATTATGTTTGTATATTTATATTTTTATGTTTACCCTAGTATAATGAGTAGCTAAATTTCCCTAGTGTTTGCTTAGATGTAGAGCTCTAGTGAAATGGATTGTTATCAATTGTAAAAATTAAAATGTAACTTAAGTATTTTTAACATTGAGCCTAATTAAAAGAACCATTATTATGTATTTAGATATTTAACCCTTGTCACTTAATTTATTAGATTCAAATAACGAAAGTAATTTTTATTTATATAAATTAAGCTTCAACATTAAAAGTGATTTAGACGGACTTATAAATAATTTATTAACACTAAATTAGGAATAAAGTTCGGTGGTTTGGGTAATATCATTAGGTATATAATAGTGAAATTGTAAAAAGGGAAACCGTTATGATTTGGGTTTTGGCGAAAGTCAAAACTGGGTTGGGTCTCAATTTAAATACTTTGGAAATAGTAACTATCTAAATAAGATCCGATGAAAATTAGACTTAATTTAGCTAGTTGAAACTTCATTTATTCGAAAGAAAAAATATAAAGTTTTATACTAAACATTTTAATAGAGCTTAAACTTAAAACAATCTATGGATCTAGAGGTGACACAATTAAGTAAACACTCCTATTTATATATTGCAAATTATTATTATTTATCATTTTTACGTACTATTAATCATAAAATTTAAATTATAACTTAAATCTCCTTCGGTTGAACCAGTATTGTTTTGTCACATCGAATAAACCATACGCGGATCGCGTATAATTTCACACGAACCGCGTATCATTAAACATATACGCGAAACGCGTATGTACGTACACGAAACGCGTAAGTGTAATATCAGTACTGTTACGAATTTAGTTACATTCCAAAGTTTAAATTAAATCTTTTATTATTATTTTAAAGTAATTAATTTATAATTAGTTTAATTATTATAATTTCCTATAATTCATCTTTAATTTAATTAAAACTTATTATTTAGTTAATTTAAATAGATTTGTATTTTATTGTTTAAAACAAATTCCTAATCATTTAGTTTTAATGCAAGATTATTGTTTTACTTATTACCATTTAATAATACAATTGTTTTATCACAAATAGTATAGTTTCATTTAGTTCACTTTTAAGTTAATAATTATAAATCATGTAATCGTATAATTAATAAGTAGTTAAATTAAATTAAGATTTAGTTATATTTTATTATTATTATGTAGTATTCTAAATTCCTAATCCAAAACCCCCTTTAAATAAGTTTAACTTCAAAGACTATTAAAAACCATTTAACACTCCATCTCCCTGTGGAACGAATCGGATTTACCTATAAAACTAAACTACGCGGATAGGACTAGTTGCCTATATATGTGTGAAATCAACCTGAATTCATTAAAACACTACATATACAATAAATCAATTCGTGTAACAAAATAACTCAAATCCGTTCATAAATAAAGGTTACGTTTCGGCACATCACAGCACTTGCAAATAAAATAAGAATAACGACTAGCTCACCAATATAGATCAGTGTAAGGAAGTTGAAAAAGCTACCAATGTAAGAAATCAGCCATAAGGTAGAAACAACCTGAAGAGCCAATCACAAATAAATTGATTGTAACTTCAGATCTTAGCAAAATTTGCATTTATAACAACAAGAGAAATTCATGAAATCGTACTGCGAGCGAGGCTTTCACGTTTCCCTCAACTGCAATTTTGTGTGCAATTGAAAACACATGATTGATCCACACTTGCATCTCTTCAGCAGCAATAAGAACTGATTCCTCCGAAATATCCAATTCAGGAATTGGAGGAAGAGGTCTACACTCATCATATAAATAGAATATGTCAATTGTAATTCTACTCTAAGGTATAATACGGAGTATTTAGCAAAACAAAATCCAAGCACTCATACTATATCAAAACAGACAAATTAATGAGCGAAGTACACTGTACAGCAATCATGAAGAACAAATAGTGCTCCTATAGTATATAAGAGCCTAGTTATTGCACTATCACAATATTTTCAAAGCTTATGTCAATAATAACATGTATGTATAATTGTACAAATATATATATATATGCAGACTTGTTATATTTGTTATTACATAATGCCTTAGATGAACAGCTCGTATAACTGTAATCAATTGCTGATCCGCAATTAGTCTCAATCGATTATAAAACTTATCATAAGCTCATTGAAAACAAACCTATTAAGAAGAGAAGCAGATTTAGCCCAAAAGAAGAGAATAACAACCAAAAGCAGTAGATTATTGGCAACAAATGCCAAAATATTGTAACCTCCTCTTTCAAATAGAAACCATAAAATTGTAGAAACAACTAAAAAAACGCCGCTTCCGTATGAATTCTTCCATAACAATATATCAGCAACTGCATCATCGTAATTCATAACATTCATTAACAATTGGCTCAATAGCAAAGGAAATCGCAATCGAAATGTATCATATCATATAAATAAATTAATTGAGGAGGTATTGAAACGAAATACATGTAACGATTTGTAATTTTTTTTTTACTAATTCAGATAGAGATATAAAATAGAAAAATAGAGACCTGCACCGCCTCCAAGAGCATCGTAGACAGAAATCCGGCCAAAATCACCCATGGCGATCAGGGTTTCTGATTAGATTGAAGAAGAAGAGGAAGAAATAGATCGACGGACGGATATATATAGAGAGAGAGAGAGAGAGAGAGAGAGAGAGGAAACGAGATTTGGGCTTTTTTTTTTTTTTTTTTTTTTTTGGGTTGTTAGGTCTTTAGAAATAAATGGGCTTAAATGATTTTTTTTTTTTTTTTTTTTTTTAACGGCAAGCTTGCATCAGTCCGGACCGAAGCCTAGTCATCATTTGCAGATACACACGCGTTCGGGCAGGAAACCCGAACTATATTGCTTTATGATTAAATAGTCCAGTCCTTGTTTTATGTGTAATGTACGCAGTCAATTAGTGAAATGATTAAATAGTAATGTACGCGTTCGGGCTTAAATGATTAAATAGTCCAGTCCTTGTTTTATGTGTAATGTACGCAGTCAATTAGTGAAATTGGTCATGCGATTAGTAAGGTCAGATCCTGATTTTCAGGGTTAACGTTGGAGTCTTTCTTGTACCTTGCCATATTTATATATGGTGATTGATTAATGAATAAATTATCAGTGTGTTTGTTTTATTCCCTGTTATTAACTCTTTCAAGTGGTATTAGGAGCAGAACAAAGTGTGATCGATCAAAAAATGAGTGCAATGGCAAAAGAGAATAGCCATTTTCAGACGATAATTGTGCCAAAGTTTGATGGAGATTATGATCATTGGTGTTTGGTAATAGAGACTCTCCCCAGATCTAAGGAGAATTCACAAGCGATCGAAGAGGGCTACACTGAATCAGCTAAAAGATCAAAGATGACAGATAAGGCTAAGAGAGTCAGTCTAGATGTCGCAAAATTGAAGGATTTGAAGGTTCGAAATATTTTCTTTCAGTCATACACAAGCACATCCTTAAGATGATTACACAAAAGAACACATCTAAACAAATTTGGGATGCCATGAAGATAAAGTATCAAAGGGAGTGCAAGAGTTAAGCGAGCCCAATTGCAGCGGTTAAGGAGAGACTTTGAATTGTTAGAGATGAAATCTGGTGAAAATGTTAAGAATTATTTTGGAAGAATAATGGTGACCGCAAATGATATGCGTAATTGTGGAGAGAGCATGACGGATGTAAAGATTGTGGAGAAAGTTCTTCATACATTGACAGAGAATTTCATACCTGTGATATGTTCAATTGAAGAATCAAAAGACCTTGATTCAATTTCAGTTAATGAGCTACAAAGTTCTTTGCTAGTACATGAACAGAAACTTCTGAAGAGACTACCCGATGAGCAAGTTTTGAAAGTCGAATATGATACTGGACGGGGACAAGGAAGATGTAGCAATTCATATGGTAGATGTAGAGGTAGAGGACGTGGACGAGGTCATTCTCATTTCGACAAAGCAAATGTGGAGTGCTACAAATGTCACAAAATGGGACATTTTGCTTATGAATGCTCTTCTAGAGATCGAGTTGCAAATTACACTGAGTTAGACGAAAATGAAGAGTTGTTGTTGATGGCTACGGTTGAAGTCAAAGAAAAGATACCACAAGGTATATGGTTTTTGGACTTGGCATGCTCATATCATATGACCGGAATGAAGGACTGGTTTGTATGTCTAGTGTAACACCGATCATTTTTTTAAAACACATCGGAAGTCTTGATTATTAAAATCGCAACATTAATTACATGAGTACAGAAAGCCACGTAATTAAGTTTAAAAATCACAAACGGTGCTACTAATTACAAACACAGTTACAACAGTCCACATCAGAGTTACAAGTCAAACATGTCATCAACTTCACAGCCTAGTCCCAACAGCAGTACCTAAACTTGCAGGGGAGGAATGCGGGGGATTAGCCCATCGCTAAGTGAATGGAATCTATATACAGACTAAGCTTAAGCAATCCATCATACAAAAATCAACCATCATGCTTACAACAAACAAGCATACAAACAAAGACAATACGAGGATCGGCGGCTTGTACTGGCACACGACCTAGCTGATTAAGCTAGCATCTACCGATAGTCCTTTCTGCTGAATCAGTCACCCATAAGCAAATTGAGACCCAACCTCCTTTAGAACGGTTGACCTCATACGGACTACAACCTCCCTAGGAACAGTTGTGAGTCCCCAACCTCCTTAGGAACGGCTGGTGTCAAGCACAGTGCACATATACAACATATAATTCACATAGCATGTAATTATCCAACTAGCATGGAAATCACTACACTACACAAGGTAATCAGAGTAATCCACAGTAGCATGATTTGCTACTTAAATTCTATCCGAAGATAGACTCACTCACCAATTACCAGCAACGGCTCAGGTTCTGAATACTGAGCTTTCTCTTTATCTTTTCCACCTAAGAATAGACATAACACGATCAGTAATATGTCTTGATATCATCCTAGCAACAAGACAACAACACCAATATATCAACACTTAAACACTTAACAACTACTCTGCCAAGCGTACGAGTAACACCTCACTCGCACGTTTGAGAACCCTCAACCGTGTGATTGACAACTCACTCGTATGTTTGGTCTATGACCAAACATCCAAATCAGAACCAACTGATCCGTACGGTTCACTACACGAGTGACCAATGACTCGTACGAGTCACATCTCAACTGTACGTATCATCTCAAATAAAACAACAGTTCCCCTTAATCGCTTACTCGCACGGTTCACCACACGGTTCACCACCTCAACCGTATGAGTGAATGCTCACTCGTGCGAGTAATGAAGAACAGTAGCAGCAACTGCTTTCACGAATAACAACAAAATCACTATATTCAAGCTCAAAATGCACAAAACCCATTTTACACCCAAAACCCCAATTATACAAGAAATCAAAGCCAGATTCAAGCACACTAACCTGGTTTGATGATCACAAGGATGATAGAAATCAATCCTTAAAGCCTCTTGGTCTAATTCCTAACTCGAATCACTTGGGGTTTGAGAGTGATGATAACTAGATATGGGTTTTCTTTAGAAGTTTCAAGAAATGAAATTGCGAAGCATACTACACTCTTAAGGGTTATTAAAACCCTACACTCTTAAGGGTTATCATAACACAATTATAGACTAACAAACATGTTTCTTTAAAATGAATATTACTTTGTTCCTCTATTTTCTTGATCTTTGGTGTTTCAAAGTCATCATCTGAATCAACTTTGCTTTCTTCTTTCTTTTCGTTGTTGTTATTTTCACCCTCAACTTCTTTATCTTTTTTTTTTGTATACTTTCTTTTTCCTTCTTTATTCCACTAGTCCCTTCTCCGAAATTATTATTATTCGCAATAGATCGAGGTTTTTTATTTGGTATTATGTTAAAAAAAATTAGTATTTAAACCATTACTTTCTCTAGTAACTTAGTGTCTTCCATAGTAAAGGTAGTTAACTTTTGTCTCTTATTTACTAAAAGGTATTTCAAACCTGCAACAATATAGTAGGAAACAAAAACATAGTTGATTTAAGCTCATAACAGTTTTTTTTATATTATTTATTTTTTGATTTCACATTAAATCATGTATTCATATATTAAATGAGAAATTCTTAATAACATACATTAAATGTATGTTAATACAATTCAACAAATTTAAATCTATACATAGTATGTTATTAACATACATCAATTGTATGCTATATAATCAATACATTTCATATGTCCAACTGAATGATTTTTAATGTCTATCTATCAGTTACTTAACATACATCTCATGTATGTTATCATTTTCTATTTTTCGTATTTCAATTCTTTTTTCATATAAACAGTATAATGTATTCAATTCAATATAAAAATATGCAATTCAATAAATTCAATATGAATATACAGTTTATGATGATTATTTTTTAGATGAATAAGTGAATATCAAAACATATTCGTACCTATTTGTGGAAATTTTTTTGTGTTACCTTTCCCTTTATCTGCTGGTCTTTTTTCCTTTTTATCTTCTTCGCCAGTCATCTGCAGTTTTTTTTTTCATATGGATTTAAAAAATGAATCATTATGAATCTTAAATTTCTTACGTATTCAGAATATATTCCTAGTAAATGTTGATTATACCTTGTCGCGATTGATTTACGTTCAATTATCTTTCGATTTATGACTTGAATCTCTGAATTTGTATCGCGATCGATCTTCGAAAGTAGAATGAACAATGAATGAATGCTTCGATCTCCGAAAAAACCCTAATTTCTTGTTTATTGTTCTTTTTTATTTTATTTTATTGGAATTATTAATATTTATGTTTTGACAATACTGCCCCTCCGTGTTATTTTTTTAATGAGATGAGATCTGTGGCCAGGATTCACTTATCCCCTTATCCCCAATTTGATGCTTATCCTTTAATCTCTCATATATATATATATATATATATATATATATATATATATATATATATATATATATATATATATATATATATATATATATATATATATACCCTAATTTCCTGTTTATTGTTCTTTTTTATTTTATTTTATTGGAATTATTAATATTTGTGTTTTGACAATACTGCCCCTCCGCGTTATTTTTTTAATGAGATGAGATCTGTGGCCAGGATTCACTTATCCCCTTATCCCCAATTTGATGCTTATCCTTTAATCTCTCTCATATATATATATATATATATATATATATATATATATATATATATATATATATATATAGATATAGTACGGCATTTGTATAAATTAGTAATCGATAACATTAATATTAATACATATCAAATGTATAATACAATTTACTATAAGAAAATCTTTTATTAATGATTACATTTGATCGAAAAGATTTGTATTTAATAGTAACGCATAGATTATGAGTCCGTTCGTTGGAATCAGTTTAACTTCAATTGACAAATAATCAATAACATTACAATATTTAACTTTAATTATAATTATTTATATTTAAACACTCTATAATATTTTATGTATCCATAACATTACAACGGAATTTTTTTAAAGCAAGTAAAACCTTTATTAATGTAACGGTTATCTACATGTTGTGCCTATATCGAACTATACATGAGTTTGTATTCTACAATTATATAATGCGGCTATTTTTGGATATATAAGCTCGATAGAGCTTGAATTACAAGCTGGGAAGAGGTGAGGGAGTAGTGCCGATCGAGCGATGACAAAACTAACTCAAGACTACCCATTAATCACGAGTTCAGTATTGCCAAAGATAGTCATACATAGTAAGTAAGCACAGCTTGGAGGACAATTAGGATTCTAATGGTGGATGGTTGTTGATGTGTGTGATTTATCTGGTCTAGCCAATCCCTGTTCTTTGTGGCGATGAGCAAGCATACGATGAAGTGTTTATCAACCATTGATGCCAATCGAGTGATGATTTTTTACAATGTTTGGTTATCCAACTGAAACTTTGAGTTTTTATTTCGGTTAGGATAGCGGCTGGAATCCATTCTTTTTTGCTAAACACCTTGAGATCCGATGTTTCCATATTATGTAATTACATGTTCATTTAGTAGCTTGCCAACGGATTACTATTTTAAGTTTCATTGTGTTTTTTATTTTGACTTTACATAGATGAACCCATTTATAAATCGAAACATTGCAATGTTTTAATCGATAACATTATAAACTCATGGAATTCATTTTTTGAAAAAGGAAGGAGAAGTATTGTTTTTATCTTTTGTCTTTACCGGGATAAATATAATAGATAATAATAGGTAATATTATTTATAAGTCGATTTATTAACAAACATTATGATGGGTTTATTTATAATCATTCGATTTTTCCAAAAAAAAAAAAAAAAAAAAAAAAAAAAAAGCTTATGGAATTTTATGTATCGTAAATATATTTGGGAAACTTATGGCATGTTTCCTAAAAAGCAGTTAACTTTATTTAACCATTCGAGCAGTTGATATCCAACATAATCCTAATCGCCTCATTAATAGGTAAGTGGGTTATAAATATATTATAAATATAAAATTATATATAGATAGAATAGACATACACTCATTTTATTTAATTCCATTTAATTTAGAAAATAACACGTAGGATTATTTAAATCAGATTAATTGAGAAATTGACACGTAGAATTATTAGCACATGCTTTATAATAATGTGTGTATATATATATATATATATATATATATATATATATATATATATATATATATATATATATATATATATATATATATATATATAGTAGAGGGATCAAATGAGAACTTTTTGTATTTGAGAACCCTGAGAACTCACGCGGCTGAACAAAAATCCCTTACAGACGAACAAAAATTGTTTGATTCGAACAATTTTGTTTCTTCCCTAATTTTACTGGTAAAGGGTAATTTTGTTATTTTACTCGTGTCTAACCTATATATATTTTGATGTTTAAATCGTTTAATTCAATATTAGGCTTCTATCTTTTTCCCCAATTCTACGAGTTCATTCTTTACGATTTCAATATTAGGGTTCTATCGTTCAAATTGATTTTCGTTTTTATATTCTTTACCGTTTTTAGGTCATTTGATTACATGATTCAAGTTCTCTGTTCTCAATTTTAAAAAAAATTGATAGGAAACAATGTCGATCGGTGATAAAAATGTTCAAGTTGATGACTTGATTCATCATAATGATCAGTTTCATGTCAATGATGATTTTGTTGTTAACGACGACGATGATGATGAACAATCTCATTTTTTTGACGTCAGTGATGAATTTGATCATATCGAGATCTTCGAACATCATGATACTGACGGAGAATGTACATTTACATGTTTTAATTAAAAATCATTCTTTATTTATTTGAGAAATTCCTACTGTTAGAAGCAATATTTTTGTGTTCTACATTTGTGTTCTACATCTCTGATGTACATGTGTCTGTTCTACATTTAGGCATATTGATTTACATGTATCTGTTCTAAGTCATTGTTATGCTTTATAATTTGTGGTATAAAATCTGTGTTCTACATGTGTGTTTTGTACTTTTTATAGGTATGATTTATAACATATATTTTTTTCGATGCACCTTTATGCATCTTTTTTGATGAATTATATTTTTATTTATGTTCTTTTTTATACTTTTTCACAGGTGTTTATGTACCCAAAAGTTTCTGTGTTGGTTCTGAGGAAATATCGTCTTCTGGTATAAAATCGTGGACACCTAATGTTGACAAATCTCTTTTATCAGCTATCGGAATGGTTTTTGATTCAATAGATTTAGCATATAATTTCTACAAGGAGTATGCAGTTAATGGTGGTTTTGAGGTAAGGAAGTCTTCATCAAAGAGAGGGTTTGGTGATTTTGGTAATAGTCTAGTCAGATATAAGTATTTTCTATGTAGCAAGCAAGGATCTAATCAAGAGATTTTGCATAAACCTGAGGATGTTTCAGCTACTGATGATATATTTGATATGAATGCGGATTGTTTTGGGGAAGTTAATACATTAACGTCTGTTGATGATAATGTTGGTTATATAGTTAAACAGACGCTGCATATTCAAGTAGAAAATAAAAAAAGAAGAAGAAAAGAAATAGGCCATCACAGAGGACATGATGTCTTGCTTCTATTGGCATTGTGTTGAATAAATACAATAATTTGTCATTCAAAAGTTTGTGAAAGCTCATAACCATATATTGGTTCATCCCCGCCACATAAAACATTTAAAATCTCAAAGACGATTAAATAATTCTCAAAAATTATTTTTATTCAAGTTGAATCAAGCTGGAATTGGTCCTTGTAGAGGTTATCGAATTTTGGAGAAAGTGAAAGGTAGTGATGAAGATGTTGAATGTTCGAAGGTTGATTGTATGAATTGAAAAAGAGATGTTATTAAGTATATAGGAGAGGGAGATGGTGAAATGTTTGTTCAACTGTTAGAAAATAAGAAAAAGAGTTTAAATAACTTTTCATTTGAATATTTTACGGTGTTCAATAATGATAAGTGGGAGTTAGCTGGAGCATTTTGGGCTAATCAAGCTTCAAAAGAAAATTACAAAGTTTTTGGAGATGTAGTTTCATTTGATTCAACCTTTCGAATAAACAAGTACTGTTTTATACTTTTATATCATTATATTGTTCTTTTATTTTTTCATTTATTATATACATTATTAAAATAAGTGTAATTGTTATATTTTTTTTGTTGTTTGTTGCAGATATGATATGAAGTTCATACCATTTACTGGTATTGATAATCATAAGGAGTGCATTACTTTTGGTGCTGCGTTATTAGCAAAAGAAGATGCGGATTCGTATACGTGGTTATGTGAAGCTTTTAAGAAAGCATTCCCCGAAGAACCACAAATAGTATTGACTGATCAAGATCCCTCCATGATAGTTGCTATTGAAGATGTTTTCAAGAAAGCAAGACACAGACTTTGTATGTGACATGTAACTGAGAAAATTACAAACAAGGTAACATTATTCTATTTTTCTAATTAATGCATATAAACATATCACATTAAATGCATGATTTACAAATTTTAGTTAATGCATATTTTTGAGTCTGAATTCATAGAATATATTTATCAGATGCAAGTTAATGCATCTGATATATAATTATTAATTTTGTTTTTATAATTATTAATTTTTTACCATCTTTATTAATTTTGGATGCAAGAGAACTTTTAGTCTTTTTTTTTTTTTTTTTTTTTTTTTGTAACTTAGTAATGTTTAGATAATTTTTTTTATTGATTAATTTTTATGTATACATCAAATTGGTCATGCTGTTTCAAATGTGGGTTTTTAAGATTCTGTTTCTCAAATTGTCTGGACTAACAAGTTAGACCCTGATGAGTTTGATAATAGATGGTTCTCAATTGTGGCTCGTTATAAATTAGAAGATAACGAGTGGTTAAATGAAATGTTTAATCTTAGGAGAAAATGGATACCAACCTATTTTAGATATTGGGATATGTCAGGGTTAATGCGCACTTCTTCCCGTTCTGAGAGTGAAAACCACATGTTTCAACAATTGATGAGCAATAGTTCAACCTTAGTTGAATTTATCAGTTTTTTCAAAACTGCTATGCAGATTCAATGACAAGTGCAGTCTAAAAACGATCACAAATCACGATACACTATCCCTAAAGTTGTTACTAATTATGAGATTGAACAACATGCTGTGCAGTTGTATACTAGAATTTTTTTTGGTGAAGTACAGGGTCAAATCAAAGCTGCATCGAGATATTGTATGAATTATCAAGTTGATCATAAAAATGGTTTTACAGAGTATACTGTAATGGACGGAAGTGTTATAAATAATGGTTTACCAAATAATCTTGATAAAGCCGGTAATCCCCGGGCTTTTGATGAATACATTCCAGCAGTTAGTGTGGTAAAGTATTCAGAAAAATCAAAAGAAGTATCATGTGATTGTAGATTATTTGAAAGAATAGGTTACTTTTATCGACATATTTTATATGTGCTAAGGATGACAAATGTTAAAGTAATCCCAAACAAGTATGTTATGAAAAGATGGTGTATTGATGCTATTACTTTAAAAGATCCAAACACATATTTTGATTCTAATCAAGTTGGATCTTCCGAAGAGTTTGGTGTTCAAATGAAGGAGATTTATGAAATGGTTGATCATGCGATAGGGCTATATAAGGATGATCATGAAAAATTGAGTTCACTCAAAGATACAATTAGAGGGTTGAAAGATAAAGCTGTAGAGGAAATGGGAAATGATAATACATTGAGTAAAGATGAATTTATCGAGGGTTTGGTTTGTAACACCCCGCCTTTTTCCGTTTACTTTTCGTTTATTCATTTTAAAGTCCGTTATATGTTTATAACATCTCCCGTTGATACGCATTTTAAATTATCTCGTTTAGGTAATTCACGCACCCGAATGAAACTTGAGGGACTAAAGTTGCCAAAATGTCAAAATGGTGACTAGGTCAAAGGAGTCAAACTCCTCCCATCCATTCACTTCATCTTCTCCTTCTTTGTTACTTCCTCCATTTTCTCTCAACACCCAAACACAAAGATTCATCATCTATTTTCGTTCTAGCAAGTGTCCATCAAAACAAATTGCATTTTTGGAATCCTTGCAACTTCCTCTTCGATTCCATACCGATTTCATTACATTTGAGTAACTTTCTAAAATCACTAGATTTTGTGTTCTTGATGTTTTTAACTTATAAATTTGTTAATTAGTGTCTATGGCTCAAGTCTAACATGAATATATGATTTATATGCTCGATCTTGTTGTTTTAGTGTAACTAGCATGAACATGAAAAGTGTGTGTTTGATTTTGAGTTTTGGATGATTTAATGTTGTTGTTATGATAAAGTGCAAGTAGTAAATGTGTTTCTAGTATCACTAGCTTCAATTTGATGTGTAGGTTGCTTTAGAAAACTTCATAAACTTGATTATTGATTTTGGTGGATTTGGGTTAGGGTTCGATGAACTTGAAATGAACCTTTGATGCTTTGAATGATATGAGATGTTATTAGTAAGTGTTTAGTTGTATTGTATGTTTAATTATCTTCGAAACGGCATATCATTCGTGTAAATTGGTTGCCCGAATCATTGAATTGCATTTATGAACTTGAATGCATAAAATGATGAGCATTGAATGTGATTTGGGTTGTTGCAAGTATTGAATTGTTTGTTGAAATGTGTTTAGCTGTTTTCCTCGTCAAAATACCTTCCCGATGATATAAGATACATGTTTTGATAATTTGCGGGTCATAAATTGGGATTATTTGAGTTTTGGTTCGTGCATTTCTTTGTTTCAGCAAAACAGGGTCTGGATACAGATCTAGACGCCGTCCAGACCTTCAATGCTAGACGCGTCCAGCAAATCTGGACGCTGTCCAGATACACTACCAGATTCTGTTTGGATTGGTCATTTTACGAAAAATGTTTGCCATGCTATGGACCTCCGATTCACATGTAACTTGCTCTAACATGCTCATATATGATTAAAAACCTCAGAAAAATAGTTCGAGACCCGACCCGAACGTGTTGACTTTTCATTGACTTTGACCCGACCAAAGTTGACTTTTAATCAAACTTAACCAAATACTTATGCAATCATTCTAACATGCTTTTATACTTGTACCTTGCATGAAACATGACAATTTGATTCACATGCTATTATAATCGAGTCTTAACGAGCCATAGGACTAATTGAACACTTTGACCGACCGTGTTTACCGATATTGATACAAACCTATTTGTTTAGGTCAAGACTAGCATTCGTTCTTGCACACGTTTACTTGTTGAAGTACTTTTACATACGTGCACTCAAGGTGAGATCATAGTCCCACTTTTACTCTTTGAACTTACAATTGGGATGAGAAAACATAAACATTTCTTTTTACTAAGTGAACACAAGTACAGGAAAACAAACATTCTACATATGAGTTTAGAACAAAATCCTCAATTCGATTATCATTAGTTACACTTGCCGGGTGTAAGCGAGAACTTATGTTGTATGGATCCATATGGGTTTGACAAACCCTCATTCAGACGGTTCGCTACCGTTTACGAATGGAATATATTTTCGAGAAACAGTGTATGTTCTAACACTATTGTGACGGGGTTCTATGGAAGGAATGTTAAGCATTGATGTCAAAACCCGTCCTAAACCATAAGGACAAATATAATAACATATGATTTCATCGCGAGGTATTGACCTCTATATGCGACATTTTTCAAAGAAAACTGCATTCGTTTTTACAATACAAACCATAACTTTTATTAAAAATACAAAGTTTAAACAACATATTAATGATTATCGTTTAGCGATAATCTTAGCCTTACAAACTTTACATGTGATGATAACAACACGATTTCTAACGTATTTTACATTACAACTTCTCCGATATGCAGTTTTATTTTTGACACAAATATGCATACTCAAGATCTTGCTTAAATTCAACATGTTGCAGCGGAAGCTTTTAGTTATCACCTGAGAATAAACATGCTTAAAACGTCAACATAAAGTTGGTGAGATATAGGTTTAATGCCGGCAGCATTATAAATATAGACCACAAGATTTCATATATAAACATTTTAATAAAAATATTCTAAGTTGTTGAGCACTTGATAACCATACTTAACATTTAATCAACGTCGCATATTCCCTTTATTATGAAATCTTACTACACCGTACCAAGTGTAGTCACTGAAACGAAGTACTGTGCAACCGTTGAATACCGGTCGTCCAGTCCGGTTGGGGTTGTCAGGCCCGATAGATCTATCAACAGGATTCGCGTTTACAATACCTCATGTAAATAGTAGTTACCAAGTTACAGGGAAGTATACCAGTGGTACAACTCAACGTAGAATATATATTTTTAATCACTTGTGTCCATAACGTAAATCATAAAATGCATGTATTCTCATCCCAAAATATTTAGAGTTTAAAAGTGGGACTATATACTCACCTTTGCCTTGAAGGTATTTAACACGACTTGGTCTCCGATAGATATCACGAACCTAACCATATATATAATATATCAACATATTTTCTTTTCAAGTAATCGTTACATATATATATATATATATATATATATATATATATATATATATATATATATATATATATATATATATATATATATATATATACTTATAATACTTTTAATATTTTCTTAGTCCGTAGTTAGCAGTCTGTTGTTAATGGTCCATTTAGTTGCTCAATAAAATAAATAAAGACCCCATCGTATTCGTATTGATCAGAATTAATCTCGACCCATGGTACCATGTTGTCAAATGACGTGTTGCGTAAATAAAGTACCGTGTTGTCAAATGACGTGTTGCGTACAATCATGAGGTCTTATGATTAATCTTCTCGTGTTGTTTACGGGTGATCCTAAAATATATAAAATCAAATCATAAGTATAAAATATCATATTAATTAGCAAAAATATGATTAGTTTAGTTTTACTCCAATTAATTTCGTAGCTAAACTAGCTTCGGATACCCGATTTTGTTTTAAGGTGTTCTTTGTAAAAACAAGTTGTATCTTGTTAAGTAAGCATATCATTATGATATATTACAGGTCTTGAAGTATTTTAAAAGTCAAGTTAGAAGGATCTATTTAGTTTGTGAAGTTTGAAATCATTCAAACTATGTTTTTGTTGTTATAATTTATAACTCAAAATAAGATAGCTATATAAATATGAATCGAATAAGATTATGAATAAGGTTACTACCTCAGGTTACTTGGATAAAGCTACTGGAAAAGATAAGAAAAATCTTGGAATCAAAAGAGTGGTGGAGTGGGATTGAAAGATTGGAAGTAATCTCCTTGAAATTGGATGACTATATTGATACGTTCTTGAGTAGGTACATGAAGAGAGATTAGGGAGTGAATTAACTTGAAAGAAAATTGGAAATGAAATTGTATGTGTGTGTGTGCAAAATGATGTGATTATGGGATGGATATATAGGAGATTTAATTTTTTTCTTGCATATAAGTCATACATGAGGTTAAATGGTTGGTTCCCACATGTAACATCATGTCTAGTGGCTGATCATTGGAGTTTATTGTTAGTATATACTAATAGTAAATATGTATAGAAGCTGGGTATGATATAGTTACAAATACCCTAGATATACTTGTAGAAATTTTGAGGAAACGGAACGAGAATTCAAATATGGACTGGTTTATAACTGTAAAAGAGGCTCAAAACCGGGCTTTTATTTTGGGTCAAACTGGGCCAAAATAAAATTTTAAGACATTTTTAATAAAGCAATGCTAGGGGCTCTGCCCCTTGGACCCCGCCAGGGGTTGCCACCCCTTGGACCCCGCTATCGGGGGCGCTGTCCCCGAACCCCCGTCATGATCAAGATAAGTTCAAACAAGTGTGCACTCCACACTTTCCTAAACTTGTTCGCTATTTATCAAGATTATTTTGGTTAACAAATTAATCCCATTACACTTAAATCATATTGGTGACATACATCACCAACACATTATAGATTATAAGTATATATGTCAAAGAATGTTACATATAGTTATCGTTTTGAAAACTTAAGTTAGTGATCTCAAAATATACCTATAACTCATTGTTGTTAGTACACAATGAGACGTTAAACCATCCTTAAATCATATTAAATATGTATAGATATGTATATATACATAATCGTATAATTATCGTGTGTTATATAGTTCGTGATATCATCGGTCAAATTGGACGGTCAAACGTTGTGTAAAACTCTTTTCAAAAACATAAGTCTCAACAATTTGGATTGCTTATCATGTTGGTAAGGTTTAATTTATGTAAATATTAATCTCATAAGTATAAAACGATCGGAAAAATCCGGGTCGTTACAATTGATAATTGGGTGCTCGTGAATATTAACTTTTGGAATGTATTACTATTATATCAATGTTACAAATCTTGTGGTTCACTTGTACTTATTTACTTAAACCTATGATTTCACCAACGTTTTCGTTGACAGATTTCTATGTTTTTCTCAGGTCCTTGAACGTTTTGTGATACATGCTTCCGCTCATTACTTTTGATACTTACTTGGATGTCATGTATACATGCATATGTGGAGCGTCTTTTGACTACTTTTAAATTGTGTCGCATATGTTTCAATTGTACTTAAAACTTTGTAATGTAACTAGTTGTCAAACTACTTTGTAAACCTTAAAACATCTTTACTTTTGAAATGAATGCGACATACTTTTGGTCAAACGTTGTTTTAAAGACTTATGACCACGTAACGGGACCTAAGTAGACGGCGCCGTCAATGACGATTTTGTCGGGTCGCTATAGATGGTATCAGAGCGTTGGTTGTAGGGATTTGGAGTTCATTGGTGTCAACCCCGAGTCATAGGGTACATTAGTGAATCTAGACTACAACTGGCATATAGACTTGAAGTAGGAATTACTTGACTACTTGTGAATTTATACTCGAACGTTACTACTCATATCTACTCTTATTTCATCTTAATCTCACGATGTTTAATTTGATTGACGCGCCACCTTGACTTAGTGAAATAATGTCAAATGCACATATGAATTAGGGTAATATAATTTCCTGGATTATATTACGGTGACTCATATGAACATTCCGACATTATGACATAAAGAATTTAAGGCGTGTCAAGGAAAATTTTTCTCTCTATCCTTATTCCATATCATGATTAGTATTATTGAAAATACTAATCAACGGTATTCTTGTGTTTCGAAGGAACAATGCCTCCTCGCCGTGTGCCACGCCATGAGACTCCTGGACAAGCTCTTCAACAGATGATAGCCACAGCCGTGGATGTGGCCATGGCCGGTCACTCCTCCAACAACAACAATAACAACAACCACAACAACAACAACAACCAAGGGGCCGGTAACTGAAGTGAATGGTGCTCCTACAAAGCCTTCATGGGGTGCAAACCTCATACTTTAGATGGGACTGGGGGACCGGTTACTCTCACTCGATGGTTCTAACAAACGGAGGCCGTTTTTAGCATAAGCGGTTGTCGGGACCAAGATAAGGCCAAATACTCCACTCACACTTTCGCCGGTGTCGCCCTCACATGGTGGAATACCTATGTACAATCGGTGGGTACCGATAAAGCTCACGCCCTCTCTTGATCCGACGTAAGGGAAAAGGTGATCGTCGAATATTTCCCTCGTGAAGAAACCCGAAGGTTCGAACAAGAGCTAAGAACTTTGAAAGCGGACGGAAACGATCTCAAGGCCTATAATCAACGATTTTTCGAACTAGCCTTGATGTGCCCAAACCTTGTGAACCTCGAATCCTTAAGGGTTGAACTTTACATGGATGGTCTTTCAAAGAGCATCAAACACGGAGTAATGTCATCCAAACCCACCAATCATCAAGAAGCTTTGAACATGGCCCGCAAATTGATAGAAACGGTGGACCAAATTGTAGTGCCGGCACCTAAAGCCGAGGATAAGTTGGGTAACAACAAAAGAAAATGGGAAGCCCCCCAATCAAGCAACAACAACTTTGCCAAGAAGCCTTTCACCTCCGACGGCAAGAAGGGTTATGCCGGAAACCTACCATTTTGCAACAAATGCAACAAGCATCACTTTGGTGAATGTGGCAAGCTAATTTGCCATCGGTGCCAAGGAGTTGGTCATAAGGCCAATGAGTGTAAAAGTGTCGCCCCCGTCGCTCGAAAGGGGCCCAATGCACCAAAGACGGGCATTTGTTATGAATGTGGCCAAACGGGCCATTATAGAAATGCATGCCCGAAGAAGAAAGATAACCCCAATACGCACGGTCGAGCTTTCAACATCAACACCGAGGAAGCCCGAGATGACAATGAATTAGTCACGAGTACGTTTCTTCACAACAACACTTATGTTACTTGTTTATTCGATTCGGGTGCCGATAAGAGTTCTGTATCAAAGACTTTGACTCATTCTTTTAGCACTCCACCACTTCCATTAGATACCACTTATACCATTGAAGTGGCCAACAGGAAACTATTGAGTGCCGACACATATTACCGGGGGTGTACGTTAAACATTTTGGGTAATGAGTTTGAAATTGACTTGATACCCATGTAACTAGGAAGCTTAGATGTGATAATCAGTATGAATTGGTTAGCCAAAACGAAATCTCACATCCATTGTGATCTTAACGCAATTCAAATTCCTATTGAGAATGGTGAACCTTTGATTGTTTATGGCGATAAGAGTTGCACCGGACTCAACCTCGTTTCATGCCTTAAAGTTAGAAAACTACTCCGTAAGGGTTGTTTTGCGATTCTTGCCCACGTTAAAAAGTCGAGTCCGATGAGAAGCATATCGATGATGTGCCAATTGTTAGTGACTTTTCCGATGTATTTCCCGACGAATTGCCGGGTCTTCCACCTCATCGACAGGTAGAATTCCAAATCGATCTTATTCCGGGAGCCACACCCATAGCACGTGCACCATATAGACTTGCCCCCTCCGAAATGCAAGAATTTCACAGTCAAATCCAAGAACTACTTGACCGTGGTTTTATCCAACCTAGCCATTCACAATGGGGCGCTCCGATTTTGTTCGTTAAGAAGAAAGACGGATCCCTACGAATGTGCATTGATTATCTTGAACTAAATAAATTGATGGTTAAGAACCGATATCCTCTTCCTCGCATCGATGACCTCTTTGATCAACTACAAGGGTCTTACGTATATTCTAAAATCGATCTCCGCTCGGGTTATCATCAATTAAGGGTTAAGGTGGAAGATGTCTCCAAAACCGCTTTCCGGACTCGTTATAGTAGTTATGAATTTCTTGTTATGCCATTTGGGCTCACTAACGCACCGGAGGTGTTCATGGATCTTATGAACCGATTGTGCAAACTGTATCTCGATAAATTCGTTATTGTGTTCATCGATGACATCTTGGTCTATTCTAAAAGCTAAGAAGAGCACGAACAACATCTCTAACTTGTGCTTGAACTCTTGAGACAAGAACGACTCTATGCCAAATTCTCCAAGTGTGAATTTTGGTTGAAGGAAGTTCAATTTCTTGGTCATGTTGTAAGTGATCAAGGTATTAAAGTCGATCCCACCAAAATCGAAGCCATTAGTAAATGGGAGACTCCTACTACTCCTACTCACATTCGTCAATTGTTGGGTCTCGCCGGATACTACCGTAGATTCATCAAGGATTTCTCTTTGGTTGCTCGTCCTCTAACCGCGTTAACTCACAAGGGAAAGAAATTCATTTGGGCAACCAACAAGAATCCGCATTTCAAATCTTGAAGACAAAGCTAACCACCGCTCCTATCTTGTCACTTCCCGAAGGTAATGATGATTTTGTTGTATATTGCGATGCCTCGAAACATGGTTTTCGGTGTGTATTGATGCAACGAAAGAAAGTCATTGCTTATGCCTCTCGACAATTGAAAATTCATGAACAAAACTACACGACACATGATCTCGAACTCGGAGCCGTCGTCTTCGCACTTAAAATGTGGAGACACTATCTTTATGGGACCAAAAGTACCATCTTCACCGATCATAAAAGCCTCCAACACATCTTCGATCAAAAGCAACTAAACATGAGACAACGATGGTGGATTGAAACTTTAAACGATTATGATTGTGAGCTTCGTTACCATCCCGGGAAGGCAAACGTAGTAGCCGATGCCTTAAGTCGAAAAGAAAGAGCGATGCCTCTTCGTGTCCGAGCTTTAAACATCACCATTCACACCAACCTCAATAGTCAAATTCGTGTAGCCCAAGACAAGGCTCTCAAGGATGAAAACATCTCTCTCGAACACTTGAACGTCCTCACCTCTCGATTCGAAGTTAAGGAAACCGGACTCCGATATTTCGCCGGAAGAATTTGGGTACCTAGTTATGGGGACTTGCGAAGCCTTATTTTAGACGAAGCCCATAAGTCAAGGTATTCGATTCACCCTGGTGCCAATAAGATGTACCACGACCTCAAAGAACAATATTGGTGGCCGAACATTAAAAGGGATGTTGCTACTTATGTTGGAAAATACCTAACTTGCTCCAAAGTCAAAGCCGAACATCAAAGACCGTCCGGACTACTTCAACAACCCGAAATCCCGCAATGGAAGTGGGAAAGGATAACGATGGATTTTATCACCAAACTACCAAAGACATTGGGCAGTTACGATACTATTTGGGTCATTGTTGACCGTCTCACCAAATTTGCGCACTTCTTGGCCATGAAGGAAACCGACAACATGGAGAAACTCGCACAACTTTACATTAAAGAAATCGTAGCCTGACAAGGTGTACCCTTATCGATTATCTCCGACCGAGATGGCCGATTTGTTTCTAGATTTTGACGTACTTTACAAGAAGCGTTGGGAACGCGTTTAGCATGAGCACCGCATATCATCCACAAAACGACGGACAAAGTGAACGCACAATTTAAACTTTGGAAGACATGCTATGAGCTTGTGTTATCGACTTTGGAAAAGCTTGGGATAAGCACTTGCCCCTCGCCGAATTCTCCTACAACAATAGTTATCACGCGAGTATTAACGCCGCACCATTCGAAGCTTTATATGGCTGAAAGTGTCGTTCACCTCTTTGTTGGGCCGAAGTAGGTGACACACAAATCACCGAACCCGAACTCATTCATGAAAAAACCGAGAAGATCGTTCAAATCCGAGATAGGCTTAGGACGGCCCGAAGTCGTCAAAAGAGCTATACCGACAAACGACGCAACCACCATGAATTTCAAGTCGGTGATCGCGTAATGTTAAAAGTCGCACCTTGGAAAGGTGTAATCCATTTTGGGAAACGCGGGAAGCTAAATCCGCGGTACATTGGTCCTTTCGAAATCTTGGAACGTGTTGGAACCGTTGCTTATCGTTTAGATTTTCCGCCTCAATTGAGCTCCGTTCATCCTACTTTCCATGTATCCAACTTGAAAAAGTGTCTTGCCGAACCCGATATCGTCATCCCTCTCGAGGAGCTTACGATTGATGACAAACTTCATTTCGTGGAGGAACCGGTTGAAATTGTGGACATCTCCGTCAAAACGTTAAAACAAAGCCGAATTCCAATTGTCAAGGTCCGTTGGAACGCCAAAAGGGGACCCGAGTTTACTTGGGAAAGACAAGATCAGATGCAAAGGAAGTATCCTCATCTATTCGCGAATTCGGAAACCCAAAATCCCGAGGAAGAAACAACGACTACTACGCCTGCTTAAATTTCGGGACGAAATTTATTTTAAGGGGTAGGTAATGTAACATCCCGCCTTTTTCCGTTTACTTTCCGTTTATTCATTTTAAAGTCCGTTATATGTATATAACATCTCCCGTTGATACGCGTTTTAAATTATCTCGTTTAGGTAATTCACGCACCCGAATGAAACTTGAGGGACTAAACTTGCCAAAATACCAAAATGGTGACTAGGTCAAAGGAGTCAAACTCCTCCCATCCATTCACTTCATCTTCTCCTTCTTTGTTACTTCCTCCATTTTCTCTCAACACCCAAACACAAAGATTCATCATCTATTTTCGTTCTAGCAAGTGTCCATCAAAACAAATTGCATTTTTGGAATCCTTGCAACTTCCTCTTCGATTCCATACCGATTTCATTACATTTAGGTAACTTTCTAAAATCACTAGATTTTGTGTTCTTGATGTTTTTAACTTATAAAGTTGTTAATTAGTGTCTATGGCTCAAGTCTAACATGAATATATGATTTATATGCTCGATCTCGTTGTTTTAGTGTAACTAGCATGAACATGAAAAGTGTGTGTTTGATTTTGAGTTTTGGATGATTTAATGTTGTTGTTATGATAAAGTGCAAGTAGTAAATGTGTTCCTAGTATCACTAGCTTCAATTTGATGTGTAGGTTGCTTTAGAAACTTCATAAACTTGATTATTGATTTTGGTGGATTTGGGTTAGGGTTTGAAATGAACCTTTGATGTTTTGAATGACATGAGATGTTATTAGTAAGTGTTTAGTTGTATTGTATGTTTAATTATCTTCGAAAAGGCATATCATTCGTGTAAATTAGTTGCCCGAATCATTGAATAGCATTTATGAACTTGAATGCATAAAATGATGAGCATTGAATGTGATTTGGGTTGTTGTAAGTATTGAATTGTTTGTTGAAATGTGTTTAGCTGTTTTTCTTGTCAAAATACCTTCCCGATGATATAAGATACATGTTTTGATTTTTTGCGGGTCATAAATTGGGATTATTTGAGTTTTGGTTCGTGCATTTCTTTGTTTCAGCAAAATAGGGTCTGGATACAGATCTGGAAGCCGTCCAGATTATTGGACGCCGTCCAGACCTTCAATGCTGGACGCCATCCAGCAAATCTGGACGCCGTCCAGATACACTACTAGATTCTGTTTGGATTGGTTATTTTACGAAAAAATGTTTGCCATGCTATGGACCTCCGATTCATATGTAACTTGCTCTAACATGCTCATATATGATTAAAAACCTCAGTAAAATAGTTCGAGACCCGACCCGAACGTGTTGACTTTTCGTTGACTTTGACGCGACCAAAGTTGACTTTTAATCAAACTTAACCAAATACTTATGCAATCATTCTAACATGCTTTTATACTTGTACCTTGCATGAAACATGACAATTTGATTCACATGCTATTATAATCAAGTCTTAACGAGCCATAGGACTAATTGAACACCTTGACCGACCGTGTTTACCGATATTGATACAAACCTATTTGTTTAGGTCAAGACTAGCATTCGTTCTTGCACACGTTTACTTGTTGAAGTACTTTTACATACGTGCACTCAAGGTGAGATCATAGTCCCACTTTTACTCTTTGAACTTACAATTGGGATGAGAAAACATAAACATTTCTTTTTACTAAGTGAACACAAATACAGGAAAACAAATATTATACATACGAGTTTAGAACAAAATCCTCAATTCTATTATCATTAGTTACACTTGCCGGGTGTAAGCGAAAACTTATATTGTATGGATCCATATGGGTTTGACAAACCCTCATTCAGACGGTTCGCTACCGTTTACGAATGGAATATATTTTCGAAAAACAGTGTATGTTCTAACACTATTGTGACGGGGTTCTATAGAAGGAATGTTAAGCATTGATAATTGGGTGCTTATGAATATTAACTTTTGGAATGTATTACTATTATATCAATGTTACAAATCTTGTGGTTCACTTGTACTTACTTACTTAAACCTATGATTTCACCAACGTTTTCGTTGACAGATTTTTATGTTTTTCTCAGGTCCTTGAACGTTTTGTGATACATGCTTCCGCTCATTACTTTTGATACTTCCTTGGATGTCGTGTATACATGCATACGTGGAGCGTCTTTTGACTACTTTTAAATTGTGTCGCATATGTTTCAATTGTACTTAAAACTTTGTAATGTAACTAGTTGTCGAACTACTTTGTAAACCTTGAAACATCTTTACTTTTGAAATGAATGCGACATACTTTTGGTCAAACGTTGTTTTAAAGACTTATGACCACGTAACGGGACCTAAGTAGACGGTGCCGTCAATGATGATTTTGTAGGGTCGCTACATGGTTGGTATACCAAAACCTGATAAAGTGTCAGTTTATTGCCCTAATAATTTGCTGTAACATCCCGCCTTTTTCTGTTTACTTTTCCGTTTAACTATTATAAATTTCCGTTATATGTTTATAACATCTCCCGTTGATACGCGTTTTAAAAATATCTCGTTTAGGTAATTCACGCACCCGCAACCGAACTCGAGGGACTAGTTTCGCCAAAGTGCCAAAGAGGTGACTAGCATTTGACTAGTCAACCCCACCTCCCTTTCTTTTCCATTTCATTTTCCTTTTCTTTCAATACTTTCACATTTTCTCTCATTTCTCCATTTCAAGATTCATCATCCAAATCACATCTTGCAAGCTTCAATCAAAATAAATTACATATTTGGAATTCTTGCAACTTCCTCTTCGATTCCATACCGATTTCATCAAGTTTGGGTAACTTTCTAAAATCACTAGATTTTGTGTTCTTGATGTTTTTAACTTATAAAGTTATTAATTAGTGTCTATGGCTCAAGTCTAACATGAATATATGATTTATATGTTCGATCTTGTTATTTTGGTAACTAGCATGAACTTGAAACTATGTTGTGTTTGATTTGGTGATTTGGTTGTTTGAATGATGTTAAATGTTATAAATGCATGTATTAAATGTGTTCCTAACATCACTAGCTTGAATTTGATGTGTAGGTTGTTTTAGAAAACTTCATAAACATGATTAGTGATTTTGATGTTGTTGGTTAGGGTTTGATAGAATTGAATGTGAACATTTAATGTATTGAATGCCATGAATTGTGGTTGGTAAGTAGTTAGTTAGATCGTATGCTTGATTATCTACAAAACGGCGTATTATATGCATGCATTAAGTTCCCGAATCCTATTTTGTGCATTTATTAACTTGAGCATTTATGATGAACATTAATTGATCATTTATTTTGGAAAGTCGATTGTTACAAATGATGTTTTTGGTTGTTGAAATGTGCTTAGTTGTTTTCCTTGTCAAAAGAGCTTTCCAACGATATAAGATGCGAGTTCTAAGTGTTTGCGGTTTGTGTTTTATGCATAAAAGGTTTTGGTTTAAGACTTAGAAAACTGAAACTAGCCAGGTACCAGCTCGCGTGTATTGCCGCGGCGCGGCCAGCCTATGTCGCGGCGCGACATTAGGCGTGTCCAGGTTCTGACCTCCTTGTCCAATATACGAAAAATGTGTGGCATGCTATGGACCTCCGATTCACATGTAACTTGTTCTAACATGCTTATATATGAATAAAAACCTCAGAAAAATAGTTCGGGACCCGACCCGAATGTGTTGACTTTTTCGTTGACTTTGACCGACCAAATTTGACTTTTAATCAAACTTAACCAAATGTTTGTGCAATCATTCTAACATGCTTTTATACTTGTATCTTGCATGAAACGTGACAATTTGACTCACGTGCTTTAGTAATCGAGTCGTAACGAGCCATAGGACTAATTGAACACTTTGACCGACCGCGTTTACCGATATTGATACAACCTATTTGTTTAGGTCAAGACTAGCATTCGTTCTTGCACACGTT
The DNA here is from genome assembly GCF_046630445.1 of Rutidosis leptorrhynchoides. Taxonomy (NCBI): domain Eukaryota; kingdom Viridiplantae; phylum Streptophyta; class Magnoliopsida; order Asterales; family Asteraceae; genus Rutidosis; species Rutidosis leptorrhynchoides. Next base: position 3,658,091 of record NC_092338.1, on the reverse strand, counting down.
TACTTGTTGAAGTATCTTTACATACGTGCACTCAAGGTGAGATCATAGTTCCACTTCTACTCTTTTGAACTTACATTTGGGATGAGAAAACATAAACGTTTCTTTTTACTAAGTGAACACAAGTACAGAAAAACAAACATTCTACATACGAGTTTGAACAAAAATCCTCAATTTGATTATCATTAGTTACACTTGCCGGGTGTAAGCGAGAACTTATGTTATATGGCCATATGGGTTTGACAAACCCTCATTCAAACGGTTCGCTACCGTTTACGAATGGAATATATTTTCGAGAAACAGTGTATGTTCTAACACTATTGTGATGGGGTTCTATGGAAGGAATTTTAAGCATTGATAATTGGGTGCTCGTGAATATTAACTTTTGGAATGTATTACTATTATATCAAGTTACAAATCTTGTGGTTCACTTATACTTACTTACTTAAACCTATGATTTCACCAACATTTTCGTTGACAGATTTCTATGTTTTTCTCAGGTCCTTGAACGTTTTGTGATACATGCTTCCGCTCATTTCTTTTGATACTTGCTTGGATGTTGAGTATACATGCATACGTGGAGCGTCTTTTGGCTACTTTCAAATTGTGTCGCATATGTTTCATTTGTACTTTAAACTTTGTAACGTAACTAGTTGTCGAACTACTTTGTAAACCTTGAAACATCTATACTTTTGAAATGAATGCGACATACTTTTTGTCAAACGTTGTTTTAAAGACTTATGACCACGTAACGGGACCTAAGTAGACAGAGCCGTCAAATGACGATTTTGTCGGGTCGCTACTGATGGTATCAGAGCGTTGGTTGTAGGGATTTAGAGTTCATTGGTGTCAACTCCAAGTCATAGGGTGCATTAGTGAGTCTAGACTACAACAGGCATATAGACTTGAAGTAGGAATTACTTGACTACTTGTGCATTTATACTCGAACGTTTCTACTCATATCTACTCTAATTTCATCTTAATATCACGTTGTTTAATTTGATTGACACGCCACCTTGACTATATGAAATGATGTCGAATGCACATATGAATCAGGGTAATATAATTTCCGGGATTATATTACGGTGACTCATATGAGCGTTCCGACATTATGGCATAAATAATTTAAGGCGAGTCAAGAATTTTTTTTTTCTCTCTCTATCCTTATTCCATATCATGATTAGTATTATTAAAAATACTAATCAACGGTATTCTTGTGTTTTGAAGGAACAATGCCTCCTCGTCGCGTGCCACGCCATGAGACAAGCTCTTCAACGGATGATAGCCACCGTTGTGGATGCGGCCATGGCCGGTCACTCCTCCAACAACAACAATAACAACAACCACAACAACAACAACAATCAAGGAGCCGGTAACTCAAGCGAGGGATGTTCCTATAAAGCCTTCATGGGGTGCAAACCTCATACTTTTGATGGGACCGGGGGACCGGTTACTCTCACTCGATGGTTCGAACAAACGGAAGCCGTTTTTAGCATAAGCGGTTGTCGGGACCAAGATAAAGTCAAATACTCCACTCACACTTTCGTCGGTGTCACCCTCACATGGTGGAACACCTATGTACAATCGGTGGGTACCGATGAAGCTCACGCCCTTTCTTGGGCCGACTTAAGGGAAAAGATGATCGTCGAATATTTCCCTCGTGAAGAAACCCGAAGGCTCGAACAAGAGCTAAGAACTTTGAAGGCGGTCGGAAACGATCTCAAGGCTTATAATCAATGATTTTCCGAACTAGCCTTGATGTGCCCAAACCTTGTGAACCCCGAAGCTTTAAGGGTTGAACTTTACATGGATGGTCTTCCAAAGAGCATCAAACACGGGGTAATGTCATTCAAACCCACTAATCATCGAGAAGCTTTGAACATGGCCCGTAAATTGATAGAAACAGTGGACAAAATTGTAGTGCCGGCACCTAAAGTCGAGGATAAGTCGGGTAACAACAAAAGAAAATGGGAATCCCCTCAATCAAGCAACAACAACTTTGCCAAAAAGCCTTACACCTCCGACGGCAAGAAGGGTTATGCCGGAAACCTACCTCTTTGCAACAAATGCAACAAGCATCACTTTGGTGAATGTGGCAAGCTAATTTTCCATCGGTGCCAAGGAGTTGGTCATAAGGCCAATGAATGTAAAAGTGTCACCCTCATCGCTCGAAAGGGGCCCAATGCACCAAAGACGGGCACTTGTTACGAATGTGGCCAAACGGGCCATTATAGAAATGCATGCCCGAAGAAGAAAGATAACCCCAATACACGTGGCCGAGCTTTCAACATCAACACCGAGGAAGCTCGAGATGACAATGAATTAGTCACGGGTACGTTTCTTCTCAACAACACTTATGTTACTTGTTTATTCGATTCGGGTGCCGATAAGAGTTTTGTATCCAAGACTTTGACTCAGTCTTTTAGCACTCCCCCACTCCCATTAGATACCACTTATACCATTGAAGTAGCCAACGGGAAACTATTGAGTGCCAACACATATTACCGGGGGTGTACGTTAAACATTTTGGGTAAAGAGTTTGAAATTGACTTGATACCCATGGAACTAAGAAGCTTTGATGTAATAATCGGTATGAATTGGTTAGCCAAAATGAAATCTCACATCCTTTGTGATCTTAACGCAATCCGGATTCCTATCGAGAACGGCGAACCTTTGATCATCTATGGTGATAAGAGTTGCACCGGACTCAACCTCGTTTCATGCATTAAAGTTAGAAAACTACTCCGTAAGGGTTGTTTTGCGATCCTTGCCCACGTTAAGAAAGTCGAGTCTGATGAGAAGCATATCGATGATGTGCCAATTGTTAGTGACTTTTTCGATGTATTTCCCGACGAATTGCCGGGTCTTCCACCTCATCGACCGGTAGAATTCCAAATCGATCTTATTCCGGGAGCCGCACCCGTAGCACGTGCACCATATAGACTTTCTCCATCCGAAATGCAAGAATTGCAAAGACAAATCCAAGAACTACTTGACCGTGGTTTTATCCAACCTAGCCATTCACCATGGGGCGCTCCGATTTTTTTTGTTAAAAAGAAAGACAGATCCCTACGAATGTGCATTGATTATCGTAAACTAAATAAATTAACGGTTAAGAACCAATATCCTCTTCCTCGCATCGATGACCTCTTTGATCAACTACAAGGGTCTTGTGTATATTCGAAAATCGATCTCCGCTCGGGTTATCATCAATTAAGGGTTAAGGGGGAAGATGTCTCCAAAACCGCTTTCTGAACTCGTTATGGTAGTTATGAATTCCTTGTCATGCCATTTGGTCTCACTAACGCACCGGCGGTGTTCATGGACCTTATGAACCGCGTGTGCACACCGTATCTCGATAAATTCGTTATTGTGTTCATCGATGACATCTTGGTCTATTCTAAAAGCGAAGAAGAACACGAACAACATCTCCGAATTGTGCTTGAACTTTTGAGACAAGAACGACTCTATGCCAAATTCTCCAAGTGTGAATTTTGGTTGAAGGAAGTTCAATTTCTTGGTCATATTGTAAGTGATCATGGTATTAAAGTCGATCCATTAAAAATCGAAGCCATTAGTAAATGGGAGACTCCTACTACTCCTACTCACATTCGTCAATTTTTGGGTCTCGCCGGATGCTACCGTAGATTCATCAAAGGATTTCTCTTTGGTTGCTCGAACTCTAACCGCGTTAACTCACAAGGGAAAGAAATTCCTTTGGGCAACCGAACAAGAATCTGCATTTCAAATCTTGAAGACAAAGCTAACCACCACTCCTATATTGTCTCTTCCCGAAGGCAATGATGATTTTGTTGTGTATTGCGACGCTTCGAAACATGGTTTTGGGTGTGTGTTGATGCAACGAACGAAAGTCATTTCTTATGCTTCTCGACAACTCAAAATTCATGAACGAAACTACATGACACATGATCTCGAACTCGGAGCCGTTGTCTTTGCACTTAAAATGTGGAGACACTATCTTTATGGAACCAAAATTACCATCTTCTCCGATCACAAAAGCCTCCAACACATCTTTGATCAAAAGCAACTAAACATGAGAGAACGATGATGGATTTAAACTTTAAATGATTGTGAGCTTCGTTACCATCCCGGGAAGGCAAACGTAGTAGCCGATGCCTTGAGTCGAAAAGAAAGAGTTGTGCCTCTTCGTGTCCGAGAACGTTTTGTGACACATTTTGTGATACATTATATCAAGTTTGGAATGTATTACTATTATATCAAGTTACAAATCTACATGACACATTTTGGAATGTATTACTATTATATCAAGTTACAAATCTTGTGGTTCACTTGTACTTACTTAAACCTATGATTTCACCAACGTTTTCGTTGACATATTTCTATGTTTTTCTCAGGTCCTTGAACGTTTTGTGATACATGCTTCCGCTCATTTCTTTTGATACTTGCTTGGATGTCGAGTATACATGCATATGTGGAGCGTCTTTTGGCTACTTTCAAATTGTGTGCATATGTTTCATTTGTACTTTAAACTTTGTAACGTAACTCGTTGTCGAACTACTTTGTAAACCTTGAAACATCTATACTTTTGAAATGAATGCGACATACTTTTGGTCAAACGTTGTTTTAAAGACTTATGACCACGTAACGGGACCTAAGTAGACGGCGCCGTCAAATGACGATTTTTTTGGGTCACTACATTTGCGAAGTAAAGGTTGTGGTAAAAGAATTACAAATATTCGAGAAGAAGCTATCAAACAACAAGCCGTCAATCACAGAACTTGCAGTTACTGTAGCGAAGTAGGGCATAACAATATAGGTTTTAAAGTTAGGAAGCAGAAGATTTTGGAAAAAAAAAATTGAAGACCGGAGAGAATGAAGCAATAGATGAATGCACATAGATGAATAAATGTAATATACAGCATATTTTTTTTTATTTTTTTATATTTTTTTCGATTGATCAATTTTGAAAAAACTATTTTTTGTCATTATAAATTTGTGCAAAACAGAAATTGTAGAAAAGAAATAATATACCTGTTTTGTTTTGAATGTTCTAATTTTTTTACATTATGTATTGATACTGTTTGTAAACGACGTCTGTTTGTGACCCTTTTCTGTCTCTTTAATAAACAGGTCAATGGTCAAAAGTAAGTTCAAATCCATTAAAAGTTCGGTCAATGCCGGTCAATAATCAAAAATTCAGTAATAATCCGTCATAAGTCGGTCAAATCTATCAAAATAGAAGTAGGATAGTGTTCTTTTTGGTATAATTCCTGACTTTTTAATAAACAGATCAATGGTCAAAAGTTAGGTCAAATCCATCAAAAGTTTGGTCAACGCTGGTCAATAATCGAAAATTCAGTAATAATCCGTCATAAGTTGGTCAAATCTATCAAAATAGATGTAGGTTAGTATTATTTTTTGTATAATGTTGAATGATTATAAATTTGTAGAACTTAAACTCGAAAAATTGATTATGTTCTACATTTATTATGATCCACAAGTATATGTTCTACATTTTATAGATGTTAAACAGTTAGATGTGAGTTAGATGTCAATGATTAATACAAGAATTTGAACATTTTTTAAATTCGAACAATATCTTTTAGATTAGAACAAATTGTTATTCTACATTGTTATGTTCTACATTCTTATGTTCTACATTTAACACAAATTCGAATTTAAAATTGTGTTCGAATTTAAAAAATTGTTCGAATTTAAAAAATTGTTCGAATTTAAAAAATTGTTCGAATTTGAAAAATTGTTCGAATTCAATTATTATTCTTTTAACATGTATAATGTAGAACAGTTTATTGTAGAACTTGTAAATGTAGAACAACAGTTTTGTTCTAATTTAAACTTTAATGTTAGAATTTTAAAAAATGTTCGTATTTAAAAAATTGTTCGAATATAAAAAATTGTTCGAATTTGAAAAATTGTTCGAATTTTAAAAAACTCACCCTTAAAGTTAGGTGAGGCGTCATAATCATCTACATGTCTTACTCTGTAAAAAATTGAAATTCGAACAAATAATTAGAAGAACGAACAAAAAATATTTTCTTCAATTTTATATGCATTTTTGCATTGGTTCTACAATTTGTGTAGAACAACATGTAGAACATGCTGTTCTCCACGTAGAGCAAGAAATTTTGTTCGAATTTAAAAAATTGTTCGAATTTGAAAAGTTGTTCGAATTTTAAAAATTGTTCAATTTCAATTATTATTCTATATCATGTATAATGTAGAACAGTTAATTGTAGAACTTGTAAACGTAGAACAACAATTTTGTTCTAATATTATTTAAGAAATTTAAATGTAGAAGATAAAATGTTAATTGTTGAACACTTAATTCTTAGATACTTTTTAAGTTCTACAAATTTCCCTATATATAATGTAGAATATAGAATGTTATTGTAGAACAGAGAAAATTTATTATGTAGAAAGTTAAATGTAGAACAAACGAATGTAGAACATGATGTTTCCTGTATGCTGCATGCATTTGTAATCATGCAACTCTTGTACATAATAGTTATTTTAAATAGAATTAAGTATGACAGTAGGTACAAAAAAAAACAACATCATTTCGTATAATAGCATATAAATACATAAGAAAGGTTGCATGCTAATTGAGTTTAAAATAACTAAAACATTTGATATGGTTGTGACACTAATAGAGTAATAGAGTATACTAATAAGTACATCATACAACGAATCTTGATGCATAAAAAGTCTTTGCCATTCTAGAATGGTAGTCTTTTGCCATTGCTTGGGAATCATCATCAAATGCATAATAAATGTTGCATGCTAACCTCTCCTTGTGAATACATACCCATACACCGCAATCGCCAAAATTTCCTTTTTGTTTTGGTACTTGCATCTCATTGTAGTTAGATGGCATAATTATTTCCTTTGATGATGTGTAGTTAATTGATTTAAGAAAATCAGGAAGACTATCCACTAACATTCTAACTAGGTCACGACAAGATTCAGTACTACCACAATCCGAAAAACTATCATAAAGTTCAACATGAAAATCGCTCAGATCAAGCACCAACAAGATCCAATGTTTGATCGTTGTTAAAAGCATAGGAAATAGGACCTACAAAAAACAGACGTAAAAACACATAAAAATAGTAGTTTTGATATTAATTGATGATTTACTTTTTATTAAAACATTACCTTTTCACATTGTGACCAGTTAGGATATTCAGGTAGCTTACCATCAGCAAAACTAGTGATAACACTGACATGTTTTGGTTTTTTAGTTTTATCACTTTGGAATCTCACCATCCACCTTATAAAATCCTCTAGCATGATTGTATATTTTTTCTTTATTCCAAAAAATCTAGTGTCCAATTCTGATTTCCTTTTGATCCACCACATGATCATATTCCCCCAACCATTAATCTGCTGAAAAAAAATTTTAATATGTATTTAAAATTTTTTAACAGTTATGCCACAAAAAGAAAATTTAGCTACTTACAAAAGTACTGAGATACCCGCTTTCAACAGTTCCATCCAATCTTCCCCAGAAATCTTTATCAGTGTATATATATTTATTATTTTGCTTGATAAACACGGAAAGAAACTCAAAACTATTATTCTTTTCCAAATCATTTACTGTTGAAGGTCCTGCACGCGATTTCTTGTAATCAAAAGAATCTGGCGGAGGATAAAGTCTGCCTTCCTTGTTCATCAAACTTTCAATTATTTCAATAATATCACTGTCGGCGATTTTGGGATTTTTGATTCTTAAACGTTTGTATTTGTTCAAATATCTAGCTTCCTCTTTAACAACTACTTTCTCTTCTCTAAGAATACTTGTAGTAGTCTCTAATTCATTCTGTTTATCTTCAACAACCATCTTCTCATGAGTAATTAAAGTATTATTCTTGTTTGTTTTTTTCAGTTTGCTCACTGTGCCGAAAGGTGATCTTTTAACATATGTGGCTTTCGTTTCTCTATAGCTCCTTCTTAACATTGGTGTCGCTACCTTTACATTTGTATCAAATGGTTTTAAATCATTTATTACTGGTATGGATTCAGATACATAACCATCGAAATAGTCTTCATCGTCCTTTAAAAAAAATTAAAAAACAATTTCAAACATTCAGTTCAAACGCATAAAAAAAATTCAGCCTGTAACTTAAAAATAAATTAATAAATAAAAAAATAAAAAAAATAGGTAAAACAAAATACACTAGTACTCTAGTAGCTACCTCAAAGCTGTATTAGTATTCAGTTTAAACTTTAAAAAAAAAAAAAAAAGTATAGTATTTGGTTACCTCAATCTCTTGAATTTTAAACTTTGAAACTGTCTCCAATTTTTCAATCTTTTGCTCCAGTTGTCTTATGATTATCTTATCTTCATCTTTTGATTTTTCCAATTCTTGAATTAAAACACTCTGTTCATTAATTTTCAAATCTTGTTCATTAATTCTCTGCTGAAGTGAGGCTATAATGTGATTCAGATCTTTATTTTTATCGTCATTACATTGCACAAATTGTGTTTCATTTGTTTTATTTGTAGCCTTCTCTTCATTTTTTTCATTTGTTGCTTCATCTTCACTTGTTTCAATCATTTCATCTTCTGTCCGAATAATTTCAACTTGATGATCTCCGTTTTCAAAAAAATTCATACTATCAATCCACCACTTGCAACTAGATTCATGTTTTGTGATAATCAATTCTTGTAGGGGCAATTGATCTGTTGCACAATTATCCTATGAACAAACAAAAACAGATTATTTATATTAAGAAAAAAATAAAATAAAAATATTACTATTTTGTGTTGATCCATTGACAACCCAACAAACACTTCTGTTTACTCTACGAAAAATCAAAATAAACTATAATACGACCAAAAACAAAATTTAATCAAAAAAACTATAGAACTCAAATTTATTATAATGTTTTTCATCATGATGTTTCTGCAACAAGTTCTACATTAAATTTTATTTATTTAAAAATATAAAAATAACTTCTAACCTGTGTTTCCATCAGCTTGAAATAGTCATTGAATTTCGTGATCTTTTCTTCCTCTTCCATTGTATTGCACGTAGTAGTTCGTTAACAGCATCCTTGACAACTGTTTTGACAGCATAGGCAGATATCCTTTTGTGATATGCCTCCCATATCCACATCTTTTATAAAACACAAAAACATATTGTTATATAATAAATGATAGTATAATTTAGTAAACAATTTTAAATTGTAAGTTATATGTAAAATTTTACATTAAATGCCCACGAAAACCCAGCTAAATCATATGTGACGGTAGATTCCATATCCTTTTTAATTATTTTGGTTCTTAAAACATTAAACGTGTGCGTCCATATGTATGAACCCCATGGAAACTGGTTCATTAAATTCAAGTCATCAAGTAAATGAAGAAAATTTATATCTATCCTGTCTCGTGGCATCTTCCCAAGAAAGCATTCTTGAACTAATAATACAATAACTACACGCACACAATCCTCATCACTTCTTTTATCATTCCCAGAAAAAAGTCTCTGTCATTTATCAAGTTGAGAAAATGTTCAACCTTAAATCTATTGTTAGTGTGATTTCTTAATACACGTGATGCAAATCTAGGCATAGTTTCAGCCTTATCTTCCTCAATGTAATGTTTAAAATTAGCATTTGGCCCAAAACGCATACCAGTTACCAAACAAAACTCACGTCTACCACATCTAATATTGTAATCAGAAGTCACTTTAAACCACAATTCTTCTGGCTCCTCTTTTAGTTTGCATTCATCTGGTCGAGAAATCTGATTCTAGAGTAAAAAATGAATATAACCAGGGTTGTATGTGAAATGTCCCGTTCTTATTGATTAAAAACGTTCCATATTAATTGATTTCGTTGCGAGGTTTTGACCTCTATATGAGACGTTTTTCAAAGACTGCATTCATTTTTAAAACAAACCATAACCTTTATTTCATAAATAAAGGTTTAAAAAGCTTTACGTAGATTATCAAATAATGATAATCTAAAATATCCTGTTTACACACGACCATTACATAATGGTTTACAATACAAATATGTTACATCGAAATCAGTTTCTTGAATGCAGTTTTTACACAATATCATACAAACATGGACTCCAAATCTTGTCCTTATTTTAGTATGCAACAGCGGAAGCTCTTAATATTCACCTGAGAATAAACATGCTTTAAACGTCAACAAAAATGTTGGTGAGTTATAGGTTTAACCTATATATATCAAATCGTAACAATAGACCACAAGATTTCATATTTCAATACACATCCCATACATAGAGATAAAAAATCATTCATATGGTGAACACCTGGTAACTGACATTAACAAGATGCATATATAAGAATATCCCCATCATTCCGGGACACCCTTCGGATATGATATAAATTTCGAAGTACTAAAGCATCCGGTACTTTGGATGGGGTTTGTTAGGCCCAATAGATCTATCTTTAGGATTCGTGTCAATTAGGGTGTCTGTTCCCTAATTCTTAGATTACCAGACTTAATAAAAAGGGGCATATTCGATTTCGATAATTCAACCATAGAATGTAGTTTCACGTACTTGTGTCTATTTTGTAAATCATTTATAAAACCTGCATGTATTCTCATCCCAAAAATATTAGATTTTAAAAGTGGGACTATAACTCACTTTCACAGATTTTTACTTCGTCGGGAAGTAAGACTTGGCCACTGGTTGATTCACGAACCTATAACAATATATACATATATATCAAAGTATGTTCAAAATATATTTACAACACTTTTAATATATTTTGATGTTTTAAGTTTATTAAGTCAGCTGTCCTCGTTAGTAACCTATAACTAGTTGTCCACAGTTAGATGTACAGAAATAAATCGATAAATATTATCTTGAATCAATCCACGACCCAGTGTATATGTATCTCAGTATTGATCACAACTCAAACTATATATATTTTGGAATCAACCTCAACCCTGTATAGCTAACTCCAACATTCACATATAGAGTGTCTATGGTTGTTCCGAAATATATATAGATGTGTCGACATGATAGGTCGAAACATTGTATACGTGTCTATGGTATCTCAAGATTACATAATATACAATACAAGTTGATTAAGTTATGGTTGGAATAGATTTGTTACCAATTTTCACGTAGCTAAAATGAGAAAAATTATCCAATCTTGTTTTACCCATAACTTCTTCATTTTAAATCCGTTTTGAGTGAATCAAATTGCTATGGTTTTATATTGAACTCTATTTTATGAATCTAAACATAAAAGTATAGGTTTATAGTCGGAAAAATAAGTTACAAGTTGTTTTTGTAAAGGTAGTCATTTCAGTCGAAAGAACGACGTCTAGATGACCATTTTAGAAAACATACTTCCACTTTGAGTTTAATCATAATTTTTGGATATAGTTTCATGTTCATAATAAAAATCATTTTCTCAGAATAACAACTTTAAAATCAAAGTTTATCATAGTTTTTAATTAACTAACCCAAAACAGCCCGCGGTGTTACTACGACGGCGTAAATCCGGTTTTACGGTGTTTTTCGTGTTTCCAGGTTTTAAATCATTAAGTTAGCATATCATATAGATATAGAACATGTGTGTAGTTAATTTTAAAAGTCAAGTTAGAAGGATTAACTTTTGTTTGCGAACAAGTTTAGAATTAACTAAACTATGTTCTAGTGATTACGAGTTTAAACCTTCGAATAAGATAGCTTTATATGTATGAATCGAATGATGTTATGAACATCATTACTACCTTAAGTTCCTTGGATAAACCTACTGGAAAAGAGAAAAATGGATCTAGCTTCAACGGATCCTTGGATGGCTCGAAGTTCTTGAAGCAGAATCATGACACGAAAACAAGTTCAAGTAAGATCATCACTTGAAATAAGATTGTTATAGTTATAGAAATTGAACCAAAGTTTGAATATGATTATTACCTTGTATTAGAATGATAACCTACTGTAAGAAACAAAGATTTCTTGAGGTTGGATGATCACCTTACAAGATTGGAAGTGAGCTAGCAAACTTGAAAGTATTCTTGATTTTATGTAACTAGAACTTGTAAAATATATGAAGAACACTTAGAACTTGAAGATGGAACTTGAGAGAGATCAATTAGATGAAGAAAATTGAAGAATGAAAGTGTTTGTAGGTGTTTTTGGTCGTTGGTGTATGGATTAGATATAAAGGATATGTAATTTTGTTTTCATGTAAATAAGTCATGAATGATTACTCATATTTTTGTAATTTTATGAGATATTTCATGCTAGTTGACAAATGATGGTTCCCATATGTGTTAGGTGACTCACATGGGCTGCTAAGAGCTGATCATTGGAGTGTATATACCAATAGTACATACATCTAAAAGCTGTGTATTGTACGAGTACGAATACGGGTGCATACGAGTAGAATTGTTGATGAAACTGAACGAGGATGTAATTGTAAGCATTTTTGTTAAGTAGAAGTATTTTGATAAGTGTATTGAAGTCTTTCAAAAGTGTATAAATACATATTAAAACACTACATGTATATACATTTTAACTGAGTCGTTAAGTCATCGTTAGTCGTTACATGTAAGTGTTGTTTTGAAACCTTTAGGTTAACGATCTTGTTAAATGTTGTTAACCCAATGTTTATAATATCAAATGATATTTTAAATTATTATATTATCATGATATTATTATGTATGAATATCTCTTAATATGATATATATACATTAAATGTCGTTACAACGATAATCGTTACATATATGTCTCGTTTCAAAATCATTAAGTTAGTAGTCTTGTTTTTACATATGTAGTTCATTGTTAATATAATTAATGATATGTTTACTTATCATAATATCATGTTAACTATATATATAACCATATATATGTCATCATATAGTTTTTACAAGTTTTAACGTTCGTGAATCACCGGTCAACTTGGGTGGTCAATTGTCTATATGAAACCTATTTCAATTAATCAAGTCTTAGCAAGTTTGATTGCTTAATATGTTGGAAACATTTAATCATGTAAATATCAATCTCAATTAATATATATAAACATGGAAAAGTTCGGGTCACTACAGTACCTACCCGTTAAATAAATTTCGTCCCGAAATTTTAAGCTGTTGAAGGTGTTGATGAATCTTCTGGAAATAGATGCGGGTATTTCTTCTTCATCTGATCTTCACGCTCCCAGGTGAACTCGGGTCCTCTACGAGCATTCCATCGAACCTTAACAATTGGTATCTTATTTTGCTTAAGTCTTTTAACCTCACGATCCATTATTTCGACGGGTTCTTCGATGAATTGAAGTTTTTCGTTGATTTGGATTTCATCTAACAGAATAGTGAGATCTTCCTTAGCAAAACATTTCTTTAAATTCGAGACGTGGAAAGTGTTATGTACAGCCGCGAGTTGTTGAGGTAACTCTAGTCGGTAAGCTACTGGTCCGATACGATCAATAATCTTGAATGGTCCAATATACCTTGGATTTAATTTCCCTCGTTTACCAAATCGAACAACGCCTTTCCAAGGTGCAACTTTAAGCATGACCATCTCTCCAATTTCAAATTTTATATCTTTTCTTTTAATGTCAGCGTAGCTCTTTTGTCGACTTTGGGCGGTTTTCAACCGTTGTTGAATTTGGATGATCTTCTCGGTAGTTTCTTGTATAATCTCCGGACCCGTAATCTGTCTATCCCCCACTTCACTCCAACAAATTGGAGACCTGCACTTTCTATCATAAAGTGCTTCAAACGGGGCCATCTCAATGCTTGAATGGTAGCTGTTGTTGTAGGAAAATTCTGCTAACGGTAGATGTCGATCCCAACTGTTTCCGAAATCAATAACACATGCTCGTAGCATGTCTTCAAGCGTTTGTATCGTCCTTTCGCTCTGCCCATCAGTTTGTGGATGATAGGCAGTACTCATGTCTAGACGAGTTCCTAATGCTTGCTGTAATGTCTGCCAGAATCTTGAAATAAATCTGCCATCCCTATCAGAGATAATAGAGATTGGTATTCCATGTCTGGAGATGACTTCCTTCAAATACAGTCGTGCTAACTTCTCCATTTTGTCATCTTCTCTTATTGGCAAGAAGTGTGCTGATTTGGTGAGACGGTCAACTATTACCCAAATAGTATCAAAACCACTTGCAGTCCTTGGCAATTTAGTGATGAAATCCATGGTAATGTTTTCCCATTTCCATTCCGGGATTTCGGGTTGTTGAAGTAGACCTGATGGTTTCTGATGCTCAGCTTTGACCTTAGAACACGTCAAACATTCTCCTACGTATTTAGCAACATCGGCTTTCATACCCGGCCACCAAAAATGTTTCTTGAGATCCTTGTACATCTTCCCCGTTCCAGGATGTATTGAGTATCTGGTTTTATGAGCTTCTCTAAGTACCATTTCTCTCATATCTCCAAATTTTGGTACCCAAATCCTTTCAGCCCTATACCGGGTTCCGTCTTCCCGAATATTAAGATGCTTCTCTGATCCTTTGGGTATTTCATCCTTTAAATTTCCCTCTTTTAAAACTCCTTGTTGCGCCTCCTTTATTTGAGTAGTAATGTTATTATGAATCATTATATTCATAGATTTTACTCGAATGGGTTCTCTGTCCTTCCTGCTCAAGGCATCGGCTACCACATTTGCCTTCCCCGGGTGGTAACGAATCTCAAAGTCGTAATCATTCAATAATTCAATCCACCTACGCTGCCTCATATTCAGTTGTTTCTGATTAAATATGTGTTGAAGACTTTTGTGGTCGGTATATATAATACTTTTGACCCCATATAAGTAGTGCCTCCAAGTCTTTAATGCAAAAACAACCGCGCCTAATTTCAAATCATGCGTCGTATAATTTTGTTCGTGAATCTTCAATTGTCTAGACGCATAAGCAATCACCTTCGTTCGTTGCATTAATACACAACCGAGACCTTGCTTTGATGCATCACAATAAATCACAAAATCATCATTCCCTTCAGGCAATGACAATATAGGTGCCGTAGTTAGCTTTTTCTTCAATAACTAAAACGCTTTCTCTTGTTCATCATTCCATTCAAATTTCTTCCCTTTATGCGTTAATGCAGTCAAGGGTTTTGCTATTCTGGAAAAGTCTTGGATGAACCTTCTGTAGTAACCAGCTAGTCCTAAAAACTGGCGTATGTGTTTCGGAGTTTTCGGGGTTTCCCACTTTTCAACAGTTTCTATCTTTGCCGGATCCACCTTAATACCTTCTTTGTTCACTATGTGACCGAGGAATTGAACTTCTTCCAACCAAAATGCACACTTTGAAAACTTAGTGTACAATTCTTCCTTCCTCAATACTTCTAACACCTTTCTCAAATGTTCACCGTGTTCTTGGTCATTCTTTGAGTAAATAAGTATGTCATCAATGAAAACAATGACAAACTTGTCAAGGTATGGTCCACACACTCGGTTCATAAGGTCCATGAACACAGCTGGTGCATTAGTTAAACCAAACGGCATGACCATAAACTCGTAATGACCGTAACGTGTTCTGAAAGCAGTCTTTGGAATATCATCTTCTTTCACCCGCATTTGATGATACCCGGAACGTAAGTCAATCTTTGAATAAACAGACGAGCCTTGTAGTTGATCAAATAAGTCATCGATTCTCGGTAGTGGGTAGCGGTTCTTGATGGTAAGTTTGTTCAACTCTCGGTAGTCGATACACAACCTGAATGTACCATCTTTCTTCTTGACAAACAAAACAGGAGCTCCCCACGGTGATGTGCTTGGTCGAATGAAACCACGCTCTAAAAGTTCTTGTAATTGGCTTTGTAGTTCTTTCATCTCGCTGGGTGCGAGTCTGTAAGGAGCACGAGCTATTGGTGCAGCTCCTGGTACAAGATCTATTTGAAATTCAACGGATCGATGTGGGGGTAATCCCGGTAATTCTTTCGGAAATACATCAGGAAATTCTTTTGCGACGGGAACATCATTGATGCTCTTTTCTTCAGTTTGTACTTTCTCGACGTGTGCTAGAACAGTATAGCAACCTTTTCTTATTAGTTTTTGTGCCTTCAAATTACTAATAAGATGTAGCTTCGTGTTGCCCTTTTCTCCGTACACCATTAAGGGTTTTCCTTTTTCTCGTATAATGCGAATTGCATTTTTGTAACAAACGATCTCCGCTTTCACTTCTTTCAACCAGTCCATACCGATTATCACATCAAAACTCCCTAACTCTACTGGTATCAAATCAATCTTAAATGTTTCGCTAACCAGTTTAATTTCTCGATTCCGACATATATTATCTGCTGAAATTAATTTACCATTTGCTAATTCGAGTAAAAATTTACTATCCAAAGGCGTCAATGGACAACTTAATTTAACACAAAAATCTCTACTCATATAGCTTCTATCCACACCCGAATCAAATAAAACGTAAGCAGATTTATTGTCAATAAGAAACGTACCCGTAACAAGCTCCGGGTCTTCCTGTGCCTCTGCCGCATTAATATTGAAAACTCTTCCACGGCCTTGTCCATTCGTGTTCTCCTGGTTCGGGCAATTTCTAATAATGTGTCCCGGTTTTCCACATTTATAACAAACTACATTGGCATAACTTGCTCCGACACTACTTGCTCCGCCATTACTCGTTCCGACACCATTTGTTCCTTTCGTTCTATTAACCCCTGGTCCGTAGACCTCACACTTCGCCGCGCTATGACCATTTCTTTTACACTTGTTGCAAAATTTGGTGCAGAACCCCGAGTGATTCTTTTCACACCTTTGGCATAGCTGCTTCTGATTGTTGTTGTTGTTGCGGTTATTATTGTTGTTGGGATGATTGTTGTAGTTGCTGTTGTTGTTGTTGTTGTTGTTGTTGTTGGGCCGTTTGTTGCAGTTGCGATTGATGTTGCGATTGTTGGGATAATTGTTGCGATTATTGTTGTAGTTGCTGTTGTTGTTGTATTGGTGATTCTTATCACCGTTATCCTCCCACTTTCTTTTGACTTGCTTCACATTGGCCTCTTCAGCAGTCTGTTCTTTAATTCTTTCTTCAATCTGGTTCACTAGTTTGTGAGCCATTCTACATGCCTGTTGTATAGAGGCGGGCTCGTGTGAACTTATATCTTCTTGAATTCTTTCCGGTAATCCTTTCACAAATGCGTCGATCTTCTCTTCCTCATCTTCGAATGCTCCCGGACACAATAGGCACAATTCTATGAATCGTCTTTCGTACGTGGTAATATCAAATCCTTGGGTTCGTAACCCTCTAAGTTCTGTCTTGAGCTTATTGACCTCGGTTCTGGGACGGTACTTCTCGTTCATCAAGTGCTTGAATGCTGACCACGGTAGTGCGTACGCATCATCTTGTCCCACTTGCTCTAGATAGGTATTCCACCATGTTAACGTAGAACCTGTGAAGGTATGCGTAGCGTACTTCACTTTGTCCTCTTCAGTACACTTACTTATGGCAAACACCGATTCGACCTTCTCGGTCCACCGTTTCAATCCGATCGGTCCTTCGGTTCCATCAAATTCCAAAGGTTTGCAGGCAGTGAATTCTTTGTAGGTGCATCCTACACGATTTCCTGTACTGCTAGATCCAAGGTTATTGTTGGTATGTAGCGCAGCCTGTACTGCGGCTATGTTTGAAGCTAGAAAAGTACGGAATTCCTCTTCATTCATATTCACGGTGTGTCCAGTAGTCGGTGCCATTTCCTTCAAAATAGTCAAATGGAACAAGTTAATATACAGAATATTAAGAGTAGTTAATAGTATTTCGTAGCATAATATGAACTCATTTATAAAAGCTTTTTCTTCATATTAGCGTTTTATAAGTTTAAATTCGGGTAGTACCTACCCGTTAAGTTCATACTTAGTAGCTAATATACAATTCAACTACTACAATTCTATATGAAAAACTGATTATAATAATATTTCGCGTTCAAACTTTTATACAATATTTTACAAACTTACAATACCGCTTATTTTACATAAAGCATGAAATATAGCACACAATAACTTTGATACAAGATAGTTGTGAAGATAATTCTAGCTAGTACACAAGTCGTTCAGCAAAGACAATAAAGACACGTAATTCATACGTCCAGAAACAAGTCATGCATTCTGGTTTTACTAGGATTACTTCCCATCCTTGGTCTTGTGGAACATAACCGTTATGGCCGTTGATAAGACAGCGTGTTGTAACATCGTCAAAAGGACGAGGGTTACGTAATGTCCAACAGTCCCGTAACAATCTAAAAACCTCATTTCTTACCCCAATTACCGACTCCGTCACTTGTGGAAACATTTTGTTTAATAGTTGTAGCCCGATGTTCTTGTTCTCACTTTGGTGAGAAGCGAACATTACTAATCCGTAAGCATAACATGCTTCTTTATGTTACATGTTAGCCGCTTTTTCTAAATCACGAAGTCCAATATTCGGATATATTGAGTCAAAATAATTTCTTAACCCGTTGCGTAAAATAGCATTTGGGTTCCCCGCAATATATGCGTCAAAGTAAACACATCGTAACTTATGGGTTTCCCAATGTGATATCCCCCATCTTTCAAACGAAAGTCTCTTATAAACCAAGACATTCTTGGAACGTTCTTCGAATGTCTTACAAACTGATCTCGCCTTAAATAGTTGTGCCGAGGAATTCTGGCCGACTCTAGACAAGATTTCATCAATCATGTCTCCGGGTAGGTCTCTTAAAATATTGGGTTGTCTATCCATTTTGTGTTTTTAAACTGTAAAATAGACAAGAGTTAGATTCATAAAAAAATACTTATTAATACAAGCAATTTTTACATATATCATAAAGCATAAGAACACTATATTACATATATTACACCACACGAATACAACTATCTTATTTCGACTCGCTCGTTTCTTCTTCTTCGGTTTTGGTTCGTTTTGCCAAGTTTCTAGGGATATATGATGTTCCCCTAATACGAGCCGTCGTTGTCCACATTGGTTTAGAAAAACCTGGTGGTTTAGAGGTTCCCGGGTCATTGTTACAACTTAAGAACTTCGGGGGTTGACGATACATATAAAGTTCATCGGGGTTGGAATTAGATTTCTCTATTTTTATGCCCTTTCCCTTATTATTTTCTTTTGCCTTTTTAAATTCAGTTGGGGTAATTTCTATAACATCATTGGAATTCTCGTCGGAATCCGATTCATCGGAGAATTGGTAATCCTCCCAATATTTTGCTTCCTTGGCGGAAACACCATTGACCATAATTAACCTTGGTCGGTTGGTTGAGGATTCTCTTTTACTTAACCGTTTTATTATTTCTCCCACCGGTTCTATTTCTTCATCCGGTTCTGATTCTTCTTCCGGTTCCGATTCTTCTTCCGGTTCCGACTCTTCTTCCGGTTCCTCTTCGGGAACTTGTGAATCAGTCCACGAATCATTCCAATTTACATTTGACTCTTCATTATTATTAGGTGAGTCAATGGGACTTGTTCTAGAGGTAGACATCTATCACATAATATCAAATGCGTTAAGAGATTAATATATCACATAATATTCACATGTTAAAAATATATAGTTTCCAACAAAATTTGTTAAGCAATCATTTTTCAAGTAAACACGGTCGAAGTCCAGACTCACTAATGCAAAATTGTGGTTCTCTAAGACCAACGCTCGGATACCAACTGAAATGTCCCGTTCTTATTGATTAAAAACGTTCCATATTAATTGATTTCGTTGCGAGGTTTTGACCTCTATATGAGACGTTTTTCAAAGACTGCATTCATTTTTAAAACAAACCATAACCTTTATTTCATAAATAAAGGTTTAAAAAGCTTTACGTAGATTATCAAATAATGATAATCTAAAATATCCTGTTTACACACGACCATTACATAATGGTTTACAATACAAATATGTTACATCGAAATCAGTTTCTTGAATACAGTTTTTACACAATATCATACAAACATGGACTCCAAATCTTGTCCTTATTTTAGTATGCAACAGCGGAAGCTCTTAATATTCACCTGATAATAAACATGCTTTAAACGTCAACAAAAATGTTGGTGAGTTATAGGTTTAACCTATATATATCAAATCGTAACAATAGACCACAAGATTTCATATTTCAATACACATCCCATACATAGAGATAAAAAATCATTCATATGGTGAACACCTGGTAACCGACATTAACAAGATGCATATATAAGAATATCCCCATCATTCCGGGACACCCTTCGGATATGATATAAATTTCGAAGTACTAAAGCATCCGGTACTTTGGATGGGGTTTGTTAGGCCCAATAGATCTATCTTTAGGATTCGTGTCAATTAGGGTGTCTGTTCCCTAATTCTTAGATTACCAGACTTAATAAAAAGGGGCATATTCGATTTCGATAATTCAACCATAGAATGTAGTTTCACGTACTTGTGTCTATTTTGTAAATCATTTATAAAACCTGCATGTATTCTCATCCCAAAAATATTAGATTTTAAAAGTGGGACTATAACTCACTTTCACAGATTTTTACTTCGTCGGGAAGTAAGACTTGGCCACTGGTTGATTCACGAACCTATAACAATATATACATATATATCAAAGTATGTTCAAAATATATTTACAACACTTTTAATATATTTTGATGTTTTAAGTTTATTAAGTCAGCTGTCCTCGTTAGTAACCTACAACTAGTTGTCCACAGTTAGATGTACAGAAATAAATCGATAAATATTATCTTGAATCAATCCACGACCCAGTGTATACGTATCTCAGTATTGATCACAACTCAAACTATATATATTTTGGAATCAACCTCAACCCTGTATAGCTAACTCCAACATTCACATATAGAGTGTCTATGGTTGTTCCGAAATATATATAGATGTGTCGACATGATAGGTCGAAACATTGTATACGTGTCTATGGTATCTCAAGATTACATAATATACAATACAAGTTGATTAAGTTATGGTTGGAATAGATTTGTTACCAATTTTCACGTAGCTAAAATGAGAAAAATTATCCAATCTTGTTTTACCCATAACTTCTTCATTTTAAATCCGTTTTGAGTGAATCAAATTGCTATGGTTTTATATTGAACTCTATTTTATGAATCTAAACAGAAAAGTATAGGTTTATAGTCGGAAAAATAAGTTACAAGTCATTTTTGTAAAGGTAGTCATTTCAGTAGAAAGAACGACGTCTAGATAACCATTTTAGAAAACATACTTCCACTTTGAGTTTAATCATAATTTTTGGATATAGTTTCATGTTCATAATAAAAATCATTTTCTCAGAATAACAACTTTAAAATCAAAGTTTATCATAGTTTTTAATTAACTAACCCAAAACAGCCCGCGGTGTTACTACGACGGCGTAAATCCGGTTTTACGGTGTTTTTCGTGTTTCCAGGTTTTAAATCATTAAGTTAGCATATCATATAGATATAGAACATGTGTGTAGTTAATTTTAAAAGTCAAGTTAGAAGGATTAACTTTTGTTTGCGAACAAGTTTAGAATTAACTAAACTATGTTCTAGTGATTACGAGTTTAAACCTTCGAATAAGATAGCTTTATATGTATGAATCGAATGATGTTATGAACATCATTACTACCTTAAGTTCCTTGGATAAACCTACTGGAAAAGAGAAAAATGGATCTAGCTTCAACGGATCCTTGGATGGCTCGAAGTTCTTGAAGCAGAATCATGACACGAAAACAAGTTCAAGTAAGATCATCACTTGAAATAAGATTGTTATAGTTATAGAAATTGAACCAAAGTTTGAATATGATTATTACCTTGTATTAGAATGATAACCTACTGTAAGAAACAAAGATTTCTTGAGGTTGGATGATCACCTTACAAGATTGGAAGTGAGCTAGCAAACTTGAAAGTATTCTTGATTTTATGTAACTAGAACTTGTAAAATATATGAAGAACACTTAGAACTTGAAGATGGAACTTGAGAGAGATCAATTAGATGAAGAAAATTGAAGAATGAAAGTGTTTGTAGGTGTTTTTGGTCGTTGGTGTATGGATTAGATATAAAGGATATGTAATTTTGTTTTCATGTAAATAAGTCATGAATGATTACTCATATTTTTGTAATTTTATGAGATATTTCATGCTAGTTGCCAAATGATGGTTCCCACATGTGTTAGGTGACTCACATGGGCTGCTAAGAGCTGATCATTGGAGTGTATATACCAATATTACATACATCTAAAAGCTGTGTATTGTACGAGTACGAATACGGGTGCATACGAGTAGAATTGTTGATGAAACTGAACGAGGATGTAATTGTAAGCATTTTTGTTAAGTAGAAGTATTTTGATAAGTGTATTGAAGTCTTTCAAAAGTGTATAAATACATATTAAAACACTACATGTATATACATTTTAACTGAGTCGTTAAGTCATCGTTAGTCGTTACATGTAAGTGTTGTTTTGAAACCTTTAGGTTAACGATCTTGTTAAATGTTGTTAACCCAATGTTTATAATATCAAATGATATTTTAAATTATTATATTATCATGATATTATTATGTATGAATATCTCTTAATATGATATATATACATTAAATGTCGTTACAACGATAATCGTTACATATATGTCTCGTTTCAAAATCATTAAGTTAGTAGTCTTGTTTTTACATATGTAGTTCATTGTTAATATAATTAATGATATGTTTACTTATCATAATATCATGTTAACTATATATATAACCATATATATGTCATCATATAGTTTTTACAAGTTTTAACGTTCGTGAATCACCGGTCAACTTGGGTGGTCAATTGTCTATATGAAACCTATTTCAATTAATCAAGTCTTAACAAGTTTGATTGCTTAATATGTTGGAAACATTTAATCATGTAAATATCAATCTCAATTAATATATATAAACATGGAAAAGTTCGGGTCACTACAGTATGGTGACACTTTATATCTAACCAATAACGAAAGCAAGTGTTGTCGAAACGTTTTCTTTGTTGAGTACTTAGTCTACTCCTAATAAATTCAATTCTATTCATCTTGTTCCGACATGTAATTTTTGCATCAAAATAATCCCCCTGTAATAAATCCTTTGTCATACTCAAATTGTCAAACACATATTTTGCTTCAAACAAATGTCATACTCAAATTGTCAAACACATATTTTTGGAAAACAGAAAATATATGCCACATAAGTTATATTTTCTAATTATGTTTGACGAATAATTAGCATAGATTCAAACAAAAATTGTAGAACATTCATGTACAAAAAAGATCATGTAGAAACATAGATGTACAAAAAAATATCATGTATAATACATATGTACAAAAGATCATTTATCACAGCATGAAAGTTACGAATAAATACAGTTAGGACTCATATACAAATGATGATTGTTGCAGCATTAAGCATCTAAACAAATTTACACACATTCAACATGAAATGCAGCACAAAAATAACATGTATACAAGGTGTTTAATGAATTGATTGACACAAAATCTATGAAAAAATCATCAAAAAATTCAGGAATCCTATAAAAGCACTTATATATCAACAATATGATACATTAAGATGAATACAAAGTTTGATTGTAATACCTCGGTATCAGACATAGTTATCAAGTTCTATCTTCCAACGAACGTCGTAATGCTAATGAATTGCAGTTTTTGTTTATAGAATTTAGAAAATTAAGTAGTTAAAGTGAAATCTATTTTTTAGGGTTTGGATTTTTGATTTGATTTGCAAACGAAACTTAGAGTTCTGATTCGTGTTTTCCCCAAAATTCTGCTTATATAAATGATCGCCAAATTTATAAAAAAAAGTGCACAATAGGTCTTTGATTTAATATATATGATTCTTTAATAGTCCCTGTAATATTTAGAAAAGTTTCATAAACGTCCCTGTCATATGTTTAAGTTGAAATACGAACAAATAATTTGAAATTCGAACACGTTCTAAATTATATGTTCTACATTCATTAACTTAAGTGTTCTACATTTTAATTTTACATTATTTGTAAAAATATAAAAGGATAAAAATGGAATAAAAATATAATATGGAGACTGTCATAACCCGTCCTTAACCATAAGAACGTGTTAGATAACGTATGATTTCATTGCGAGGTATTGACCTCTATATGCGACATTTTTAAAAAGGAAAACTGCATATATTATACATTACAAACCAAACCATTATTTTTGTTACAAGCTTTAGACAATAAAAAGATGATTATCGTTTAACGATAATCTTCGACTTACAAACTTTACAAATGATAATAACAACACGATTTCTAGCATATTTTACAACACACGTCCTCGGATATGCAGTTTTATTTTTGACACAAATATGAGTACGCATGATCCTGCTTAGATTCAACATAATGCAGCGGAAGCTTCTAATTATCACCTGAGAATAAACATGTTTAAAACATCAACATAAAGTTGGTGAGATATAGGTTTAGTGCCGGCAGCAATATATATATAGACCACAAGATTTCATATATAAACAGTTTAATAAAATATTCTAAGTGGTTGAGCACTTGGTAACCATACTTAACATTTAATCACGTCGCATATTCCCTTTAATATGAAATCTTACTACACCGTACCAAGTGTAGTCACAAAACGAAGTACTGTGCAACCGTTGAATACTGGTCGTCCAGTCCGGTTGGGGTTGTCAGGCCCGATAGATCTATCAACAGGATTCGCGTTTACAATACCGCTGTAAATATTAGTTACCAAGCTACAGGGAAGTATGCCAGTGGTACAACTCAACGTAGAATATATTTTTCAGTTACTTGTGTCCATAACGTAAAACATAAAATACATGTATTCTCATCCCGAAATATTTAGAGTTTAAAAGTGGGACTATATACTCACTCTTGTCTTGATGATATATATATTTTGACTCGGTCTTCCGGTTGATATCGCGAACCTATCCATATATAATATATCAATATGTTTTCATTTTAAAACAAACGTTATATATATATATATATATACTTGTTATACTTTTAATATTTTGAATATTTCCTTAGTCCGTAGTTAGCATTCCGATGTTAGTAATTCAATTTTTAATGGTTCATTTTTAGATGTTTAATATACCCGCAATAAACAAAACCCCCAACGAAATAAATAAAACCCCATCGTATATGTATTGGTCGAGATTAATCTTGACCCATGGTACCGGTGTTGTCAAATGACGTGTTGCGTACAATCATGGGATCTTATGATTAATCTTCTCGTGTTGTTTACGGGTGATCCTGAACCATATAAAATTGAATTATAAGTACATATATATAAAATATCATGTTATCTTAGAAATATGTGATTTATATCATTTTTTTCCAATTGATCCCGTAGTTGAAATGATCTAGGATAACCAATTTTGTTTCGGTCATAGTTTCTTCGTTACAAATCCGTTTTCGTTGATTCAAATTGCCATCTTCTTGGATCGAGTTCTTCTTTAAGACTATGAACTGTAAATACCTTGGTTTGTATTCAAAATCATACGGCATAAGTGAAACATTAGTGAAACATATGAAGTTAAACATTTTTGTTACAACAAAATCATTTAATGACCATTTTTCTAAAAATACTTATACTTTGAAAAACCAAGTTTTACCTTGTTAAATTAGTATATACATAAGTTATATTACAGGTCTTGAAGTATTTTAAAAGTTAAGTTAGAAGGATCTATTTAGTTTGCAAACAAGTTTGAAAACATTCAAACTATGTTCTTGTTGTTAAACTTTTGTACCACAAAATAAGATAGCTATATATATATGAATCGAATAAGGTTATGAACATAGATTCTACCTCAAGTTCCTTGGATAAGTTTGCTGTAAAAGAGAAGTAAGAAGCTAGAATCAAAAGGGTGATGGAAGTGGATGAAAGATTGGAAGTAAGTTGGTGTTCTTGGAAGGTTTTCTTGAAGTGTTTTTGTATGGTTTTCTTATGGTGTTTTAGTATGGTTTTTGAAGCTAGATCTTTATGGAACTTTGCTGGATTGTTATGGAGTTTAGAGAGTAATAAAGAGTGTGTGTTTTTAGTTAAGAGATTGAAGTAAAAATGAATCAAAAATGATGATACATATATACTCCTAAAAATGTGATCTTTAAGGATAACATGACAAAATTCTAGTTTGTATTTTTGTAATTAGTCTTGCAATGATTCAAAAGTAATTACCTAGCTCTAAGGGCATGAATAATGGCTGTTTAGGTGGTGATTTTGATGTGTATTTACCAATAGTAAATACGTATAGAAGCTAGGTATGATACGAGTACATATACTCTAGATATACGTATAGAAATCTTGTGAAAACGGAACGAGGATTCAAATATAGCTATCTTTTGTGAATACACTTATATTGTTTTATGTATTTAAGTCCTTAAAAAGTGATTAAATACATTATATATACGATATATGTATAAACATTATAGGTCATAAGTATTTATATAAAAAAAAAACGTTACGTATGGTTATTGTTTTGAAAACTTAAGTTAGTAGTTTCAAAATATGCTTATAACTTATTGTTATTAATACAAAATGAGATATTAAAACATCCATAAATCATATTAAATATGTATATATACATATATATACACAAACGTATAATTATCATATATTATATAGTTCGTGATATCATCGGTCAAACTAGACGGTCAAACGTTGTGTAAAACTCTTTTCGAAAACATAAATCTCAACAATTTGGATTGCTTATCATGTTGGCAAGGTTTAATTTATGTAAATATTAATCTTATAAGTATAGTATGATCGAAAAAGTGCGGGTCGTTACATTACCTCCCCGTTAAATAAATTTCGTCCCGAAATTTTAAAATTGTACCTATTTTGCGTCATCGAGAAACAAATGCGGATACTTTCGTTTCATCTGATCCTCTCGTTCCCAAGTAAACTCGGGACCTCTTCTAGCATTCCAACGAACCTTAACAATCGGTATATTACTCTGTTTGAGCTGTTTAACTTCACGGTCCATGATTTCGATTGGTTCTTCGACGAATTGTAGTTTCTCGTCGACATGAATTTCTTCAAGAGGAATGGTGAGGTCTTCCTTTGCAAGACACTTCTTCAGGTTTGAGACGTGAAAGGTATTATGTACTCCAGCGAGTTGTTGCGGTAACTCGAGTCGATAAGCTACCGGTCCAATGCGTTCGATGATCTTGAACGGGCCTACGTACCTTGGGTTCAGTTTACCCCTTTTGCCGAAACGTATTACACCTTTCCAAGGTGACACCTTTAGCATAACCATGTCCCCGACCTGAAACTCTAATGGTTTCCTTCGAACATCGGCGTAGCTCTTTTGGCGACTACGGGCTGTTTTCAATCTCTCCTTGATTTGCACTATCTTCTCAGTCGTTTCATGTATGATCTCGGGACCAGTTAATTGTCGATCTCCTACTTCATTCCAACAAATAGGAGATCTACACTTCCTTCCGTACAATGCTTCGAATGGCGCAGCTTTAATGCTCGCATGATAACTATTATTATACGAGAATTCTGCTAATGGTAGATATTTATCCCATCCGTTTCCAAAATCGATCACACATGCCCTGAGCATGTCTTCAAGAGTCTGAATCGTTCTTTCACTCTGCCCGTCGGTTTGCGGATGATACGCGGTACTCATATCCAAACGAGTTCCTAGGGCCTCCTGTAGTGATTGCCAGAACTTTGATGTAAATCTACTATCACGATCGGATATAATGGAAATAGGTATTCCATGCCTTGAAACAACTTCCTTTATATACAATCGTAATAGTTTCTCCATTCTATCCGTTTCCTTTATAGGCAAGAAGTGTGCAGACTTGGTGAGACGATCAACAATCACCCAAATGGTGTCGTATCCCCAGGCAGTCTTTGGTAACTTCGTGATGAAATCCATGGTAATACCATCCCATTTCCATTCTGGGATTTCTGGTTGTTGAAGTAACCCTGACGGCTTCTGGTGTTCTGCTTTAACCTTGGAACAAGTTAAACACTCCCCAACATATGTTGCAACGTCTGTTTTTAAATTAGGCCACCAATAATGCGTCTTAAGATCTTGGTACATCTTTCCAACTCCAGGATGTATCGAATATCTTGTCTTATGTGCCTCGTTCAATATCAACTTCCTTAATCCACCCAACTTCGGTACCCAAATACGATTTGCAAAATATCGAATTCCGTATTCCCGTATAACGAGTTGCTTCTCATACTTCTTCATTATTTCATTTCTTATGTTTTCTTTAGTAAGTGCTTCTCGTTGAACTTCTTTGATTTGTGAGTTGAGATTCATGCGAATTTTTATGTTCATCGCTCGTACTCGAATTGGTTCTTGTTCCTTTCTGCTTAGTGCGTCAGCCACCACATTCGCTTTCCCGGGATGATAACGAATTTCACAATCATAGTCATTTATTAACTCGACCCACCTACGTTGCCTCATGTTCAGCTGTTTCTGATCAAAAATATGTTGAAGACTTTTATGATCCGTAAACACAGTGCATTTAACCCCATACAAGTAGTGTCTCCATATCTTTAATGCAAACACGACTGCTCCCAGTTCTAGATCATGAGTCGTATAATTCCGCTCGTGAATCTTCAATTGTCGGGATGCGTATGCAATAACTTTCTTCCGTTGCATAAGAACGCAACCAAAACCTTGTCGCGAAGCGTCACAATATATTTCAAAATCATCGTTCCCTTCTGGTAACGATAAAATAGGCGCCGTAGTTAACTTCTTCTTTAGTAATTGAAATGCACTCTCCTGCTCAGAGGTCCATTCATATTTCTTCCCTTTTTGCGTTAACGCTGTCAACGGCTTAGCTATTCGGGAAAAATCTTGAATAAACCTTCTATAATAACCGGCTAAACCCAAAAATTGACGTATCTGCGTTGGTGTCTTAGGAGTCTCCCATTTTTCAATGGCTTCAGTTTTTGCTGGATCAACCTGAATTCCTTTGCTACTAACAACGTGGCCAAGAAATTGAACTTCTTTCAACCAAAAAGCACACTTAGAAAATTTAGCATATAGTTGTTCTTTTCTCAACAACTCTAATATCAACCTTAAATGCTCTTCATGCTCTTGCTCACTCTTGGAATAGATAAGAATATCATCAATGAAAACGATAACAAACTTATCTAAATACGGACTACAAACTCGATTCATGAGGTCCATGAATACAGCTGGCGCATTCGTCAATCCAAACGGCATAACCAAAAATTCGTAATGACCATAACGTGTCCGAAAAGCAGTTTTCGGAATGTCCTCTTCTTTAACGCGTAGTTGATGATAGCCCGATCTTAAGTCGATTTTCGAATAAACACATGATCCTTGCAATTGATCAAATAAGTCATCAATTCTCGGTAGTGGATACCGATTCTTGATAGTTAACTTATTTAATTCACGATAATCTATACACATTCGGAAAGATCCGTCTTTCTTCTTGACAAACAAAATTGGAGCTCCCCACGGTGATGTACTTGGTCGTATGAATCCACGGTCCAATAATTCTTTTAACTGACTTTGAAGTTCTTTTAATTCGGACGGTGCAAGTCTATATGGCGCACGAGCCACTGGTGCAGCTCCTGGTACTAAATCTATTTGAAATTCTACCGATCTAAATGGAGGTAATCCCGGCAATTCTTCCGGAAAAACTTCAGGAAAATCTCTTGCCACAGGCACGTCGTTGATGCACTTTTCTTTCTTTTTGATTTTATTAACATGTGCTAAAATAGCGTAACATCCCTTTTCTAAACACTTCTTGGCTTTCAAACAGCTAATGAGTTTTAGCTTTGAATTACCCTTCTCTCCATAA
The DNA here is from genome assembly GCF_046630445.1 of Rutidosis leptorrhynchoides. Classification (NCBI taxonomy): domain Eukaryota; kingdom Viridiplantae; phylum Streptophyta; class Magnoliopsida; order Asterales; family Asteraceae; genus Rutidosis; species Rutidosis leptorrhynchoides. The sequence continues at coordinate 3,628,360 of NC_092338.1, read as the reverse complement.
ATCATCACCGGTATTTTATCCTTACCAGGAATACGAATTGCCTTCTTGGCACAAACAACTTCCGCTCCTATTTTGGACATCCAGTCCATGCCGACTATTACATCAAAACCTCCTAATTCTACGGGTATTAAGTCGATTTTAAACGTTTCTCCGGCTAGATTTATTTCACAACCACGACAAATTTTATCGGCTTTAATTAGTTTACCATTAGCTAACTCAATCAAGTACTTAGCATCTAGAGGTAATGATGAACAATTCAATTTAGTGTAAAAATTTATACACACGTAACTTCTATCGGCGCCAGTATCAAATAAGACAGATGCTGATAAGTTATTAATGGTAAACGTACCCGTAACAAGCTCCGGGTCTTCTCGTGCCTCTCTAGCATTAATAACAAACGCTCTTCCACGTGCAGGTCCGCCATTCTGATTCGGGCACTGGCTCTTATAATGACCTTGTTTTCCACACCCAAAACAAGTAATGTTAGCCAAAGCAGTTCTATTTACGTTGGTGGCAGGAGTCTTGTTGCCATTTGTAACGAGAGCCTTACAATCTTCCGCAAGATGACCTTGTCGATTACACTTGGTGCATAACACACTACAGTAACCAAAGTGATGTTTGTGGCAACGGTTGCATAAAGGACTTTGTCCTTTATAACCAAAACCTGAACCACTACTCGCACCTTTTGTGGTTTCTTGTTTCTTATAAGGTTGTTGTTGGTTACCTCGATCATAACTTCCATTCCACTTTTTCTTGTTTCCCAATACCTTCACCTCAGTATTGAATGCTTTCTTGTCCAAAATGACCTGATCCATTAGCTCGTTCGCCATGGTTATAGCTTCATGAATTGTCTTAGGTTTCGATGCTGTAACATTTGCCTTGACCTTTTTGGGCAAACCAGCTTTGTACATTTCAATCTTCCGTTCTTCGGTTGGAACCAATTCAGGACATAGCAAAACTAATTCCATGAATCGCTGGTTGTAGTTGGTGATTTCAGTACCAACCACCTTCAAACTTCGTAACTCATCTTCTAACTTAATAACCTCATTCCTTGGACAATACTCGGTGATTATCATTGCTTTGAATTCTTCCCATGGAGTATCATAAGCTACATCTCCTCCTACCGCCTTCACATAATTCTTCCACCATGTGAGTGCACTATCTTGTAAAGTGCACGATGCAAACTTGGTCATGTCTTTTTCATCACAACCACTGATTTTAAACACCGTCTCCATCTTTTCTATCCATCGGGTTAAACCGATCGGTCCTTCCGTTCCACTGAATGATGAGGGCTTGCAAGCTTGAAAAGTCTTGTAGGTGCATCCTACACGAGGATTTGGGTTAACTGCAGCAGCTCTTGCAGCTTTGACCCATAACATTCTGTCGTTCACTCGCTGGTTGATGAATTCTTCGACTTCTTGTTCCGTCATTCGATTCAATCGCGCCATTTCCTAATGAAAGAAAATAATTATTCACATGGAATATTATAGATGTAGTGTGTATTTATAGTACATTATAGCTTGTTAATAATATGAACCAGGTATTATTATAAAAGCCTTTTCTTCTTATTAGCGTTTTATAATTATATCTAGGGTAGTACCTACCCGTTAATGTTCATACTTAATAGCTTAGTACAGAACCAATTACTACAATCTAAATAATACTTAACCATGGAAAATTATTGCATTTCATACTTCACTATTTTACATATGCTTATCTTACATCGAACATTAAGCAAACCACATTAATAATATTATACAAAACATTATATGATCCCATGGTTTAATACGGCAGCGCATCGTTTGGTCTATTTTCTAGGACGTTTATGTTCAATGAATCGCCTAACGCTTATCCTAGCTGTCTGCCTATATTTTGGCTGTGGGACTGAAGAACTGGATGCCGGGATAGAACGAATAGGAATAGCGGGAATAGGGGTGGTAGTGTCTAGTGGAGTTGGTGCCACATCATCCTCACTAAACTCGGGATTTAAATTTTCTAATTCATTAGCCTTTCGTTTCTTTCCTAGTTCGAACTTGTCTTTCGTAATTTCTTGTATTTCTTCCTCGGGTTCACTTTCCTCCTCGGGTTCACTTTCCTCCTCGGGTTCACTTTCCGGGTTCTCTATAGTCGGTTCATCCGGAATTTGTGAGTCTTCCCCAAATATATCATTTTCGTCATCGGATAGGTTAATGACTGGAACACCATCTGAAGATTCTGGTTCGGAGTCGCTGAATGTGATAACAAGTTTTGAGCCCGACATCTATCACACAACAACTAACCCATTAGTACTACATAATATTTACATATAAATTTTAACCAACAATGATAAGCAATGGTTTTTAAAATCAGACCCGGTCAAAGTCCAGACTTACTAATGTATCCTAACGACTTATCGGTTAGACACACTAATGCAAACCTGGTTCGCTAAGACCACCGCTCTGATACCACATGTCATAACCCGTCCTTAACCATAAGAACGTGTTAGATAACGTATGATTTCATTGCGAGGTATTGACCTCTATATGCGACATTTTTAAAAAGGAAAACTGCATATATTATACATTACAAACCAAACCATTATTTTTGTTACAAGCTTTAGACAATAAAAAGATGATTATCGTTTAACGATAATCTTCGACTTACAAACTTTACAAATGATAATAACAACACGATTTCTAGCATATTTTACAACACACGTCCTCGGATATGCAGTTTTATTTTTGACACAAATATGAGTACGCATGATCCTGCTTAGATTCAACATAATGCAGCGGAAGCTTCTAATTATCACCTGAGAATAAACATGTTTAAAACGTCAACATAAAGTTGGTGAGATATAGGTTTAGTGCCGGCAGCAATATATATATAGACCACAAGATTTCATATATAAACAGTTTAATAAAATATTCTAAGTGGTTGAGCACTTGGTAACCATACTTAACATTTAATCACGTCGCATATTCCCTTTAATATGAAATCTTACTACACCGTACCAAGTGTAGTCACAAAACGAAGTACTGTGCAACCGTTGAATACTGGTCGTCCAGTCCGGTTGGGGTTGTCAGGCCCGATAGATCTATCAACAGGATTCGCGTTTACAATACCGCTGTAAATATTAGTTACCAAGCTACAGGGAAGTATGCCAGTGGTACAACTCAACGTAGAATATATTTTTCAGTTACTTGTGTCCATAACGTAAAACATAAAATACATGTATTCTCATCCCGAAATATTTAGAGTTTAAAAGTGGGACTATATACTCACTCTTGTCTTGATGATATATATATTTTGACTCGGTCTTCCGGTTGATATCGCGAACCTATCCATATATAATATATCAATATGTTTTCATTTTAAAACAAACGTTATATATATATATATACTTGTTATACTTTTAATATTTTGAATATTTCCTTAGTCCGTAGTTAGCATTCCGATGTTAGTAATTCAATTTTTAATGGTTCATTTTTAGATGTTTAATATACCCGCAATAAACAAAACCCCCAACGAAATAAATAAAACCCCATCGTATATGTATTGGTCGAGATTAATCTTGACCCATGGTACCGGTGTTGTCAAATGACGTGTTGCGTACAATCATGGGATCTTATGATTAATCTTCTCGTGTTGTTTACGGGTGATCCTGAACCATATAAAATTGAATTATAAGTACATATATATAAAATATCATGTTATCTTAGAAATATGTGATTTATATCATTTTTTTCCAATTGATCCCGTAGTTGAAATGATCTAGGATAACCAATTTTGTTTCGGTCATAGTTTCTTCGTTACAAATCCGTTTTCGTTGATTCAAATTGCCATCTTCTTGGATCGAGTTCTTCTTTAAGACTATGAACTGTAAATACCTTGGTTTGTATTCAAAATCATACGGCATAAGTGAAACATTAGTGAAACATATGAAGTTAAACATTTTTGTTACAACAAAATCATTTAATGACCATTTTTCTAAAAATACTTATACTTTGAAAAACCAAGTTTTACCTTGTTAAATTAGTATATACATAAGTTATATTACAGGTCTTGAAGTATTTTAAAAGTTAAGTTAGAAGGATCTATTTAGTTTGCAAACAAGTTTGAAAACATTCAAACTATGTTCTTGTTGTTAAACTTTTGTACCACAAAATAAGATAGCTATATATATATGAATCGAATAAGGTTATGAACATAGATTCTACCTCAAGTTCCTTGGATAAGTTTGCTGTAAAAGAGAAGTAAGAAGCTAGAATCAAAAGGGTGATGGAAGTGGATGAAAGATTGGAAGTAAGTTGGTGTTCTTGGAAGGTTTTCTTGAAGTGTTTTTGTATGGTTTTCTTATGGTGTTTTAGTATGGTTTTTGAAGCTAGATCTTTATGGAACTTTGCTGGATTGTTATGGAGTTTAGAGAGTAATAAAGAGTGTGTGTTTTTAGTTAAGAGATTGAAGTAAAAATGAATCAAAAATGATGATACATATATACTCCTAAAAATGTGATCTTTAAGGATAACATGACAAAATTCTAGTTTGTATTTTTGTAATTAGTCTTGCAATGATTCAAAAGTAATTACCTAGCTCTAAGGGCATGAATAATGGCTGGTTAGGTGGTGATTTTGATGTGTATTTACCAATAGTAAATACGTATAGAAGCTAGGTATGATACGAGTACATATACTCTAGATATACGTATAGAAATCTTGTGAAAACGGAACGAGGATTCAAATATAGCTATCTTTTGTGAATACACTTATATTGTTTTATGTATTTAAGTCCTTAAAAAGTGATTAAATACATTATATATACGATATATGTATAAACATTATAGGTCATAAGTATTTATATAAAAAAAAAACGTTACGTATGGTTATTGTTTTGAAAACTTAAGTTAGTAGTTTCAAAATATGCTTATAACTTATTGTTATTAATACAAAATGAGATATTAAAACATCCATAAATCATATTAAATATGTATATATACATATATATACACAAACGTATAATTATCATATATTATATAGTTCGTGATATCATCGGTCAAACTAGACGGTCAAACGTTGTGTAAAACTCTTTTCGAAAACATAAATCTCAACAATTTGGATTGCTTATCATGTTGGCAAGGTTTAATTTATGTAAATATTAATCTTATAAGTATAGTATGATCGAAAAAGTGCGGGTCGTTACAGAGACGATTTAAGTAAAATTGTACGGTTAAAAGTGACGGTCAAAATCATAACATTCACGTTCTACAAAAAAGCCCTATTTCTACAAAAACCCCTCTTTCTACAAACCCTAATCAAATTCAATTTTAATTCAAAATTGATCATCTTGTTTCAACGATTCTTCCAATGGCGACAACTAATGAAGTAACTGAAGGCAGTGTGATGAAGTTTACAAAGAAAAATCCATGGAATTACACACCTTCTAGTAACGTAAACCGATCAAAAGAAATCAGTCAAAACAAACAAATTCATGTAAGTTTAAATAATCAAGTTGCTAACACATCAGTTCTAAATCGTGAAAAAACCAAAGGTTATAAACAAATGATAAGTTTTATGGAATCACATACTTTGAATTTAGCTTTTTTTGAAGACATTTTGATTATTCCGGAATTTTTAGCAGAATTTTGGTATACATGTTCGCTTAGTGAAGATGGTACAAGTTTTACTGGTACAATATTAGAGGGTAATAGGAGAATTTCAATTGATCAATCTGATATAAGAATTGTTTTGGGGCTGCTTGATAGTAGAAGTTTTACTGCAGTTCCTAATAAGAAGGAATATGAATGAATTCTTTTAAAGGTAGGATTTACAAGTCGTCCAGATGGTAGAATTTCCACTAAGTGTTTTACAAATAGGTGGAGGTTTCTGGCTGTAAGTATTAACATATGTTTAACACATAAAACTGGAAGTTCTGATATCTTAAACCTGTTTGGGATACTAATTTTAAGTTCATTTATTGATGGGTTAGATATTAACTATGCTAAACTCTATTTTGAAGAGTTTGTTAGGTAACTGAAAGAACCTACTAAGTGCTATCAAGTTCCTTTCATTAGACTTTTGTCACTGATTTTTTGATATAAGTTGGGTAAGAAACAGTATGAGGAGTTTCTTGAATCAAAATATACACGGAGAATTGATTCAATGGACAAAACAGTGTTTCGCGATATTGATGACAAAGAGTCTAAACTAACGAGGCATATGAATAAATGGCTTAAAAAGAAATATAAAGTACCTGTTGTTGATGATGAAGTAGATCAGACAATCGCAGGAGTAGCGCAAGCGGTATGTAAAAAACACTGTTTATTATATTTTATATTTACAATTTACTGTATTATAAAAACTATTGTACACAAATTTATTCTATGATTCCTAAAAAGAAACAAAAAAAAATTCTATCCAGTTGTTTACGATCGATGAAGTCGGAGATCAAAGTCAAGACATAATTGTGGTAATTGCTGAAATGACAAATGTAGATGACCATGAAGAAGCTGATGCGGTCAATGCTGAAAAACAATCAAGTGAATAATTTTTTCATATCCCCGTTGATGAAGAGGATCATTTTGATCCTAATGAAGAGGATGATTTTGTTGAAGATCAAATAAAACAAAATTCAACAAAAAAGAAAAAAACCTAATGTTATGATTGTAATCAGTAATTTGGAGAAGAAAGTACAGACGCTCATTAACGACGTAAAGACTGTGAAAAGTGATATAAAAGACGCTACCGACGAGGTTAGAAATTTAAAGGGAAAAGTTGATGAAATTGAGAAAAAGAACAGTGTATATGAGATTGTTTTGAGAACATCTGTTTCTAGAGTTGAATAAAAAGTTTGAGTTTTGGAGTCCAAGGTGAAAATGATCAATTATGTACATGATAAGGTTTTGGATGTTGAGGTTGATCTTCTAAATTTAAAAAACAATCTGCAGAATGAGAATAAAATGAAGACGATTGATGACTGTGTTGATGCTACAAAGTATGATCCTATGAAGAAGCTCATTGTATTGGATATAAACGGATTGCCTGCCAAAATTATATTTTGCCAAAATAGCTGTAAAAATGAAGATTACAGAACCGACAACAACTCTGGTAAATCATACAAAATCTATTTTTTATATTATTTATATTAAAAAAATATTGTCACTTGTCAATTTAATTTAAATAACATTTCAGTGTTTAAAAGACCATACTGCGATGAGTTTTTGAATTTTCGCTTCAGCAGTTCAATGTGGGGATTTGGACATCACGATAAGGGTAATCATATGATATATAATGTAGTTATATATTAAGTTATGTAAATTAAAACAATTTACAAATATTTAATGTGAATTATATACATGCATAATATGGAACCTATAGTTGGATATATGATGAAATACAATGAAAATCGATTCATATTCTGTTGGGTAAGTATATACATCCTGTTTAAAAAGTTTAATGATCAGATTTTTAGAATGTAGAACATGATGTTCTACATACTGTTCTACATTCTCTTTTCTGCCTATTATGTATAAAAAAGTTAACTTTTGCAGACTTCATACTATGAGAATGTTTCCTTTTGCAGGATCAAACAAAATGTTTTAAAAAAGTAAACAAAAACCACACAGACAAAGACAAAAGGTATTTGTTGTTCAAACCGCTTCATTTGTTGTGGGATAATCGTGAAAACAAACTTCCATAGAAACTAAGGGAGTATAATGAAACCAACACAGTTCTAATAGATGACTCTCCAAAAAAGGCAATACTGAACCCAGTAAGTTGTGTTTGTTATGTAATTATTTATTTATTTATTATTAATTTAGAATGTTAAAACTGATATAAAAAAATGACTGAAAATTGCAGAAATACACCGCGGTGTTCCCATACTCTTATAACCATGTTGATAAGCAAGATGATGGTATAGGTAATTGATTATATTGATTTTTATATTTTAAATAAGGTAGATATAATTGAAAAAAGATTTTAGAAAACACTTATAAAAAATATATAAAAATTTTAAATTCAATAATCTGGACAGGTCCTTGCGGTGATTTTTGTAAGTACCTTGATTCGCTGGTAGCAGCTGGTACTGTTAAAAAATTTATTGAACGTAAGCATTTTGGACAGCCACCTATATAACATAAACATCATGATTGGGCATTATATGATAATATAATTAAAGAATTTAAAGGAAAGACAAGTGATGAGCAGGAAAAGGTAAATGTCTCTTTTAAAATAACTTTCTTTATTAAGTTTTTTAATACGTAAATAAATATTATATGATAATATTATGTAAATTACATTTAGGTTATATGTCAAGTTGAACCGAAAGCTATTGACAATTTGTATAAAAGAACAAGAAGCAACTCAACAATAGATGAACAACAACTCTCACCTAGGAAGCGGCATAACAAAGGTGCTCCTTTTAAGGAATTTTATTATCCAAAAGAAAACGCTCTTGGTTCTGGTTGTGAATCTGTTTTGATACAACAACAAGACTTATAATTATTGAAACCTCGAAGTTCTTTAAATGACACAATCGTTGACTTCTATCTCTTGTATGTCTATCTTGATCTTGAACTCAAAAACTATTACTAATTAGTTAGATATAAAGTAAATAAATAAATAATTACTTGCAGGTATTTGAAGAATAAACTAAAAGCTGAAGATGCGCAAAAATTTCACGTATTTAACAGTCATTTCTTCATGAAACTTATTGGACAAGACTGCAAAAATCTTAAAAATTTTGAAGTACATGAAGGTTGTAAACGTGTGAAAAATTGGACGAAAAAACTGAAGCTTTTTGAGAAGGACTTCATCATTATTCCTGTAGTGTTCAAGTAAGTATATCAAAATGAGTACTTTATATGTTTTTAATTTTTAAAAAATGTTACTAATTTGAAAAATATTTTGTTGTTACCGTAATCATTGGAGCATTATTGTCGTTTGTCATCTAACACAACTTAAATATGGTCGATTTATAAACGATTCGTTGAAAGTTCCCTTGTATTTTGCATATGGATCCTATGAAAGGATCTGAACTGGAAGTTGGAGGAATTGTTAAAAGGTATTGATTACATTAATTTTTAAAAACTTAATGATAAAGTAATTCTATTATTTTTTCTAACTTTTGAATATGAAAAATAAAGTTTTCTACTTGAAGAATGAATGCAAAGAAATAGTTTAGTTTCTGAAGATGATATGTCTAAGAAGTTAAAAGTATTGAAAGTGTTTTCACCAGAGGTTTGAATTTTATTTATATTTTATTTAATTATTTATTAATATATGAATACAAATTCAAATTTGCATCCATTGATAAATGCTTTATTTTTTGACAGTTACCTCAGCAACCTAATTTGCATGATTGTGCTTTGTTCATCCTTTATTATGTGGAACTTTTTTTGAAACAATCCCCTTTAGAAATCAACGAATCGACATTTGGTCAGCAAGCTGATAGTGCAGGATTTGTAAGTATTTTTTTTATTAATGATTATTCATACTGAAATTGATTGAATTGTAATTATTTTATTAAAAATAAACTCAATTTTTTTCAGCTAAGTAGGAACTGGTTTAAAGATTAAGATGCAGTTAAAAAGAGATTGTTTATTTGAAACTTGAAATGTGAATTTCATTATTTTATTAAAAATAAACTCAATTTTTTTCAGCTAAGTAGGAACTGGTTTAAAGATTAAGATGCAGTTAAAAAGAGATTGTTTATTTGAAACTTGAAATGTGAATTTCAGAAGACTTGTGCAAAATAAAAATGGAGAAGAATATTGGTGAAACATGTAAAACATAAAAACTATTGTGTATATTCTACATTTATCATAAAAATACACATTATGTCAGTAGGTACATTCTTTCCTTACTCGGATGTTATAGACTAGTGGTGGATGTGCGAAGATCGACAACGTGATGTTGATACTAGGTTAAATACTTACGAAATGGTTGTTATATGTAATGTAATAAAACTTGTATGTTGATGCTAGCTATAAAAGCTTTTTAATATGTTTGATATATTTAATTATTTTTTTTTATGCTGGTTACATGTGTTCTACATTTACATGCTGTTTTACATTAAATGTAGAACCCATATAAAATTTGTAGAACCGTTCGAATATCACCAAAACTGTGCAAATGTAGAACACCACCAAAACCGTTCGTATAAAAAACTCATTCTTAACCCTAACTATAAACCCAAACCTCTTTAATCTAAACACTAAACCCTAAAATATAAAGTCTAAAACCCTAAATATAAACCATAAACTTTTATGTAGAACAGCATGTAGAACACTCATTTTATGTAGAACATATAAATGTAAATTTGCATTTATATGTAGAACATATAAATGTTTGTGCAAATGTAGAACACCAAAATATCATTCGTGTTAAAAAAATCATTCTTAACCCTAACTCTAAACCCAAACACCTTAAATCTAAACCTTAAAATCCTAAATATAAACCATAAACTTTTTTTTTATATTGAAAATTGATGTAAAACAGGTGTAGAACACTCATTTTATGTAGAACATATAAATATAGATTTGCATCTATTTCAAATTGAAGAATGAGTTGTGTAGAACATGGAGAATAGCATGTTCTACATGTTGTTCTACACAAATTGTAGAACCAATGGAAAAAAATGCATCTAAAATTGAAGAAAATATTTTTTGTCCGCCCTTCTAATTATTTGTTCGAATTTCAATTTTTTGTTCGTTCGTGTACTTTATTGTTCGAATTTAGTAATTTGTTCGAATATAATAAATTGTTCGAATATAATAAATGTTTTTCTATAAATGTAGAATACTTCAATGTAGAACATACGAATGTAGAACCAATGTAGAATAACAATTTGTTCTAATTTAAAGTTATTGTTTGAATTTAAAAAATGTTGGAATTCTTATATTAATCTTTAACCTCTGACTCACATCTAACTGTTTAACATCTACAAAATGTAGGACATATGCTTGTAGATCATAATAAATGTATAACAACCATTTTTTTGATATTCTTTATTATCTATAAGTGTAGAACAGTAACATTTAGAACATAATAAATTGTTCGAGTTTAAGTTCTACAAATTTATAATAATTCAACATTATACAAAAAAGAACACTAACCTACGTCTATTTTGATAGATTTGACCAACTTATGACAGATTTATTACTGAATTTTCGATTATTGACCGGCGTTGACCGAACTTTTGATGGATTTTGAGTTGACTTTTTGACCATTGATCTGTTTACAATTTATGTTATGCACAAATTTAAAATGACAAAATTTGTAGAACCGTTCGAATATCACCAAAATCGTAGACAAATTTATAAAAATGTTCATGCAAATGTAGAACACCACTAAAACCGTTTGTTTAAAAAACTCATTCTTATCCCTAACTCTAAACCCAAACACCTTAAATCTAAACACTAAACCCAAAAATCTAAGACCTAAAAGCCTAAATATAAACCTTAAACTTCATTTGTTTGAAAATTTGATGTAAAACATGTGTAGAACAACATGTAGAACACTCATTTTATGTAGAACTATATATGTAGATTTGCGTCTACATTAAAATAACAAGATTGAGGGACACGCGCTACGAGGCTAAGAATTATTGATTGTTATTTGTATAATGATAACTATTGTCAAAGTATTATATAATTGAAAATTTACCATTAGAAGCATTCATTATAAAGTTAACATACATACAAAAGGATTAAGCTGCTACATTTTTACAACCATTTACATCCAAAAGTATCCAACAACTTCTAGGTTAGATGCAAATAAAGTTTAACTATAAAAGACATACACACTAGCTTCATACATACACCAAAAGAGCTTACCTATTCTGCTTCCAGACCTAAACAGGCGAATCATATAATATGGTCAAAGTTGTGAGCATCATCCCATGGCACCACAAACCGGTCTCGAGAACGTTTGTATACAATCAGTATCTCATCTCCTGGATTGTAGCCATTTAACCAGACAAATTTCCTCCATCCAGATGAAACAAATAAGTTTGGTTTTCTTTTGTATTCTTCCTCCAACAGGCCCCAGTAGTGTATCCTGTCGAAAGCGTCGATGCATACATAAGTTTCACCACTGTTTAGCTCTGGCAGCTCAGCAAAATCTCTGGGTAGTCACTGAATCAAATTGATAGTATAATTAGTAAATAATGTATCAATTTTTATGAACAACACATAAAATACAAGTGAATAATGTTTAATTTATATTCAGTCGAGTATTGTTTGTAAAAAAATAAAAGTAACCTACCCATACATGCCCTCTCGGCACGTTCATGAAAATGTAAACATCTCCGTTAGCAGCATGGACAACCATTTTGTCTTCGTTAATGCATCCACATAAGCCAAAAAAATGTTAGATACATAATACATTAACTTAACTGAAATCTTGAAACAATATTCATATAACATTGTATGTAACAACAGCGGATGGTCAAAAAAAATAATTCTATCAATGTTTTTGTTAATGCTAAAGTGAAGAATAAAGAATGTTGTTATATAGATTGTAAGTAATATGAATGTAATATTTGAAGTAAAGATTTGTTTGATATCAAGCTACACTCATAAGATTTGTTAACACCTACAATTTTTTTGTGTAGAATCCAAATCTCGATAATAACAGGGGAACTAATGTGCAAATGTATATATATTTATATCATTCAAGCTGATACTAACTATGAAACAAAGAATAAAACAAACATCATAGTGCAATTGTATTATATATTTATATCATTCAAGCTGCACAGTAAAATATCCTTTCAGTATAAACCCTAACTATAACTGATTACATCTTGTTATCGACAAAGCTTGTTACCATTGTAAAGCAGATTGATAATTGTAAACTAATATAAGCTTTGATGAAGAAGAGAGGCAAACCTAATAATGCGATGGTAGAGTTGCTGATTGTTGAGAGATGATTTTACAGTAATTTGTGTGTGACAATCGGAGCAGGTGTAGAAGATATTTTACTCTTCTTCTAAAATATAATACTCCGTATAATTTAGTCAGACTCTTATCCCGATACTGTTTTATTGGGCCAGTTAAATGGATGTATCAATGGGCAATGTGGTATATTTTGGGCTTCTAGCAAAATAATTCTAAGATGGTGAATTTTTTTGTGTGTGACACAAGTATGCAAACATTTTAGTGTGATAGACCTTTTTTTTTTTTTTATTTTCAAATAGTTGTAATTGTATAATTTAGCAGTTACAAAAGTATAAAAAAGGGATTAATTTCTAATTACAAAAACAAAGAGTATATGCATTTTCATATGTATAATTATTGGCATGGATGTTAAAAATTTAAATGTAAAACATGTACTAATTTTGTAGAACAAAAAAAGTTTGTATATAGAACATAATTTGTAGAACTTGTACAAATTTTTACAACTTTTATAAATTATAAAAAAATTTACAATTTGTTTTGAGATTTGTACATGAATTCGAAGTTAAATTGTAAGAGTTTGTATATAGAACATAATTTTTAGAACTTAAATTGTAAATTGTCGAACAATAATTTTAGAACAGTAATTGTAGATTTTAAAATGTAGGTCTTAAATTTTAGGAATATATTCATTATCTAATAGTTTTAATTGAACATACTTATAAATTTTTTTACCTGTGCTTATAGGGGTAAAATGGAAAAAACCAAATATTCATTCAAACACTTTTTCGATTTAAATTTGAACTATATATTTCATTCAAACAATAAGATTTAAAATGAAACATTATATATATTGAAACAGAAAGTATAAACATAGAAACATTAATATAAAGACAAAATATAAATCCTCATATCCATATCCATTTTTTCTAATAACAAGATAACATAAAAAAAAAATATTTTCAATTTTTTTCTTATGCATGTTTTTTCAGCCTTGCCTCGATATTACACAATGTTTCATTTGGGAATTCTTCTTGAAAGGCAAGTGTAATATCATCAAATTTTTGAAGAATGTCAGGTGTCTTCCAACGTAGGATGTTGTGTTTTGAACTTAGAATTTTGGCCAGATATTTCCATCTAAGATTATTAAGTTGTTGCTTTTGCAAATCTCCTTCTTTCTTGAATCCACAAACCCATCTTGACATTGCAGTCCCCATAAACATCTCCGTATGCCTCATCATAAAAATTCCACAATCAACTGAATTGTTTTTTGTTCTCCATGGCATCCTCATTCTCTCGAAAGTTTGGAATAAAATTTGTTTGGAGTTTGGATGTTTCTTTTCAGCACAATAAAGCATTAAACCCTCCATCTGTGATAATTCAAAAAGAAAACAAATATATAAAGTATATTTTTCATATAATAAAAAATAAACCAAATATTTAAAATCATTTAATTCAAGTTAGTAGTATTTATCGGTCAAACTTAGTCAATTTTGTTCGGTCAAAGTTGTTTATAATAAGTCAAAATCAGTAAAACACAATCAAATTTGGACAGACATTAAATTTTTGGTCAACTTGGTAAATAACTAAATACTCGTCTAACTTTTCCAGGTTTTCAACATAGTTTGTAAAAGTACTAAATATATAAAAAAATTCTAAACAATGATTTTCTTACCAAATACTCAGTTACATGTCTGTTAACGTCTTCCCAACCTTCTTCATATAAAATATTATCAATAACATAACATTTTGATGTCCGCAAATTGAAGCATGTCAAGTAATAATGTCTGTTTAGCAAAATAGGAAAAAGTACCCGAAAAATATAAATGAACGACTATTATTCGAAACATAAAAAGTTAAATTAAATTTAAGTAGTTAAAAAAAATTACAAAACTTACAACATCAATTTCTGTAATTGAAATATGAAACTTTGTAATCCATTCATCCATTTCTTTATTAAAGTATGACAGATAATCATCACAGTTCAATGGATCATTAAATGAGTTGAAGATTTCATCGATATGTATCAAACACTCTATAATTTTTTTTTATTATTTAATTTAATCAAGTTATTATAATTCTATTAACTATTTTTTATAATGTAAAACTTACTACAAATCTTGTGTGACACATTAGTCTTTTAGGAGAAGTTTTTTTAGTCATTTCCTGGAAATTCAGAATCGATACTCATGCCTGAATTACGCCGACGTGAACATTTGAGTTTGACATCATACTTTCCAGTAGAACAGCACTTACTTCCACTTCATTTTTGCTCATGAACACAAATTCACTGAAAATAAAAATTAATTAAATTATAAAATTAATAATTAATTTTAATAGATTTTTTTTACAGTAATGAATACTTACAGTTCAAATATTCCACCTGAAAACACTGTCGATGCCAATTTAATTTCAAACTCTGTTAGTTTGCTGTTAATATCCACGATTGTACTAGTATCATCAGGAATATGAAGTTTTGTTGTCTTTGGTTGACTTTTTTTTTCTGCAAACAAATCGTCTAATCTATTTTCATGACATTCTGTTCCAGCTTCAACTTTCTTTTTCAAACCTTCACTAATAATGGGTACAGGAAACAATTGTGCATCTTCACCAAATTTAGTAACATATTCTTGGTCACTTTTATATCTCAATGACAAAGTTTGTCTATCTCATTCTTCCTTTTCCTTTGAAAATTCAAAACCACTGAATGAGGGTGATACTCTTATCTCTTTATCTTTTATAACCTCATCAAAAATATCAGGTGTATTTTTTTGTTGATATCCCAACCTTTTCAATTTCTGGCAATGATAACAAAAAGAATTTCTTCTGCAAACTTTGTTGCTCGTGATATTTTTCACAAATTGAATCTGTGAATTTTACTATTTCTTCAAATATACTATCTGGGGGAGAAGGTAATTCTTTCTCAATATCATTCATCGCCTCAATTGCTCTATCCTCATTCTTTCTTTCCACCTCTTTTCTTACTAGCATCATATCTAACTTTCTTTTTTTATCAAGAACATCTGTTATCATTGAAGCCCTAATTTCTTCAATAACTGCATACACTTTTTCATTATCCCCATGTTTCGTGAGTGTCTTCTCCATCTGGTTTATTAGATCATCATTCTTTTGAACAGCCATATCATATAATTTTCGGATATGAAGACAATCGAACTGGATTAAAAGCAATATAAAACGAATTGATATTTTTTTAAAAAATTAATAAAATCAAAACTTTTTTATTAAATAAACAAAAATAAAAAGTATGTACCTCAGATGTATCTTCATGTAACTCATCATTTGTATTTCTTTGTTGTTCATTTTCTTCTTGTTCTTCTTCTTGTTCCAGTTCAACCTTTTCTTCTTCTCCATCTTCGTTATCATCATCTTCTACAATTGCATTTTTTTTAGATTTATTGTTCATAATAGGTAATAGTAACATTTTAATTATATTATCATAATTAATTTTAGATAATAACATACCGTGTTGGTCTTCTTGTATGTAAGAGCTAGAAGCAGGTGGGTTATATAATACAATTTATTTTTTATTTTTTATTTTTTATGAAGTTTAATATTGTTTCATTACCAAATCCACCATTTTTGTATTCTTCATCTTCTCTTTCAATCAACATTTGAGTTGTCCATTTTAATATTTCTGATTTTGTACACTTCGAATCTTCATACAACTATGATGTCTTACTAACATACGATAGCTGTCATAATTTAAAAAGTAAAAAATTTGAATCTTGTTGTAGAAACATTGATAGAATTTTTTAGAAGTGAAAATATAAAACAATAAATAGTTACAGTTACATATCACCAAAAATGTAAGAGGACCAGTATAACAACTGTTAGATGCATCCTTTTTCTAATCGTCCTTACTTCTTCTAAGGCAGTCAATCACATACTCACTCCAATCCATATTGGCAATATCATCCAATTTTGATATTAACGAAATAAATCTTTGATTTACAGTTAAATTAGAGTTGCCTTCAGCCATAATAGTCATAATCATTATCAACATCTCAAGCTTAAGCCTATCACTTCCTTTTTTGAGATTCAAAATTGATTCTTGTAATTTTCCAACATATATTCTTTGAATACTCTTTTGATAACAGTCTTGGTAATCATTCCTAAAGTTATTCAATAAATCATTTGTTGACTTTCCTAATCATTGTACTGCATTTACAACTATACCTCCAATTGAAAAACCAAGAATTTCATTAACATCCTCTTTGGTAACCTTTAATTTAACAGGACCTAAATCAAGATTCAAACATTTTTCATCAAACTTGTCGACTAACCACAATGACAATTTTCCTAGAAGTGATTTAATCTTAAAATCTAATAAGCTCTCAAATCCCATACTTATCAAATCCCTTTTTTGATCACTACTTAAGCTTCTAATTGTATTATACAATACAGTAGGACTTTGCCTATGTACTATATTATCCACTTGTTTTTATTTTATTTTTCCTTACTAAGTTTTCCTTTAAATTTCTTAGATAATCTTTCATTTAATCTCACTGTAAAACGTAGTTTCACATTTTTTTTTACTAACTTTGCATTTTTTTGTATCCATTCGATCAGTTTCTGCAAATATAACAAACATTTTATATTAGATCCATTACAGTTTTATACAAGTTAACACATGATTCACAAATTTCAGATAACACTACTTTCCTAAACATATTTTATAATTTTTCAGATGCATTAGATGCAAGTTAATGCATTATTTGAGGCTGAATTCATATACTATTTATCAGATGCAAGTTAATGCATCTTTAAATATGAGTCTTAACTGTACTTATCACAATAGATGCAAGATTTACAAATTTCAGATAACAGGACTTTCCTAAACATATCACAATTTCTTCATATGCATTAGATACAAGTTAATTCATATTTTAGATGTATTAGACTATATTTCTGATGCATTAGACTATATATCAGATGCAAGTTAATGCATCTTTAAATATGAGTCTTAAGTGTACTTACATAACTACATGTATAACATAGTATTTAATAAACATATCACAATAGATGCAAGATAAACAAATTTCAGATAACAATACTTCCCTAAACATATCACATTTTTTAAGATGCATTAGATGCAAGTTAATGCATATTTTTCAGGCTGAATTTTGTAGACTATATATCAGATGCAAGTTAATGTATCTTTAAATAAGAGTCTTAACTATACTTACATAACTAAATGCATATCATAGCATATGTTAGATGCATGATGTTGCAACTTCATGATGTTCTACATGTTACTTTTTCTTCAAGTGTGTTCTACATTATGTTCTACACATAATGTTCTACAATAATACTAAAGTATATCACATAATACGAACAATTAAAGCAGATAACACTGATAATTATTTGTCAAGCATAACAATAATAAACATAATTAAATAAAACATTGAATTTAAAAAACCTTGAGAACCCAGATCGCAATGAAACGAAGCATCTATTGGATTTGAATCTTCGTCTCAGCTACTCTTACTGTCATTATTGTTCAATTTAACTGTATCTGATACTTGATATCTTTTGTTAGCGTATTAACAGGTGATTCGACATTATCAGAATTTCCTCTTTTCATATTCAATTTTGAGTAATTATATAATTTTTCAGTTTAGGTTAAAAATCGATTTGGATTTTGGGGAAGAACAATTTGAGATATTAGTGTTTAGGAAAGTTATGAATGTCAATTAGATCCTTATGTATACAATGTGTAAAATGTCTAAAATACCCCTCGGAAATTTTGTTCGGCCGCGCCATTTTTTTGTTCGAATTTGAGTTCTCAGGTTCTCACAATACAAGTGTTCTCAGTGGATCCCTCCCCATATATATATATATATATATATATATATATATATATATATATATATATATATATATATATATATATATATATAGTGGTAGAATCAAGAGGGAAGTAACCAATCGGGGAGAAGCGGGGGGAAGCAAAAACTTTTTTTTTTTCATTTTTTGAAAATACTTTGTTCACGAACATTATAGATGGGATGAAAATATCAACATTTAATAAAGACACTTTGTGATAAATGTTTTTATATTGACGGGAAAATGCTCGAAGAAGTAATATATAACAATTATCGTGTTTTTCGAGCGTATGTTGAGGTTTTACTTATTAGGGTTTAGATATTAAGGTTTAGATATTAGGGTTTATAGGGTTTAGATATTAGGGTTTAGAAATTTAGGGTTTAGGGTTTAGATTTAGGATTTAGATTGAGTTTTCAACACGAACGGTTTAGAGTTTAGGATTTAGGGTTTAGGGTTTATGGAATAAACCCAAAACACCAAACCCTAAACCCTAAACTCTAAATCGGGATAAATTTTACTTCACAAAACATGAAGAAAAAAAACGTTCACATTCTTCACGAACAATATTATCTTGAATGTTATTTTTGTCGATCGTTTTCCCGCCTAAATAATAACATCCATCATCAAGTGTCTTTTCTAAATATTCATATTTTCGTGTGATCTTGATGCAGGAAAAAAAATTCCAAAAAAAATGAAAATTTTTTTTTTGCTTCCCCCACTTCCTCCCAATTGGTTACTTCCCCATTATCCTGCCCATATATATATATATATATATATATATATATATATATATACACTTTTCACAAAGCGTAAAACTTAAGTCTGATGTGGCAACCCACTAATTAACCCGCTAATGACGGTCCACATGTAATTAACTCTGTTAATTACAATTAAATTGCTAAATTACTTAAAAAAATACACGTGTCCCATGAAAGCTTGGCTAACATATCAGTTTTAGATTAGAAACAAAAAATCCCGCTGTTTAATACACCATCTTCCTCTTTCTTCCAAACTGAAAAAACCCCAATTTCTAACTATGGATCACGGCTTAACGCCGTCGTACTTGATAACGCCAGCATCACTAATTAATTTGTTGCGATTTTATCATCTTAGCGGTATCAATTTCATAAATTATAGCCACTTTTTTCCAAATCGCCGGAAGGTTGTTCGTTACGACCACGGTTATTCGAAAGCGAGGTATTAGGGTTCGATTTATGGTTTACAGCGATTTAGGATTTGCAGCTTTGTTTGCCGCCATTTAGAGTTTGCAGCGATTTAGGCTTTGCAACTTTCTATGCAGCGATTTAGGGTTTGCAGTGATTTTGGGGTTTGCAGCTTTGGTTACAGCGATTAAGGGTTGAAAGCGAGGTATTAGGGTTCAATCACGTTTGTGGCTTTTGATGTTGGAAATGTTTTTTCAAATTTTGATGCATCTTTGTTTGCAGCGATTTTGATGCTGTTTGGAACGATTTTGGGGTTTGCAGCTTTGTTTACTCCCATATGTGTATGGTATGTATATTCGATCCTTCTAATTTTTGTAATTAGTAAAGATTTTTCAAAGTTTGTTGATGTTAAATCTGTGAATAAGTTATAATCTGAATGTGTAATTCATATATAATATTTGTAGCTATAAACTTGCTGACATGATTCGCCAAAGTCGTTATCATTAACACTTTTGTACAGATATTTTTCTTTCTACGTATTGAGTATGGTTGTTTATGGTTCATTGAAAATGTAAGCAAATGCGATTATTATGCAGGTGAGCTGGTTTAGAGATGAAGGTTAGTCAGATACGGTACCTCATTCGAGGTGAGAACTACTATTATTATTTAACCAGGACATATTAAGTTTCATTTTCTTTAGCAATACCTCGAAGATGATATTGAACTATAAATCAAAATCGACTATTCATTCATTTGAAGATAAAACTCCCCCTTGAACCAAGTTAATATTCTGATTATGGACCTTTTGATTTTGAATTTCAGTTGATTTTAATAATTATATGCACATGCATTATTGTCTTCGTATGTTTTACACATTGTAGTTGACTTTTTGTTGCTCTCTAATTTTTCTTCGTAAATTTGGCACACGAGGACTGGGATGACCAACTTATGTTGGAAATTTAGTGTAATTGAGGGATTTAATCTACACTTGTAAACGGGTTAGGAGGTACGGAGTGTACACCCATTAAGTGATAGATTGCCCGGACCCGAAAGTGGTTTTCCATTATCACAAATTTGAGTGATTACGGAAGTATTATTCCTGCACTAGGTGAAACATCTCCATCGTGGAAATAAAACAAACAACTTTATGTAAAGGATTTATTTTAGATTTGAAAACGATTTCCTAGATTTGGTTGTTGGAAATAAAACAAACAACTTTATGTAAAGGATTTGTTTTAGATTTGAAAACGATTTCCTTGATTTGGTTGTTGGAAATAAAACAAACAACTTTATGTAAAGGATTTGTTTAGATTTGAAAACGATTTCCTTGATTTGGTTGTTGGAAATAAAACAAACAACTTTATGTAAAGGATTTGTTTTAGATTTGAAAACGAAATTAGTTAGTGAAACATCTCCATCGTGGAATAATACTTATTTTTGGGTGCCTATAAATAAGGACTATCATTTATGAGAATAAGATATACGAAAAACGCCTTAATACTCTTATGCAAAAGAGTTCTTGTTTACTGCCAATAACAAGAACTAATCTCTGTCTTATCCCAAAGTGATATTCGTGTAACCTAGGAAATAAGGGTCGAATAATTACTTTCAGAAAGTGATACCATGATTCAGTGATTTATCCGGCTATCGATTATTTTACCCTACACGAAATTTCAATAAAACCTCCAACAATCGAAAGTAATTATTCGTTATAATCGATGGCGGCTACGATGAAACACATGACGGCGAATTTCTCCAAACTTGATAAGTTTGAGGGAATTGATTTTAGGAGATGGCAAAAGAAGATGCACTTCTTTCTGAGCAGCATGAGTGTGGTGTACGTACTCAGCACACCAATTCCTGAAGATCATGGTGATGACGCCACTATTGAACAAATTCGGAAAAGGTGCAAGTGGGAGAACGATGACTACATCGCTAGAGGTTTAATCCTCAATGGTATGGCTGATTCCCTTTTTGATATCTACCTAAATGTTGAATCTTCTAAAGAACTATGGGACTGTTTAGAAACCAAGTATATGTCTGAGGATGCTTCTAGTAAAAAGTTCCTTGTGAGTAATTTTAATAATTACAAGATGGTCGATTCTAGACCGGTCTTGGAACAATACAATGAGCTCATTCGTATACTTGGTCAATTTACACAACATAAGATGAACATGGATGAGTCTATTCAAGTCTCAAGCATAATTGATAAACTACCTCCATCTTGGAAAGAATTTAAACATTCTTTGAAACATAAGAAGGAGGAGTTAACTCTTGTTGAGTTGGGTAGTCATCAGCGTATTGAGGAATCCCTCAGGTTGCAGGATAATGACAAGCCAAAGAGCAACGAAGTTGCTGGTACATCTGTTGTCAATATGGTGGAACATAAAAAGTTCACTAGTAATAATGACAAAAAGGGCAAACGTAAACATCAAGGTTATAACAAGGCTAATCCGAACAAGAAGTCTAAATTGACTTGTTGGAAGTGTGATAAAACTGGACACATGAAAAAGGATTGCAAGGTTATTTTTGGTAATAATAATGCCAAAGGATCTAGCACAAGCGGTTCGAGAAATGGTTTAAACAACCACAACTCGAAAGGTCAGAATATATTTAATAATTCAAATGAGAATTATTATGTTTCATATATATCTGAGGCTTATTTTGTGCAGGATGATAATGTCGCGTGGTGGGTTGACTCGGGAGCCACCACCCATGTATGCAAGGATAGATTTTGGTTCAAGACTTACGAGTCCGTGACTGATGGATCAATTCTTCATATGGGAAATGAGTCAACAGCCTCTGTTCATGGACGTGGAAGTGTGGATTTATATTTTAGTTCTGGAAAAACTATTCGTTTGTTTGATGTTTTGTATGTACCACAAATAAGAAAAAATTTGGTTTCCAGTAGTGTGTTAAATTGTTGTGGTTATAAACAAGTGATTGAATCTGATAAGTTTGTTTTGTCAAAACATGGTATGTTTGTTGGTTTTGGTTATTTATGCAATAGAATGTTTAGACTTAACATTAATCACTTAAATGTTAATTTTGCTTTTATATCTACTTCTAGCATAAATAATTCTACAATTTGGCATGCTAGACTAGGACATATACACTTTAAAAGAATGCAAGATATGTCTAAAGATGGATTAATACCGGTTTTTGACATGACCAATGAAAAGTGTAAAACGTGTATGTTAACAAAGATCACTAAGAAACCATTTCAAAATGTACATCGTGATACTAAAATTTTGGAATTAATACATAGTGATTTATGTGATTTGCATGCTACTCCTACTTTAGGGAACAAGAAATATTTTGTGACTTTTATTGATGATGCTTCTAGATTTTGCTATGTTTATTTGTTGCATACTAAGGATGAAGCATTAGATAAATTTAAAATATTTAAACTGAAGTAGAATTACAACAAAAGGCTTTGATTAAAAGACTTAGAACAGATAGGGGAGGTGAATACATTGACCAATCGTATTTCCAATCCGTTGGTATTATCCATGAGACCACAGCTCCTTATACTTCACAACAAAATGGTATATCTGAAAGGAAGAATAGGGTCCTTAAGGAAATGGTTAATTCCATGTTATCCTATTCGGGTTTAAGTGAAGGATTTTGGGGGAAAGCTATGTTAACAGCTTGTTATTTGCTTAATAGAGTTCCTAACAAAAGAAACAAGATTACACCTTATGAACTTTGGAATAAAAGGAAACCTAACTTGAATTATCTTCGGGTATGGGACTGTAGGGCGGTTGTAAGACCACTGATCCCAAGAAGAAAAGTTTAGGTGAAAGAGGTATAGATTGCATATTTGTTGGATATGTTAAACATTCCAAGGCATACAGGTTCTATGTAATAGAGCCTAATGAGTTTGTCTCAATCAATTCTGTGATTGATTCAAGGGATGCAATCTTTGATGAAAATCGATTTTCATCTATATCTAGACCAAAGGATATGATTCCAAGTAACAATGGAATCAATAAGGATTGTAATGATGAAGTCTCTAAAAAGGCTGTTGATCAGTCACTTGAGCTTCAAAAAAGCAAAAGAAAAAGGAAACCTAAATCATTTGGACCAGATTTTCAACTATACTTAGTTGAAGGTTCTAGGGATGATGTTTCTACCCAATATTCGTATTGTTTCAATGTTGATGATGATCCTAAAACATATGATGAAGCAATGAGGTCTCAGGATGTTGCATTCTGGAAAGAGGCAATTAATGATGAGATAGATTCTATCATGGGCAATAACACTTGGGTGTTAGCTGATCTACCTCCTGGTTGCAAACCATTGGGTTGCAAATGGATTTTCAAAAAGAAGATGAAGGTGGATGGAACTATTGAAAAGTTCAAGGCAAGGTTAGTCATTCAAGGCTTTAGACAAAAGTCTGGAATTGACTATTTTGATACTTATGCTCCCGTGGCACGTATCACTACCATTAGACTGCTGATTGCTTTGTCTACGATTCACAATCTAGTTATTCACCAGATGGATGTGAAGACAGCATTCTTGAATGGTGAATTGGATGAGGAGGTTTATATGAACCAACCTCAGGGCTTTGTCATGCCAGGAAATGAAGGCAAGGTGTGCAAACTTGTGAAATCCTTATATGGTTTGAAACAAGCACCTAAGCAATGGCATCAAAAGTTTGATGAAGTGATTTTATCTAGTGGTTTTAAATTAAACCAAGCAGATAAATGTGTATATAGTAAATTTGATGATTCTGGTAAAGGAGTTATAATTTGTCTATATGTTGATGACATGTTAATCTTTGGGACTGACCAAAGTCAGGTTGATTTAACAAAAGAATTTTTGTCATCAAAATTCTCCATGAAAGATATGGGGGAGGCTGACGTTATCCTTGGCATTAGGATCAAACGTGAAAGCAAAGGAATTTCGATTTGTCAATCTCATTATATTGAGAAGGTATTGAAAAAGTTCAATTGCTTTGAATGTAATCCTGTGAGTACCCCTGTTGATCCAAGTGAGAAGCTTATGCCTAATCAAGGTGAAGCTGTATCACAACTTGAGTATTCTCAGGTGATTGGCTATTTGATGTACGCCATGACTTGTACAAGGCCGGATATTGCTTTTGCTGTGGGAAAACTGAGTAGATATACTAGTAATCCTAGTACTCATCACTGGCAAGCAATTAGGCGGGTACTGAAGTACTTGAAGAAAACTATGGACTATAGTTTATCTTATAATGGGTTTCCTTCGGTAATAGAAGGATATTCTGATGCGAGTTGGATAACCAATATTGAAGATCATTCTTCAACGAGTGGTTGGGTGTTCTTGCTTGGGGGAGGTGCTATTTCATGGGCTTCTAAGAAGCAGACATGTATTACCAACTCAATGATGGAATCTGAGTTTGTTGCTTTAGCTGCTGCCGGTAAAGAAGCAGAATGGCTTAGAAACTTGATCCATGAGATACCATTATGGCCTAAACCTATAGCACCCATGTCTATCCATTGTGATAGTGCTGCGACATTGGCAAAGGCTTATAGCCAGATGTACAATGGAAAGTCTAGACACTTAGGTGTCAGACATAGCATGATTCGTGAACTCATCATGAATGGGGTGATTTCTATAGTGTTCGTGAGGTCACAACAGAATTTAGCTGATCACTTGACGAAGGGATTGGCAAGAGACTTGGTGAACAAGTCTGCTGTGGGGATGGGTTTAAAGTCCACATAAATTTCTAATTATAAGATACCCAATTCCCTTCTGATGAAAATTAGAAGTTGAATTCAATGTGGAAGGCTTATACTTAGAAATTTGGAATACAAAATTTTGTATCATCCCAAGGTAAGGTATGTACTCGGACCTGTTGAAGGTGAGGATGAAGTTTAGCTTCTTAATGGTTTATTTGAAAAAGTGCAATAGCAGGTGCATGACTGAAATGAACTACCTATGTGAATGTGAAGTTTTGCCGCTTCAACAAAGCTTGGACTTTTGCTTTAGATACATTCATGAATGGATATGGACACATGGCTTGTAAAGTGTCAGGATAGCTTTAGAGTATTTGAAAACTTATGTGTATGTCATTTTCAGTTATTCAAATGGGTTGAAGGGTTCAATTCTTAGAACACCCCGATTCTCGAATATTTGGAATGTGTAATGTACTAAGGTGAAAATTCAATCTTCAAGATATTTTCATTTATGCATAAGTTTTTGTTTTAATTTGTTTAATTCTCATGAAACGAATTGCACTAAATTGGGGAGGATTGTTGGAAATTTAGTGTAATTGAGGGATTTAATCTACACTTGTAAACGGGTTAGGAGGTACGGAGTGTACACCCATTAAGTGATAGATTGCCCGGACCCGAAAGTGGTTTTCCATTATCACAAATTTGAGTGATTACGGAAGTATTATTCCTGCACTAGGTGAAACATCTCCATCGTGGAAATAAAACAAACAACTTTATGTAAAGGATTTGTTTTAGATTTGAAAACGATTTCCTAGATTTGGTTGTTGGAAATAAAACAAACAACTTTATGTAAAGGATTTGTTTTAGATTTGAAAACGATTTCCTTGATTTGGTTGTTGGAAATAAAACAAACAACTTTATGTAAAGGATTTGTTTTAGATTTGAAAACGAAATTAGTTAGTGAAACATCTCCATCGTGGAATAATACTTATTTTTGGGTGCCTATAAATAAGGACTATCATTTATGAGAATAAGATATACGAAAAACACCTTAATACTCTTATGCAAAAGAGTTCTTGTTTACTGCCAATAACAAGAACTAATCTCTGTCTTATCTCAAAGTGATATTCGTGTAACCCAGGCAATAAGGGTCGAATAATTACTTTCGGAAAGTGATACCACGATTCAGTGATTTATCCGGCTATCGATTATTTTACCCTACACGAAATTTCAATAAAACTTCCAACAACTTATATGCTATGTCATCAATGAAGATCATGTAAGTCCTTTTTTAATGTATTATTTATGTTTTTTTTTTTGTTATGGATGAAGATGGAAAGAGATCTTTCCTATGTATTACCAATAACACTGATTCCAAGACTTTGAGCTTAGAGATTCAACCTGCACATCGAATTTAACATCTATGGTAAGCCTTTAGTACTAGATAGCTTATATGCTTTTAACCGATAATGAGACCATGAATTCTTCAGTAAGTTGCACTTTTATTGACTCTGTTTTACTTGAATATATGTTGCAGGTTAGGGTTGACCATATGGCTATTATTTGTCAAGGGCTTACAAATCGCCAATAGCTGACACTATACAATCCCTTCCCCAGCATCAACAAGTACAGTGCAACTTTTTAAAAGGTGGCATATTGGGTGGTTTAGTAATGGGTCAAAATGTGTTTGGATTGGATTTAAAACAAACTAATTATCTTGCCTATCTTTTGGTTTAGATTGTACTCTGTTCTACTGTGAAGCTTTTTCGTAGGGGAAAGAAGGATACAACAATATGAGAGGTACAATTATACACCAAAACCTATTTGGACATGTTTATGATACGTGTCCAAATGGGTAATATTTATCAATTTAATACTGATTTGGTCCATATTAGTGATTATGCTTGGGTTTAGGATGATTATAATTGTTTCTGCCATTATTTGGGTATGAATTACTGTTATGATTATGATACGTGTTTAGCTTATCCTTTATTTTGGATGTTGGGTTATATTTACTACTGTACATTTGAGCTGGGTCATATTTACTTGGCATCTGGGTCCAGATTGTTGCTATTTCATTTTATTGGGTCAATGTTGCTGTTCCTGGGTAATGGGTTAAATATATAGTATATGTGATCTGGGTCATAATTGTACTTATTATGGTATTTGGGTTAGAATTAATGCATATCACCACACTATTGGTGGTTTCCTTTAACTAACATGTGATCTCTTATGATTTCTAAATTGGTGGCAGTTGATGTACGATTGAAGTCATGTTTAATTGTATAGTAGTTAAATAGTAGCTGACAAAGTGGTTTCCTGGTCACACTCATCTTCAGGTTTGTTTTCATGTTTATTATCTTATACATAGCCGAATTAGTAATAGTTATGTGGGTCAGGGGAACAAATAAAAACAAGTTAGCTTATAGTTGTTCATACCCCAATTTCCTAAATTTTCATAAATAAAAAATCTATTTAATATCATTTTTTGTGGTTGTAAATACTCACCGAGTATACATAGTCAACGACTTTTGATCTATTCCATTACCGACAAAGTTATTACAATTTATACAGTGGAAGCGTGTAAAGAAATCATCTCCTTATCAAATAAATTGCTGTGCATAGCGCTTTGTGTGGTTTGTCTGTTCTATTCGCTGGGGTCTAATGTGAATTGATGAAAAATGTTCATACATGTATTGTTTGCAGGTCATATATTGAAATAGTTTATGTGAAGCTTGACTTTAGCAGAGGTATCTAATTTATGTAATTAGATGTGTTATTTAGCACTAATGGTAAGAATGTTGTGATTCCTTTACATGATTTTATATAGCTGTTACTATATGATTGTTGTAGTTAAGTTAGATATTTAATATGAGATTTCACATATAGCTACAGAGAACAATAATTGCTTCTAGGCGCTTAATGCATAAAGAAAATCTACAACCGGGTTCACTTTCTTCTTGGAAACAACAGTCACTTTTGTTGGTAACAGTTGAAAAAATTGGTACTTGAAACGGGTTACGATTCCCATTATAGTCCCCCTGACAAAAAAAAGCACATAATTCGTAGTAGATACTATCCTTGAAGCGATAATTGCACCCACCAACACTGACCAACTTGAAATTAGCAGTAGCAAGAGTCAACAGTAGCAAACGTTAAAGTTGCTGAATGGTATGGCTTATTTATCACATTTATTGGCATTTGTAAGTCAACTTTTCATGTTTGATTAATACATTAAAATAAATATTATCTATTTTAATTGTTGACAAACTATGTGTATATGAATTCTTTTAAATGATTATGTGAAAATCTGGAAAGTTGTTAAATATAGCTTTATCTATTTTCGTATTAAGTAATATATTGCCAATTTTGTAGGCGTTTGTCTCTGATGGTTTGTATTATACTAAGAAAACCTAACTATAAATTTATAAAGGTATTAGAGTGGAAAGCAAATTGTAAGTCATTTTGGTGTCAAGTTAGGTAATGATCGTTTTCAACACATTTGCTTCACAAACAAATGTCTATAAACACACGTTGTCGATTTGGTGGTCAGTTTGTATTTTTGTTTAGTTTATTACTTTATTATTACCAGTGTGATGATTGTGCTTTATCTCATCTGTCAAAAACTAATATACTTCAATTTTATTGTACCGCTTTTGAAATGGCAGAGACAATTCTGTTCTAATCTTGGTTTGACAAACCGTACTGTTAAAGCGGTTCAGGATTCTGCCCAGAAGTCATATGAGTTCGATATACTTACAGGTTGTTACACATGATCAATGGTAGGTTGTTACATGTCACAAATGATCAAAGCTTGGGGCACATGAAATAGACACTACTTTTTGGTTGATCTACCATCCATATGGAAAGTTTTATGTTGATGGGTTTTGGTATAAACTTATTTGGCATTTGTATTATTTTTGAAAATGGTATTGGGATGTACATTAAAATCCCTCCTAGCTTATTTTTGGTCATTTTGTAGTTGTCATGTAATTGTCATTTTGTACTCTTTTTATCATATTGTTAATTGATATAATATATACGTTTTCAATTTGTTTGATTAAGAGTCGTCGTGCAACGCACGGGCTCTTAAAGACTAGTATATTGTATATATATATATATATATATATATATATATATATATATATATATATATATATATATATATATATATATATATATATTGTCAGCTCAAATTGTAAGTCAAATGAATCATAATTGTAAGGATGACAATATGAAACGAGTCCATGAATTTGGTCATATACATGTTCCCACTTGGACTTTCCTTGATTAAATTAATATTATATCAAAGAACGTTCACATTCATTCAACAAGTTGGTGAGAATGTATTTTTTTTTTTTTTTTATATATTATGTATAACGCCAAAAAGGTAATGTGATGGCTAATGCATATGGGTCAATCGCCAAAAGGTAATGTAATAGTGGAACAACTAATAATATAAGGACATAGGACGTTGATTAGTATTTAGAGAGGAAAAGGTAATAGCAATGATACTAGTGCGTGGCTTAATTTCGAGAAAGTAATTCTATATCTAATTTATAAATATCACGACACCGTTATGTCATGTTATTGGTCATATATGCACAATCGGAAAATCCGCATGTTTGATGTCATGTTATTGTCATATATGCACAATCTGAAAATCCGCATGTTTTTCTATCGAGTAAAATTAGCTCAGTTACACCTTTTTTCCTTATTACAGTTTACATTTTTTTTAGTATTATCTGTGATACACTGTGTTGGAAAAATGAAAATAATAATCTGATGAGTCAACAGTATTTTGCAGATTTTAGAGTGAAGATTTAGAGTCTGAAGTTACAGACTCTGGAATTGCTGGAGTAAACGTTTGAAGATTTCTTGAAGCAAAAGCCATAGAATATTCTGGAGATATGCTTGTTATTTAAGAAGATTTGTTTTGAAGATTTGATTTTATCTCCAGAATTTACTTCCTAGTTATTAGCAAATTTGGTTTGTTTTTAGTTTATCTTTTCCTTATTTGTAGCAAAGTAGTTTTGGAAACCAAATCTCCAGATTTGGTTTTTGATCTGTATAAATAGGGACGTGTGCTTTTCATTCAATGCATCTTTTGGCACGATCAATATTATAAAACATATATTTCATATCGTGTTCTCTCAATTCTTGTTCTTATAATTCTTATTTATTGTTCAATTGAGAGTCTGGTGTTCATAGTTCAATTACTGTGAACTAATAACTGGTATCAGAGCGGGAAAGGTGTAAATCCTATCTCGGTGATCTTTAAAACGATCCATATTTTTCTTATCAGTACTATTACTACTCCAGATATGGCTGTAATTGAAAGGGATGGTGGTTCTAGCAAGTTTGAGGAAGATCTGAAAGCTGTTGAGAAGATGGATAAGGACTCTACTTGCAATAAAGCTTCTGCCTATAATGTACAAAACTCTGTGAACTATCTTGATAATGAAAAAGTGAGAATGTTTCAATACTTGTTGCTTGACTTTCAATGGTGTTTAGATGATATTGATAGGTTAAGAACACAAATCTTTGATCTTAAAAATGTTATCAAAAACAAAGATGCTGAAATTAAAGACTTAAAAAAATGTGAGGCTGAACTTGACACCTATAAAATGGCATACACAGAAGAAACTAAAAGATTAAATACTGAATTAGGAAGATTAATGAAAAGGTCAAAACACTATGAATCAATTTGCAAATCTTGGTGTGTATCTTCCAAAAAGAATTCTGATGCTATTGCCAAACAAATTCCAAATGATGTCAAAGCTATACTAGGTGAAAACTACATATTAAATAATAATGTGGAAGTTGATCCAAGTGTATTTAAACCTGACATTTTACCAAACACATTTGTAAAATTTGATGGTGACAAAAAGATTTTAACTAATGCTTTTGTAAGATCTTTAGATCCTGTTGAACCTTCTGAGACTATAATACTTGAAAGCAGAAATCCACTAGAGTCTGAACTTTTGAAACCTTCAGACTCTAATAGTTTAGTCTCTCAAAATAATAGTGTATGTTCTGACCTAGAGTCTGACACCCAAGAGTCAAGTTGCAAGAGCAATTCTGAATCATCATCTGTCACTGACACTTGTTCAGATCTAAAAAGGTCAACTAAAAGGAGGTCAAAGTCAAAACAAGCTAAGACTATTCAAAAACTCAAAAAGAAAATTTCAAAACTCAATAAAAAAATCAAGAGTCAAGAAAAACCTTCAGTTAAAAGAACATCTTGTTTTCCTGAGAAAATTAAGAAGGTATGAAAACCTAAAGCTTGTGAAAATAAAGGTGTTTTGAAAACAGTAAAGGAAAAGTTGATTTGGATTGGAAACAAAGCTTTTTTCTGGAGAGTGAAGAGCACTCCAACTGAACCCACTGAAAAGTGGGTTCCCCTTAAAAACTAACCATTTTCTTTTGTTTTGTGTCTTGTGTAACAGGGTAACATGTGGTATTTGGATAGTGGTTGCTCAAGACACATGACTGGATGCAAAGAGCATCTTGTAGGGTTTGTTGAAGAAAAAGGTCCTTCTGTAAGATATGGTGATAATTCAATTGCAAAGACTATTGGTTATGGTACTGTTAAAGCTGGAAGTGTTTCATTTAAGAAAGTTGCTTTAGTTGAAGAGCTGAAGCATAATCTGCTAAGTGTGAGCCAAATTGCTGATGAAGACTGTGAAATCAGAATTAGGAAGAAAGCTGGTATTATTTATGATCCTAAAGGAAGACCAACACTTGTGGCCTGGAGATTTCAAAATGTGTATATGCTGGATCTAGAATCTGTGGATGCTGAAATTGAGACATGTATGTACTCACAGACTATCCCTGAGCTCAATTGGCTTTGGCACAAAAGGCTTTCTCATCTTAATTTTAAAAACATCAACGAGCTTTCCAAAAAGAAGCTTGTAAGAGGTCTTCCACAACAACCTTTTAAGAAAGATAAACCTTGTTCTGCATGTATTATGGGTAAACAAACCAAAGCAAAATTTCCCTCAAAAACCCTAGCTACTATTACTGATCCACTTCATATGCTACACATGGATCTGTTTGGTCCAATGAACACTAATAGTCTGGGTGGGAAACGATATACTCTGGTAATTGTTGATGAGTATTCTAGGTTTACTTGGATTATTTTCTTAGCTGCAAAAAGTGATGCTCCTGAAGAAATCATCAATTTAATCAAGAGAGAGCAGGTTCAAAAAGGTGTTCTTGTTAAACAATTGAGAAGTGATCATGGCACTGAGTTCAAAAATGTTACTCTAATTGACTTTTGTGAAGAGTCTGGAATTGGTCAAAATTTCTCTGCTGTTAGAACTCCATAACAAAATGGAGTTGCTGAAAGAAGAAATAGAACACTTATAGAAGCAGCCAGAACTATGATATGCCAATCAAATGTGGTACTCAGGTTCTGGGCAGAGGCAGTTAATACAGCATGTTATACTCAAAATAGGTCCTTGATTGTGAAGAAACATGGCAAAACTCCCTATGAGTTATACCATAAAAAGGTGCCTACTATTCATTACTTCCATGTATTTGAGTGTAAGTGCTATATTTTAAATTAAAGAGATCAGCTTGAAAAGATGAGGCCAAAATCTGATGAAGGTGTGTTCATGGGATATTCTTCTGTATCTAAAGCTTATAGAGTATATAATCAGATGAGAATGAAGATAGAAGAGTCCATTAATGTTTCTTTTGATGAAAGTTCTATAGAAATGGATAAGACATCCAGCACTGAGCAATCTGCACTTGGTGAATTATCAAATTTAATTTCTGGAAACAGTGTTCAGACTCTGGATTCAGAGTCTGAGTCAGATGAACATAATTTGTCTGGGTTGAAAAATGATTCTGCAGATAATTCTCATACAGAAGAAGTTCCACAAGAAGATGAGTCTGTTGTTATTCAAGAGGGTGATCAGTCATCAAATACCACCTTGGATCCTGCTGTTCCTACTAGAAAATCATCTAGAAATATAGTTCCTCCAAAGCATCTTGAGGATTATGTTGTGGATTCTACTGGTTTGCCTAAACCTAGCTCTTCTTCTCAGACACCTGTCTCTGACTTTGCTATTGCAAACTACTGCTTCTTTTCTTGTTTTCTTTCACTAATTGAGCCCAAAGATGTATATGAAGCATTGGCTGGCAATGATTGGGTTGAGGCTATGACTGAAGAGTTGACAGAATTTGAAAGGAATGATGTATGGGAGTTGGTTCCAAAACCAGATGGTAAAACTGCAATTGGCACTAAATGGGTTTACAGAAACAAGGTTGATAAAGATGGTATTGTGATTAGAAATAAAGCAAGGTTAGTGGCACAAGGGTATAGACAAGAAGAAGGAATAGATTATGATGAGACTTTTGCTCCTGTTGCTAGAATTGAAGCTATTAGACTATTTCTGGCATATGCTGCACACAAAGATTTTAAGGTGTTTCAAATGGATGTGAAGAGTGCTTTCCTGAATGGTAAATTGCAAGAAGAGGTTTATGTGAAACAACCTCCTGGTTTTGTAAGTAAGAAATTTCCTAAACATGTTTACAGATTGAAGAAAGCATTGTATGGTCTGAAGCAAGCTCCCAGAGCCTGGTATGATACCTTGTCAACATTTCTTCTAGAAAAGAATTTCTCCAAAGGAGCCATTGACAAGACTTTATTTATCAAAAAGGACAAAGGTGATGTGTTACTTGTTCAAATTTATGTTGATGACATTATTTTTGGGTCTACTAATCCACATTTAAGAAAATGGTTTTCTGACATTATGTCTGAAGAGTATAGAATGAGCAATTTATGTACTTTAAACTATTTTCTTGGGTTACAAATTAAACAGAGTTTTGAAGGCATTTTTATTAACCAAAGTAACTACATTTCTGACATGTTAACTAAATTTGGTTTTAAAAATTGTTCTACTTTAAGAACTCCAATGAGTGTTTCTGAAAAGCTTGATAAAGATGAATCTGAAAAACTCACTTGTCAATCAACCTATAGAGTTATGATTGGATCTTTGCTATACTTAACTGCTAGTAGACCTGATATAATGTTTGCTACATGTCTTTGTACACGTTACCAGTCAGATCCTAGGGAGTCTCATTTTAAAGCTGTGAAAAGAATTTTTAGGTACTTAAAAGGTACCCCTAACCTGGGTCTTTGGTATTCTAAAGACTCAGGGTTTGATCTAATTGGTTACACAGATGCAGACTATGCAGGTTGCAAATTAGACAGAAAAAGCACTTCTGGTGGATGTCAATTACTAGGTGGAAAATTGGTCAGCTGGACTAGCAAAAAGCAGAATTCTGTGGCCACTTCCACAACAGAAGCTGAATATGTAGCAGCAGAAAGTTGTTGTGCTCAGTTACTTTGGATGCAACATCAACTTTTGGATTTTGGGTTAACATTGACCAAAACTCCAATAATGTGTGACAATGAAAGTGCAATTGCTATTACTGAGAATCCAGTGTTTCACTCCAGAACCAAGCATATTGAAATCAGACATCATTTTATAAGGGATTGTGTTGAAAAGGGCAAAGTGTTTTTAAAGCATATTGGTACTAAAGATCAATTGGCAGATATTTTCACTAAGGCACTTCCTGAAGAAAGGCATTTTTATCTGCTTGGACAACTTGGAATGTTAAATCCATCTATTGAAATGTTGTCCAGTGATGATATTTCTTGAGTCTGGATTATTTTCTTAGGGTCTGGGTGACGTAATATTGTTCAGAGTCTGGGAAAGTTTACTCAAGTGTATTTTTGTGTATAAATTTGTTTCCTTCTTTAGTCAAATAAAGTTTTTTTTTTTTAAATTTTGTTTTTAGGTTAATTTTTTTTTTCTTTATTCTATTTCCTAAAATAAAAGGGTCAAATTTGGTATTAATGAAGGGAGTTAATGGTAACTTTTTTTGAAAATTTTTGTCAGGAGTATTAATTTGATAATGATTGTGTCAATCTTTTTGATAACTTTCTGTTATGATGCATTGGATCAATCTTGGCCGTGTAGACCAACCTGCAGATTCTGAGCAATCGAAGTCTGAGTTGTTACCCTAGAATTGAATTGAATTGATTGTACAAATTGCCATTCTCGAGTATCTTTTCCGCCCTACACCGACACCGGGTTTAGTTGGCTCAGTAATTTTACTCGACGTGTGGTTGTTTCGAAACAGGGAACAACTTTGAATACACAAGCTTGTAACCCGCGGATGAACCACACACTAGAGCCTTATTGGGGCTAAAACCAATAACGAGAGCCTTTTTGGTATCATTGGAATTAGCAGTATACTCCACCCCATGATGTTACACATACAGAGCAGGCTGAGGACATGAATGAGGAAATCCCACCTCATTCTAACTCATCTTCTCCCGCTGCTACTGAACAAAATCTCCATTTAACCAACCTTATGAACTCACCAGTTCATATTGAGAATACTACCATACTTAAAACCCTAGATGTTACAGCACTTGTGAATTCACCTCAAAATTCACTAGGCAAGGTGCTTCTAGTACTACTTCATCACCTCTGCTAGAGGTTGGTGAAAGCAGTGCTATGACCCAACCTAAACCTGATAGGATAGTAAACTTGGATACCCTCATTACAGTCACTGAAGAAACCCACTCAGTTGACTTATTTGAAGAAGTCCCAATCCTGGACTCAAATAACCAAATCCAAAAACCAGCTGCAATGACCAAGCCAACTGTTACCCCAGACTTAAGTCTGCCACTACTCACTCCAAATATTCCATCCTTACACTTACTTTCACAGGCTGCCAATATCACACTCATGTCACAGGGTGAGATACAGGCCTCAAAATCTTCTATGTCTAAGGATTAGCTTTCTTTACAACAGGAAGGCTGTGAGGACATACCAACCCTTATCTTTTGCCACTACTTCTCAGACTGAGGCACCAGTCACCATGGTTAGCCTACAACAGGCTTTGACCAAGTTGACTAAGGAGTTTTGATGACAAGCTCTCTGGTGTGCAGTCTAAGATTAATAATCTTAACTTTAATAATAATTTTGTTTCAAAAGATGAGCTGTTGGAGGTAAGGAGGTTGGTTGGGGATATGTAGGGGTTGACTAGTACAGGTGGTTCAGGGTCAGTAACAGAAATTAATCACAGGTTGGCTGAGCTGGAGAAAAGGATAATTGGTGTTGATGAACTGAGACAATGTTTTACTGGGCTTGCTTCTGATATTTGTTCCCTCAAGAATCAACAGACTAAAATTTGGAAGGTCATATCTTCTCTGCCTTTAGATGATGTCAAAAAGGGGGAGAAAAGAAAGAGGTCAGATGATGCAGGTACAGGTACTGCAGATGCAGGTTATGCAAGTGTTGAGGGGGAGCAATCAAAGAGAGCTCAAATTGAGGGGGAGCATAAGGTTGAGGGGGAGAATATAACTGATAGGGGTGTTGGTGATACTCAAATGGTTGCTGTTGGTGGTGTTGTTGATATTCAGGGGAGTTCTAGTGCTGTTGTGGTTGCTGCTACTCAAAGAGCAGATGGTGATTTAAGGGCTCAGATGAACAAGAGATTTAGATTCAGAAGATATGAAGGTGATGTTGTCAAGGTTGAGGTTGATAAATCTGAATTTGAAGGTGTAACTCTACTGTTAACAATGACACACTTACCAGATAGGAGATTAAGAGTTAAAATAAATCAAATTGTTCGTTTGGGTTTTTGTGAGTGGAAAGGCATAGCTGTGTGTATCAAGGAGTATACAGGAGATCAAGTTGTTGTGAAAGAAGTGTTGAAGAGAGGTTATATGCTGGTACATTTGGTGTTTGAAGAAGGGTTTATAAGTCTTAAGGATTATGAGGTATTTTGTGGAATGTTTGATTTAGAGATGAATGAGAGAAGAGCTAAGGAACATGTTGAAAGGTATGCTGTTCCTGAACATTTAGAGTTTGTTGATGATAAGTATGTTGAGTATTTAGATGGTTTGATGTTTAAGACAAATGGAAATCAAATAATGTTGGTTAGGGTTGATTAGTTTGAAGGAGCTAGCATTGAGATGTTGATCATTTTATTATCCAGATGTGAGACAGAGCAAACTTTTCCTTTTAGGGTACAATTGTTGAATCACTTGTATAGCAAGCTGAGCATGTTGAAGAAAATTTCTCATATGAAGGGCAAGTGCAAGCTAATTGAAAGGGAGTATGCAAAGATGTTTGTTTAGGAGTACAGGTTGTTTTGACATCATCAGATAGGGGGAGATTGTTGGAAAAATGAAAATAATAATCTGATGATGTAACATCCCGCATTTTTTCGTTAAATTATTTTAACGCCCGTCTTTTTATTTTAATAATATCCTCAGTATCTCGATTCGTATCCTCCATTAGCTTACATTCTTAAAATATTTTCGTCATTGAATTATAACATCTCTCGTTCTCTCGTGTAATTTAAAATATTCGTTCGGTTAATTCCCGCACCCGATTACAAACTTGAGGGACTAAACTTGCCAAAGTGTCAAAGATTTGACTAGGTCAAAGGAGTCAAACACCACCTCCTCCATTCATTATTTTCATTTTCATTTTCATTTTCTTCTCATACTTTCACATTTTCTCTAAATTCTCCAAACAAAGAATTCATCATCCATTCATGATCTAGCAAGTGTTTCACAAAACAAATTACATATTTGGAATCCTCCCTTCATCCTCTTCGACTTGATACCAATTTCATCTCATTTGGGTAACTTTCTAAAATCACTAGATTTTGTGTTCTTGATGTTTTTGAATTATAAAAGTGTTAATTAGTGTCTATGGCTCGTGTATAACATGAATATATGTTTTGTTTGTTCGATTTGTTGATTTGAGTAACTAGTTTGAACACTTGAAAATGGGTTTGCTTAATCTTTGATTTTGGAAGATTAAATGTTGTTAAATTGTTAAAGTTCATGTTTTAATTGTGTTACTAGTATCACTAGCTTCGTTTTGATGCGTAGGTTGATTAAGAAAACTTCAAATACATGATTTGTGATTTTTGTGAATTTTGATTAGGGTTTGATGAACTTGAAATGAACTTTTGATACTTTGGATGCCATGAAATATTGTTAGTAAGTGTTTAGTTGTATTGCATGAGTAATTACCTTCGAAACGGCATATCATATGTGTGGATTGGATTCCTGAATCATGTAATGCATTTCAAGAACTTGAAACTTTGAAAATGGACCTTGAATGACCACTTGGCGAGAAATCGGTTATTGTAAATGATGTTTTCGCTTGATAAAAAGTAGTTAGTTGTGTTCCTTGTCAAAATACCTTTCCGATGATATAAGATACATGTTTTGGTTGTTTGCGGGTCATAAATGGTGATTGTTTGAAGTTAGGTTCGTGCATAAAACTTAAAAACTGCCAGATTTCTCTGTACAGGTAATGGCGCGGCGCGCCATATACCCGCGCGGCGCGCCAAAGTAGGCTGTCCAACTTTGTCCATTTTTGGAAAATGTTTGCTATGCTACGCACCTCCA
The DNA here is from genome assembly GCF_046630445.1 of Rutidosis leptorrhynchoides. Taxonomy (NCBI): domain Eukaryota; kingdom Viridiplantae; phylum Streptophyta; class Magnoliopsida; order Asterales; family Asteraceae; genus Rutidosis; species Rutidosis leptorrhynchoides. The sequence continues at coordinate 3,589,354 of NC_092338.1, read as the reverse complement.
ATTCACATGAGACTTGTTCTAACATGCTTATACATGAATAAAAACCTCAGAAAAATAGTTCGGGACCCGACCCGAACGTGTTGACTTTTTCGTTGACTTTGACCGACCAAAGTTTGACTTTTTGTCAAACTTAAACAAATGATTATGCAATCTTTCTAACATGATTCTTTACTTGTATCTTGCATGAAACTTGACAATTTGATTCACATGCTTTATAATCGAGTCGTAACGAGCCATAGGACTAATTGAACATCTTTGACTGATCGTGTTTACCGTTATTGATACAACCCTAATTGTTTAGGTCAAGACTAGCGTTCGTACTTTGCACGTTACTTGTTGAAGTACCTTTTTACTCTCGCACTCCAGGTGTGATCAGAGTCCCACTTTTACTTTTTTTGAACTTGTATTTGGGATGAGAAAACATAAACGTTTCTTTTTAACTAAGTGAACACAAGTACCGGAAAACAAACATTCTACATACGAGTTTAGAATGAAATCCTCAATTCGATTATCGTTAGTTACACTTGCATGGTGTAAGTGTAGGCGTGAACTTATGTTGTATGGCCATATGGGCTTGACAAACCCTCATCTCGGACGGTTCGCTACCGTCCACAGATGAAATATATTTTCGAGACACAGTGTTGTTCTAGCACTATTATGATGGGGTTCAACGGACGGAATGTTAAGCCTTGATAATTGGGTGCTCGTGAATATTAACTTTTAGAATGTACTATTATTTTATCAATGTTGCAAATCTTGTGGTTCGACTTACTTTTGCTCACTTACTTTTACTCACTTACTTACTTAAACCTATGATTTCACCAACATTTTCGTTGACAGATTTCTATGTTTTTCTCAGGTCTTTGAACGATATGTGAAACATGCTTCCGCTCATTATTTGATACTTGCATTGGATGTCGAGTATACATGCATTTCATGGAGCGTCTTTTGACTTTCTTTAAAACTGTGTCGCATAGGTTTCACATGTAACTATAACTTTGTAACGTAACTTTTGGATGAACAATTATTGTAAACTTTGAAACAATCTTTATTTTTGAATGGAATGCGACATATCTTTGGTCAAACGTCACGTTAAAGACCTATGACCACGCAACGGGACCTAAGTAGTCGACGCCGTCAAATTGACGATTTGTTGGGGTCGCTACAAGTGGTATCAGAGCTTTGGTTGTAGGGATTTAGAGTTCATTGGTGTCAACCCCGAGTCATAGGGTACATTAGTGAATCTAGACTACAACCGGCATATAGACTTGAAGTAGGAATTACTTGACTACTTGTGCATTTATACTCGAACTCTTCTATCATATCTAACTCATATTCGATCTTGATCTTACGTTGATAAATTTTGTTGACGCGCCACCTTGACCTTATGAAGTAATGTTAAATGCACATGTGAATCAGGGTAATATAATTTCCGGGATTATATTACGGTGATTCACATGGACGTTCCGACATTATGACATAAAGAATTTAAGGCGAGTCAAGGAAAAAATTTCTCTCTATCCTTATTCCATATCACGGTGAGTATTGTTGAGAATACTAATCAACGATATTCTTGTGTCATGAAGGAACAATGGCTCACCAAGGTCAACACAATACTCCTCTCGAAACTCTAGAACAAGCTCTTCAACCAATGATAACCACCGCCGTGGGTGCGGCCGTGGCAGATCACTTTTTCAACAACAACAATCGTGGGGCCGGTAATTCAAACGAAGGTTGCTCCTACAAAAATTTCATGAAGTACAATCCTCCCACTTTCGATGGAACCGGGGGATCGGTTGCTCTCACCCGATGGTTTGATCAAACGGAATCCGTTTTTAGCATAAGCGGTTGTCGAGACCGAGATAAGGTCAAATTCTCCACCCTCACTTTCACCGGTGTTGCTCTCTCATGGTGGAACATGCATGTACAATCGGTGGGTATCGATGAAGCCCACACACTCTCTTGGACCGAATTAAGAGAAAGAATGATCACCGAATACTTCCCGCACGACGAAACTCAAAGGCTCGAACAGGGGCTAAGGAATTTAAAAACGGTCGGGAATGACCTTGAAGCTTATAATCAACGGTTTGTCGAACTAGCCTTAAGTTGCCCGAACATCATGACTCCTGAATCCCTAAGAGTTGAACTTTACATGGAAGGCCTCCCAAAGAGCATTCACCACGAGGTAGTATCATCCAAACCCGCCAACCTACAAGAGGCTTTAACGATGGCCCGCCAATCTATAAAAATGGTGAATGAAATTGAAGCGCCGACACCAACGGCTGAGGACCAACCGGGTAACAACAAAAGAAAATGGGAAGTCTCTCCATCGAGCAACTACAACAACAACTTCACCAAGAAGTCTTTCACCTCCGACGGCAAGAAAGGTTACGCCGGGTACCTGCCTTATTGTAACAAGTGCCACAAACATCATTTTGGTGAATGTAGCAAGCCTTTTTGCAACAGATGCTACAAACATCACTTTGGTGAATGTGGCAAGCTAATTTGCTGCCGATGCCAAGGAAGGGGTCATATGGCCAAACATTGTGGAAGTGCCACCCCCATCACACAAAAGGGACCCAACACACAAAAGTCGGTCACTTGCTACGCATGTGGCCAAACGGGTCATTTTAGGAATGAATGCCCAAAGAAGAAAATCAACCCCAACGCACGCGACTTCAACATTAACACCGAGGAAGCCCGAGATGACAACTAGTCACGGGTATGTTTCTTCTCGAAATTCTCATGTTTCATGTTTATTCGATTCAGATGTCGATAAATGTTTTGTATCCAAGGCTAGGAGCCTACTCTTTGCACTCCACCATTTTCCCTGGTACTACTTACGCCATTTAAGTGACCAACGAAAAATTTTTGTGTATCGATAAATTTTATCGGAGGATATACGTTAAACTTATTGGGTGGATAATTTGAACTGTGACTTGACACCTATAGAACTAAGGAGCTCAAAACCTATTCGTTAAGGAGAAATGTTTCCCTACAATTATGTATAGATCATTGGAACTAAGTAACTTTCGGTTGAAAACCGATACCCTCTTCCTCGTATCCATGACCTCATGATTATTTACATGAATCTCGCGTATATTCCAAACCAACCTCTGTTCCGATTATCATCAATTGAGGGATCAGGGAGAAGATATCTCCTAACCCGCTTTTAAAACTCGCTACGATAGTTGTAAATTTCTTTTAGTACCGTTCGATTATTTAGGCCTCCGCCCGTATTCCTAGGCCTCCTGAACCGCATTTGTAAACTTATCTAGACAAAAATCGTTACCATACTTATAATTGATGTTCTAAACCTATTCAAGTAAAGAAGAAAATGAACAATGTCTCCGTCTTACGCTCGAACTCTTGAGAAAAGAGCAACTCTTTACCGAATTCTCCAAGTGAGAATTTTGGATAAACGAAGTCAAATTTCTAGACCATGTTGTTAGTGGTCAAGGCATTACAACACATCTCACAATTGGAACCACACATAATCGGGAAACCCTCACGACTCTGACTTGTACTCGTAAAATCTTAGATCTCGCCGATTATTACCGCAGATTCATTTTCGACTTTTTCTCGTGTTACTCGTCCTTTAACCCCGTTAACTCCCCCATAAAAGGACTAAACCTCTCCGTGTCCGAACTTTTAACGCGATTATTCACACCAACCTTACTAGCTAAATTCATGTAACACAATGTGTCATGACCCGTCCTAATCCTCCTGGACGAAGTCATCAACATTTGGTCCCATTGCGATGATCGACTGCAAGTAATGTCCTTAAAATGAGCAAATGCACAGCGGAAGACTTAATTCGTACCTGAGAATAAACATGCTTAAAAGTGTCAACCAAAAGGTTGGTGAGTTCATAGGTTTATCATATACAGTCATAAAATTCAGTAATTTTTGATAGACCACAAGATTTCAGTTTCATAAATATATGTACACTCGCAAGTGTATAAAAGTATTCTATAAGTTGTAGGCACCCGGTAACAAGCCTTAATGTTCTTGTTTTACCCTCTGAAGTACACCAGATCAGGTGTGTTTAAGATAACCTCGAAGTACTAAAGCATCCCATAGTCAGGATGGGGTTTGTCAGGCCCAATAGATCTATCTTTAGGATTCGCGCCTACCGTACATAGACAAGTAGTTTAATGTTACCAAGCTAAGGGTATATTTCTGGTTTAAACCCACGTAGAATTAGTTTTAGTACTTGTGCCTATTCCGTAAAACATTTATAAAAACAGCGCATGTATTCTCAGTCCCAAAATATATATAAAAGGGAGCAAATGAAACTCACCATACTGTATTTTGTAGTAAAAATACATATAACATCATTGAACAAGTGTAAGGTTGGCCTCGGATTCACGAACCTAAATTATTTATATATATTTACATGTTGGTCAATATTTGTCTAACAATTTAGGTTAAGTCGTAGTGTACCACAATCCTAATGCTCGAGATTATCATGCAAAGGTTAACAACGAACGTTTTGACCCAAAATGTCTTCAAAATATATATACATGTTTAATATATGACTTAAATATAGTCATACTATATAATTAAATAAGTTTATCAAATGTTTATTAAAGTAATTAATAAAAGTCATTTGTTAATAATAATTTATACCAAAGTCTATATATGATAAAAAATATATTTTTATACATTTAAATAATAAATTTTTATAAGGTTCACTTAATATTATAAAAATATAGTGATATGTATTATTAATTATGTTACGAGTGGTAAAAGTATCTTTGTATTACATATTTATTTGATAAAATAATATTGATAATAATAATAATAATAACGATGATAACAATAACGATAACGATAATTATTTTAACAATAATACTTTAAAAGTATAGATATTTCAATTGAAGATATCTTTTAATCCATTCATCAAAACCATACGATATCTAAATGAAAAGTTTATAGTTTTTCGTCAGCTTTCCAACGACATGCATATCTTATATCTTATCTCAACCGCATACATAATTAATTCAAGATTCAACATAACCTATCTAGGGGCAATATCAAAAGTACAAGCATGCATAATTCTATTTTCTCGAGCACTAGTCAGGGATACACTATTAATATGTAAAAATTAATTTACGAGTACTCACGTATCAATATTGAGATTCAATATTGTAGGAAAGGTAATTGCTAAATTGACCTCCCGAGCATACTCATGAACCAAACCCATCACCTCCATAGCTATAACCCATAATTTCCTTAGCTCTATCCCGCTCGAAAAACAATTTCAAAATCACTCGGACAGCACTCCGTCGTAATATTTTATGTATAAATATTACTAATAATAATACTACTTAATAATAATAATAATAAGATTGATAATAAGTGTAATAATAATAATAATAATATAAATACTAATGATAATATGCGTAGTAAAAATTTAATGAGCCAGAATGAGAAATTGATCATTCATATATATAGATTAATAAAATAATAATATAATAATTTTGGAAAGAAATATAATAATATAATAATATTGAAATAGAATATAATAATATAATATTATAATAAAGTAATAATATAATAATATTAAAATAATATAATAATAAAAGGAATCAAACGTGTTTAATTATAATAATATAATAATATAATAAAGTAATAAAATAATAATATAATAATATTAAAATAGAATATAATAATATAATAATAAATTTAGAATCAAATTTGAATCGTAAATTTTTAAAAAGTCGTATTTATTAAATACTTCAGGGGTATATTATGTAACTTATAATTAATAATTTCTATCATGTCACTTTCATGTGAATAGTAAATTAATTAATTTCATTTCATTTACTATTCATATAAATAGTAAATGAATTAATTTCGATTCAACTATTTAAGCTATACATTGTTGTACGTTGTGCTTTACAAATTGTACATTTTTAATTTAACTTCGTTTCTTAAAAAAAATTACAAAAATTATATCATAAAAATAAAACGACTTAATACGTAAAATTTTAATTTGAAATAGCATCGTTTAAGAAGGTAAATCATATATAAATCATGACGGGTTCGAGTTTTAAATCATAGGTTGTTCGTAAATCGTCAGGCATGGTTAAAGGGTAATTGGTTACCTGAATATAGATTTCAAACTTTCTAGACTCAATATTAGGGTTTTTGCTTATCGTGTCGGAAACATATAGAGATTTGAGTTTAAATTTGGTCGGAAATTTCCGGGTCGTTACAGTACCCACCCGTTAAAGAAATTTCGTCCCCGAAATTTGTAGAGGTTGTCATAAATAACAATAGGAATGTTTTGATGACGAATAATAGAGTTTTATCATTATCGGAAGATATGGATAAAACGATTCGATCATGTGAAGCGCACGAGTGAAACTATTATAAAAGAGTGAAATGAGTGAATATGGAATTGTTTTAACCGATGACGTGATTGGGATTGATTTCCAGAATTTAAGGGATTTAAAGAAAATCTTATGTAATAAGATTTGGTTCTTCGACGATTTAGGAAACATGATCTCCTTTGATTTAATGCGGTAATCTGTTTCGATTTCTTTGTCGGATATTTCACTATAAATCTACCTCCTTCCCTTCCTTACTTCCATACCTCACATCTCCTTCTCTTCCTCCTCTAATTCATACCTTAAGGTATTCTTTAAAATGCTTCATCCTGTTCTGATTTTTGTTATACTTCTAACTTTCATATCTTTCATTCTTCTCTTTCATCTACCGCCAGAAGAATCTATTCACTTTTATGATTTTCTTGGAATTATAATGTTTCTAATTCTCCCGTGTCTTTACGTCGCCATACGTATTGATATACACAGTTTGTAGTTTCTGGGTGGTTATTGGGTTTGATATCTTTCCTTATACTTCGATGTTCCTGCTCCTGTTTTCCATAATCATTGTCATCCATAGTTAATACTCTCTTCTATTTGCTGCGATTTATACTCCAATTTCTATTTCGGGACATTGTCCTTTCGTTTCTTCTTCCCGTCCTCAAGTCAAGTGAATAATGATCCGGAATTCGTAGGTATGAACATAGCTATTGCTCTTAGAAAGAAATGGTAATGGAACGATTTTGATTTTTCAAATTACCAGAATGTTCTGGAAAAGACCGGATCATCAAGAGAATATTTTCTTGATATGTTTAGAGATTAGATAAAATGTAAGAGCAGTGTAACATGGCACATGATGATGGTACTGTAAATCATCACATTCCATTAGAAACTCAACATGACTTACTGTAATATAATGAAGTTGATCAAGTTTCATTATATTATACTAATTCATGCATCAATTCCTAACACTACTTCAAAACATTCATATTTTAAACTCGAAGGTTTTAGAACTTAGAAACTAACACAGTTTCTTTTATGTTGTAACACAGATGTTACGGAGAGATAGATGATTTCAGATAAGAATAGTTGTGAAAATATCTCTAGAAATATTGAGGATATTTATAATGGAAGATACGATAATATCTTGGAATTTCTAATATCAAGGATGATGATGAAGATTTACCCGTAAGGGTTTAGATTCAGAAGCAAGGTGTTCGCTAAAGATTTCAGCAGGCATCGAATCATTTGGATCCCTTGAAGTCAAACTTATTCTTTGTAATTTGTTTACGGCTTCCTTCATAATTTCGCATAATCCGCTTGTTGGTACCAATTTTTCTATTGAGCGTTTCTAATACTCCATTCTTTATCATCAACTTTTGGACAGTGAGACCATCTACAACATGCTGCTTCGTCAGCATTCTCAAAGTTAACGGATCTGGGTCATCGGTTATCAAACTGTGGTGGTTTCAGGAGAATTGTGTTTTTAGATGATTAAACGCTTATGGTAATTTGATAGGATATAAAAGGTTCTCCGGTAACGATGGCGGAAGAGCAATGTATATATATCGAGGTTATACTAAGAGTAATCTTACTGAGAAGTCGAAGTGGAGTTATGACAAAATTGGCTAATTTGGAAGGGAAATGAAAAGTTATTTTGGGTAATAATAACACTAAAGGAATTAACACTGCTACGTGTTAAACGTTGACTCAGTCTCCGAGAGTTTTCGAGTGCATAATTATATGCAAGAATCTTTTCTTCCATAGATGAGATGTGGTTGGTTCAACATCTTGATTGAGATATTTCCAAGAATCATGAAAAGATTTGAATGCGGATTGTAATCCTCAAAATACAAATGAGGTTTAGGATAAAATCAAGTGGCAAACTTGAAGAATTGTTTAGTTTCATTTGTTATAATCAGCATTTTAACTCATTTTAATTGTCCAAAGTTAGCAGCCCAATAGTCCGATTGTCCAAGGGTCCAATAAATTCATATATAAATTAGATATATAATATTCGAATTAATTAATATGTATCGTGACCCGTGTACCGGTCTCAGTGTTGATCACAACTCAAAGTATATATATATTTTGGAATCAACTCCGACCCTGTATAGCCAACTCCCACATTCACATATAGAGTGTCTGCGGTTGTTCCGAATTATATATATAGATGGGTCGATATGATAAGTCAAAACCTTGTATACGTGTCCCGTTATTTAAAATGCGTAAAATAAATAAATATATATCATGACCCATTATACAACGTGTTGTCTCAGAATTAATCCGACGTGTTGTTGTACATGTGTCCCGACGGTATGCAGAAATTAAATGACGATAAATAAAATTGCGAGAATGTAAATTGCGATAAATTAAATGTTAACTAGGAACAGTTAGCGTGGATTCCTAACAATATTTCAATTTATTAGTTCGTTTGTTTCTAACACATTTTTATCATGTCCAATGTTTTCTTCATTATGCCACTTGTTGGATTCGGATATGTAAAAATCCAAATACTAGATTTGAATAGAAATGGTTATTCTGGGGTGAACGGATACATATATCAGTGATTGTAAGTAGGATAGCAAAGGACCGTTGAATCAGATTCGAAGAATGTACAGTGTAACTTATCAATGTGAAATCTAAATATTCCTCGGGTACTACCTACCCGTTAAAATATTTTCATCATTAATAGTTTGTACGAAAGAATTTTTAGTTACAATCTTTACGAAAATATACTTGCATATATATTTTCTTCGGATGTAATTATGAATTTAATGAGTCAATAAAATATTCAACTCATTTGATTTATCGTTATCACTAGATTACATATCTCTAAAACATTAGAGGTTACATAATCGTCATGTCGAATGAAGATAAATAATTTAGAACGATACGTAAAGAGAAGGTAATCGGTGTAGAATGATATGTAGAACAAGGATCATATTCGATGTTCAAATGATGATGTTGCTGGTGGTGCTGGTTATGCTGCCGGTGCTGCGGCTGGTGTTTGTAACCTTCGCACCGTGTTCTCCAAAGCCGTCACACGAGCGCGAAGTTCATTAACTTCTTCTCTTACACCGGGATGATTGACGGTTGGGGTGAGCGAATGAACAAGATCTGAAATGTGGGATAGTATATAATCGTGACGAGATACTCGAGAAATGAGAGAGAAAATAGTTTCTCGGACGGGTTCGCCGGTAAGGGCTTCAGATTCATCGCCAATAGGGCAATTCAGTGGATGGAAGGGATCACCTTCTTCTTGTCTCCAATAATGTACTATATTACGAACCCATCCCCAATTCATCCAGAATAGATGATGAGAGATTGGTTGATCCATTCCGGTGACGCTGCCTTCGGAGCTCGAATGAAAATCCATATCGGCATAACTGTCAGAATCGGAGGAATTCGAACTAGATGCAGAATCCATCTCGTATAGTCGGGGAAATGAATTTTTGGTATAGAATAGGTTGTAGGATTTAGATTTGGTATTCTTCAATACATAGTTTACATATGTATATATATTACCAAAATCCCATAAATTACGGAGGAGTCTTTGAAAAATGTCATTCAAAGTTCACAGTAGCAGATATGCCAGGATAAAATTTCGTCTATACACTATTATGTAATAACTGCAAGAAAACGCGTTTAGACTAAAGAATAATAAGCAGGTAGTTTCTTAGGATAGTAGTAAATGATTTTCGACTAAAAATGATAAGCAAAACTTTTGACATGCAAACACGGTCGAAGTCCAGACTCACTAATGTATCCTAACGACTTATCAGTTAGACACACTAATGCAGACCTGGTTCGCTAAGACCACCGCTCTGATACCACCTGTCATGACCCGTCCTAATCCTCCTGGACGAAGTCATCAACATTTGGTCCCATTGCGATGATCGACTGCAAGTAATGTCCTTAAAATGAGCAAATGCACAGCGGAAGACTTAATTCGTACCTGAGAATAAACATGCTTAAAAGTGTCAACCAAAAGGTTGGTGAGTTCATAGGTTTATCATATACAGTCATAAAATTCAGTAATTTTTGATAGACCACAAGATTTCAGTTTCATAAATATATGTACACTCGCAAGTGTATAAAAGTATTCTATAAGTTGTAGGCACCCGGTAACAAGCCTTAACGTTCTTGTTTTACCCTCTGAAGTACACCAGATCAGGTGTGTTTAAAATAACCTCGAAGTACTAAAGCATCCCATAGTCAGGATGGGGTTTGTCAGGCCCAATAGATCTATCTTTAGGATTCGCGCCTACCGTACATAGACAAGTAGTTTAATGTTACCAAGCTAAGGGTATATTTCTGGTTTAAACCCACGTAGAATTAGTTTTAGTACTTGTGCCTATTCCGTAAAACATTTATAAAAACAGCGCATGTATTCTCAGTCCCAAAATATATATAAAAGGGAGCAAATGAAACTCACCATACTGTATTTTGTAGTAAAAATACATATAACATCATTGAACAAGTGTAAGGTTGGCCTCGGATTCACGAACCTAAATTATTTATATATATTTACATGTTGGTCAATATTTGTCTAACAATTTAGGTTAAGTCGTAGTGTACCACAATCCTAATGCTCGAGATTATCATGCAAAGGTTAACAACGAACGTTTTGACCCAAAATGTCTTCAAAATATATATACATGTTTAATATATGACTTAAATATAGTCATACTATATAATTAAATAAGTTTATCAAATGTTTATTAAAGTAATTAATAAAAGTCATTTGTTAATAATAATTTATACCAAAGTCTATATATGATAAAAAATATATTTTTATACATTTAAATAATAAATTTTTATAAGGTTCACTTAATATCATAAAAATATAGTGATATGTATTATTAACTATGTTACGAGTGGTAAAAGTATCTTTGTATTACATATTTATTTGATAAAATAATATTGATAATAATAATAATAATAACGATGATAACAATAACGATAACGATAATTATTTTAACAATAATACTTTAAAAGTATAGATATTTCAATTGAAGATATCTTTTAATCCATTCATCAAAACCATACGATATCTAAATGAAAAGTTTATAGTTTTTCGTCAGCTTTCCAACGACATGCATATCTTATATCTTATCTCAACCGCATACATAATTAATTCAAGATTCAACATAACCTATCTAGGGGCAATATCAAAAGTACAAGCATGCATAATTCTATTTTCTCGAGCACTAGTCAGGGATACACTATTAATATGTAAAAATTAATTTACGAGTACTCACGTATCAATATTGAGATTCAATATTGTAGGAAAGGTAATTGCTAAATTGACCTCCCGAGCATACTCATGAACCAAACCCATCACCTCCATAGCTATAACCCATAATTTCCTTAGCTCTATCCCGCTCGAAAAACAATTTCAAAATCACTCGGACAGCACTCCGTCGTAATATTTTATGTATAAATATTACTAATAATAATACTACTTAATAATAATAATAATAAGATTGATAATAAGTGTAATAATAATAATAATAATATAAATACTAATGATAATATGCGTAGTAAAAATTTAATGAGCCAGAATGAGAAATTGATCATTCATATATATAGATTAATAAAATAATAATATAATAATTTTGGAAAGAAATATAATAATATAATAATATTAAAATAGAATATAATAATATAATATTATAATAAAGTAATAATATAATAATATTAAAATAATATAATAATAAAAGGAATCAAACGTGTTTAATTATAATAATATAATAATATAATAAAGTAATAAAATAATAATATAATAATATTGAAATAGAATATAATAATATAATAATAAATTTAGAATCAAATTTGAATCGTAAATTTTTAAAAAGTCGTATTTATTAAATACTTCAGGGGTATATTATGTAACTTATAATTAATAATTTCTATCATGTCACTTTCATGTGAATAGTAAATTAATTAATTTCATTTCATTTACTATTCATATAAATAGTAAATGAATTAATTTCGATTCAACTATTTAAGCTATACATTGTTGTACGTTGTGCTTTACAAATTGTACATTTTTAATTTAACTTCGTTTCTTAAAAAAAATTACAAAAATTATATCATAAAAATAAAACGACTTAATACGTAAAATTTTAATTTGAAATAGCATCGTTTAAGAAGGTAAATCATATATAAATCATGACGGGTTCGAGTTTTAAATTATAGGTTGTTCGTAAATCGTCAGGCATGGTTAAAGGGTAATTGGTTACCTGAATATAGATTTCAAACTTTCTAGACTCAATATTAGGGTTTTTGCTTATCGTGTCGGAAACATATAGAGATTTGAGTTTAAATTTGGTCGGAAATTTCCGGGTCGTTACACAATGAAATTCAAATATGGAAATATTTCTACTTGAACGCCCGAAAGGCATACTCTCTCGACTCGAAATCAAGGAAACTAAAATTCGTTATTTTTGCACGAACGATTGGAATACTTAATTATGGATCCGATCAATCTTCTCATCACCACGTACCACGTTACATAACACTGTTATTTCACTATGACCGTCTGATATTACTGGGACCCAAGATAACACACAATCCAAGGATACTTCCTTTCTCTTTGACTTATCGTCCTCATGCTCCTGATACGGACAACTACTACTCGACCCCGAACTATACAACTACGTGTTCTATCTCGTTTTCCCACCAGGTCTCAACATTTGACCACTAGATGCGCGATATGGCTACCTCAGGATGTGAGCTCATCCTATTCTAAGTTCTCATTCCACTCCTGTCCTTTCGCTTGTACTTTTGTATAAGGAAACCTTTTATATACTTTCTCAATGGAGAGAGAGACTCATCATGTATTACTAGTATTCACCACGAGGGTGAATAGCCCTGGAAAACGTTCTCTGTAGCCGATAAGGAACTTGTTCCAACGAACGTTTTCAAACCCTAACTAACTTGTTCAAACATATCTTAATTCTATTCCAACACGGTGTACCATTGTCGATTATCTCGGATCACAATACTCGTTTCACTTCCAGTGTTACAAGAAGCCTTAGAGACACGTTTAAACATGAGTACCACGTATCATCCACAACCAACGGACCAAACAAACGTACGTTTCACATCTTGGAAAGACATGTTACAAACTTGTATTGTTGCCTTTAGTTGTCTCCTCTCACACAGCAGTTACCATTCGTGTATTAACGCCGCACTTCCGAAACCCTATATGACCGCAAATGTCATACCCCTATTCGTTGGACCAAAGCATGTGGCAAGCAAATCACCGGATCCGAACTCATTCAAGAAATAACAGTTGAGATCGTACAAGTCCGAGAAGGACTCAAGACGACCCGTAGTTGCCAAAAGGGCTATACCGATATTCGACGTAAACCTCTCGAATCCCAAGTCAGTAACCGTGTAATATTGAGAACTCACACCTTGGGAAGGTGTAATCCGTTTCGGGAATCAGGTAAAGTTAAAACCGCGATATATTAATCCTTTTGAAACCATGGGGCGTATTGGAACCGCTCCTACCGTTTAGAACTTCCGACTCAATTAAGTTTTCGTTTACCCTACGTTCCATGTAACAAATTTAGAGACGTGTCCTACGGAACAGGAACGTGCTACTCTCCTAGATAAACTTACTATTGATGGCAAACTCCCCTTCATGGGAAACTGGTTGAAATTGTTGATCGTAAAACCAAGTCTTAATACAAACTGAGATCTCGACTGTCAAAATTTGTGGGAATGCCCAAGGACGTATCTTTACTTATTCATAGCATTGACAACACTAGGTCTCGAGTAAGAAACAACGACTATTGCTTCCAACTAAATTTCGGGACGAAATTTCTTTTAAGGTGTGGGTAATGTAACATCCCGCATTTTTCCGTTAAATTATTTTAACGCCCGTCTTTTTATTTTAATAATATCCTCAGTATCTCGATTCGTATCCTCCATTAGCTTACATTCTTAAAATATTTTCATCATTGGATTATAACATCTCTCGTTCTCTCAAATTATAATATTCGTTCGGTTAATTTTCGCACCCGATTACAAACTTGAGGGACTAAACTTGCCAAAGTGTCAAAGATTTGACTAGGTCAAAGGAGTCAAACACCACCTCCTCCATTCATTATTTTCATTTTCATTTTCATTTTCTTCTCATACTTTCACATTTTCTCTAAATTCTCCAAACAAAGAATTCATCATCCATTCATGATCTAGCAAGTGTTTCACAAAACAAATTACATATTTGGAATCCTCCCTTCATCCTCTTCGACTTGATACCAATTTCATCTCATTTGGGTAACTTTCTAAAATCACTAGATTTTGTGTTCTTGATGTTTTTGAATTATAAAAGTGTTAATTAGTGTCTATGGCTCGTGTATAACATGAATATATATTTTGTTTGTTCGATTTGTTGATTTGAGTAACTAGTTTGAACACTTGAAAATGGGTTTGCTTAATCTTTGATTTTGGAAGTTTAAATGTTGTTAAATTGTTAAAGTTCATGTTTTAATTGTGTTACTAGTATCACTAGCTTCGTTTTGATGCGTAGGTTGATTAAGAAAACTTCAAATACATGATTTGTGATTTTTGTGAATTTTGATTAGGGTTTGATGAACTTGAAATGAACTTTTGATACTTTGGATGCCATGAAATGTTGTTAGTAAGTGTTTAGTTGTATTGCATGAGTAATTACCTTCGAAACGGCATATCATATGTGTGGATTGGATTCCCGAATCATGTAATGCATTTCAAGAACTTGAAACTTTGAAAATGGACCTTGAATGACCACTTGGCGAGAAATCGGTTATTGTAAATGATATTTTCGCTTGATGAAAAGTAGTTAGTTGTGTTCCTTGTCAAAATACATTTCCGATGATATAAGATACATGTTTTGGTTGTTTGCGGGTCATAAATGGTGATTGTTTGAAGTTAGGTTCGTGCATAAAACTTAAAAACTGCCAGATTTCTCTGCACAGGTAATGGCGCGGCGCGCCATATACCCGCGCGGCACGCCAAAGTAGGCTGTCCAACTTTGTCCATTTTTGGAAAATGTTTGCTATGCTACGCACCTCCGATTCACATGAGACTTGTTCTAACATGCTTATACATGAATAAAAACCTCAGAAAAATAGTTCGGGACCCGACCCGAACGTGTTGACTTTTTCGTTGACTTTGACCGACCAAAGTTTGACTTTTTTTCAAACTTAAACAAATGATTATGCAATCTTTCTAACATGATTCTTTACTTGTATCTTGCATGAAACTTGACAATTTGATTCACATGCTTTATAATCGAGTCGTAACGAGCCATAGGACTAATTGAACATCTTTGACCGATCGTGTTTACCGTTATTGATACAACCCTAATTGTTTAGGTCAAGACTAGCGTTCGTACTTTGCACGTTACTTGTTGAAGTACCTTTTTACTCTCGCACTCCAGGTGAGATCATAGTCCCACTTTTACTTTTTTTGAACTTGTATTTGGGATGAGAAAACATAAACGTTTCTTTTTAACTAAGTGAACACAAGTACCGGAAAACAAACATTCTACATACGAGTTTAGAACGAAATTCTCAATTCGATTATCATTAGTTACACTTGTAGGGTGTAAGTGTAGGCGTGAACTTATGTTGTATGGCCATATGGGTTTGACAAATCCTCATCTCGGACGGTTCGCTACCGTCTACAGATGAAATATATTTTCGAGACACAGTGTTGTTCTAGCACTATTATGATGGGGTTCAACGGACGGAATGTTAAGCCTTGATAATTGGGTGCTCGTGAATATTAACTTTTAGAATGTACTATTATTTTATCAATGTTGCAAATCTTGTGGTTCGACTTACTTTTGCTCACTTACTTTTACTCACTTACTTACTTAAACCTATGATTTCACCAACGTTTTCGTTGACAGATTTCTATGTTTTTCTCAGGTCTTTGAACGATATGTGAAACATGCTTCCGCTCATTATTTGATACTTGCATTGGATGTCGAGTATACATGTATTTCATGGAGCGTCTTTTGACTTTCTTTAAAACTGTGTCGCATAGGTTTCACATGTAACTATAACTTTGTAACGTAACTTTTGGATGAACAATTATTGTAAACTTTGAAACAATCTTTATTTTTGAAAGGAATGCGACATATCTTTGGTCAAACGTCACGTTAAAGACCTATGACCACGCAACGGGACCTAAGTAGTCGACGCCGTCAAATTGACGATTTGTTGGGGTCGCTACAGATGAGTCAAAAGCATTTTGCAGATTTTAGAGTCTGGAGATTTAGAGTCTGAAGTTACAGACTCTGGAATTGCTGGAGTAAACGTTTGAAGATTTCTTGAAGCAAAAGCCATAGAATATTCTGGAGATATGCTTGTTATTTAAGAAGATTTGTTTTGAATATTTGATTTTATCTCCGGAATTTACTTCCTAGTTATTAACAAATTTAGTTTGTTTTTAGTTTCTCTTTTCCTTATTTGTAGCAAAGTAGTTTTGGAAACCAAATCTCCAGATTTGGTTTTTGATTTGTATAAATAGGGACGTGTGATTTTCATTCAATGCATCTTTTGGCACGATCAATATTATAAAACATATATTTCATATCGTGTTCTCTCAATTCTTGTTCTTATAATTCTTATTTATTGTTCAATTGAGAGTCTGGTGTTCATAGTTCAATTACTGTGAACTAATAACAAACAAAATTATTATTCAAGTGGAGATTAATTTTATCAAATTGAGACTGCACACCCAAAAGTTTGATTTCCAACATATCTTGTTCAATTGTGATACACTGCTCATTTGAACGTCAAACCGTTAGAACACAATATATCTTGTTCGAACACATAAAATGATGACGTATCTAAAAACAATACATTGTATTCAAACAACATACACTGTGTTTGAACGCATTCTTGGTCGAATACCATGTTCGAACAGGTATAACTATCTTTGAACTACATTATGTTCAGATACAATTAACATGATATAAAATGATACTATAATCAGGATTTTCACACGCAACGATTTATTACATATTAACTAACAATAGAAACACACATAGTCTCAAAGCATAACATTATTTGACCGGTAACGGGTAACCATATTACATTTACCCTATGTATGGTAAGAGATTCACCATATTCCGGTAGTTGAGATAATTATATAGCTTCATAAGCAACATTTCAAAAGGTAATGGATACAAGGGCATTTCTATGTCAATAATGATATAGTTGAAGTAAGTGTGAATTAAAGCTAAACTCAATTCTACTCGCTCGGATTATATTGATCAGTATCTCTTTTAGGTGTCAATTTGCAACCAAAACTCAGTCAGTCTCCCTTACATGTTTCCATCGGATAGAAATATAGAATGCTCGCAATTGACCCATATGAGCTTGGATTAGTAAGCTACTGGTGTCATTTAATTTTCCCTTCTTCGATCCTTATGAAATCCAATCGAAACTTTTTGGTTGAATTTCTTTTTGCATTGTCTGGCGGGCCAGAGTTTGTTGGTAAAATACCTTTTGATTCTTAATCATTATCTGGTTAACATGTTTCATGAAAAAAATGTATGCCATCATTTTTATACAACACATAATGAAATAAGCTTTCCCACATATAATATCACAATCACAAATCATCGTTATTTTATACATATAACGAGTATAACTCATCATCCACTAAATTTTTAAATTTTCAAGAGTAGGTACAGCATCACAATAGAAAGTTATAACATTTGTCAACGAAATACATCATATCATTATGTCATATAGTTGTTTATTCTTCTCCAAGATTGCTACCGGCAACATCCACGACAAATCGATATCTAACATCGTTCTTAGCCAACCTCTCCATAGCGGTGTTGACATAATCCATCTTCACCACCTCAATTGTGGATCTTACCCCTTTTTCTTTGCAGAATTCGAGCATCTCTTGAGTCTCCTTCATGCTACCTATGAAAGTTCCCGTGATCATCTTTCTCCCTTGAAATAAGAGAAATTAATTAAACACACATTTAAAACGACTCAAAGTGCTTGATTAGCTAACTTTATATATATATTGTGCGTGCGCGTGCGCGAGTGTACACGATCGATGACAAAATAATGAGTATAATTATATTAAGGTGTAACAAAAAGAAAGAAAAAAAAGAAGGGAAAAGGAAAAAAAAAATGCTAACCAAGCATGAGAAGAGGAGAGACAAATTGCAAGGGAACATTGATGACACCCATGATGATCAATTTTCCATCAAGCTTGAGCAAGGACAGACTAGGCTCAAGAGGATGGTGAACCGGCACGGTGTCAATTATGTAATCAAACGAATCTGCTAATTCTTGCATTCGCTCAACATCAGAGCTGATAATGTAATCATCAGCTCCGAGAACATCAAGGGCCTCTTCTTTCTTCTTATCAGAAGAAGAAATAACGGTCACGTGATGTCCCATAGCTTTCGCTATCAAAACACCCATGTGTCCCACCCCACCAAGCCCAAGTATACCTCCTTTTAGCCCACTTCCTTTCAATCCAAAGTGGTTCAATGGACTATAAACCGTCACTCCGGCACACAGTAATGGAGCAACTTGCTCCGGCGACATTCCCTCCGGTATTTTAACAACAAACCTAAATTTTTCAAAAATAAATTAATAAACGAAGTATTTAAAAAGTTAAAAAAATTATACTATGCTGTTTAGAACAAACAAAAGATACATGAATACATGATGATGATTCGAAAATTACTTTTGGTGGACGATCATAGACCCGGCGAAGCCACCTTGAGTAGGCTTGCCATCAGTGTAAACATCGTTGTAGGACCAGATCTTTTTGTTGCAGTATTGCTCGACGTCCACCTTACAAGGGTGGCAACTGTTACAACTTCCAACAAGACATCCCACTCCCACGCAATCCCCTACCTCGAATTTGGTGACTTTGGGTCCCACTTCTACCACCTCACCTACTACTTCATGTCTACATATATCCCACCAAACCCACCAACATCAAATTAAAACACACCACCACCAAACATAAGT